>NC_071388.1:107217804-107558054 GCF_022682495.2 Desmodus rotundus
CAAGGACCTACATCCAAGATTACTGTATCCAGCAAAGCTATGATTTAGAATGGAAGGGAAGATAAAGTGCTTCCCAAATAAGGTCAAGTTAAAGGAGTTCACCATGACCAAGCCCTTATTAATTGAAATGTTAAAGGGAGTTACCTAAGAAAAAGAAGATAAAAAATATGAACAGTAAAATGACAACAAACACAACTATCAACAACTGAACCTAAAAAAACAAAACCAAAAATGAACTAAGCAAACAACTAGAACAGGAACAGATTCAGAGAAACCAGATCATAAGGAGGATTATCACTGCAGGGGGTGTGAGTGGAGAGAATGGGGGAAAAGGTACAGGGAATAAGAAGCATAAATAGTAGGTACGAAATAGTCGGGGAGGTTAAGAATATTATGGGAAATGGAGAAACCAAAGAACTTATATGTACGACCCATGGACATGAACTAAGGCAGAGAATGCTGGTGGGAGGGGAGTACAGTGTTGAGGGGGAATAAAGGTGAGAAAAAATGGGACAACTCTAATAGCATAATCAATAAATGTATATTTTTAAAATGACATTTGAATTGGAAAGGAAAAAGTGAAAGTATCATTATTTGCAGATGACATACTATATAGAGAGAGCCCTACAGATTCCACTAAAAAACTATTAGAACTAATAAGTGAACTGAGTAAAATAGCAGGATACAAAATTAATATTCAGAAGTCAGTTGCACTTTTACACACCAATAACAAACTATCAGGAAGAGAAATTAAGAATAAAATCCCATTTATAAGTAAGTATATCAAGAATATTAAGAATAAAATACTTAAATAAATTTAAACAAGGAGATGAAAGACCTGTACTTAAAAAACTGTAAGACATTTGAGAAAGAAAAAGAGGAACACACAAATAAATGCAAAGCTACATAGCACTCATGGATAGGAAGAATTAATATCATTAAAAAGTCCATCCTACCCAAAGCAATCTATACATTTAATGCAATCCTTATTTAAATACCAGTGCCATTCTTTTCAGAATTAAAACAAATAATCCTAATATAGAAGCACAAGACACTGAATAGCCAAAGCAGTATTGAGAAAGAAGAACAAAGTTGGAAGTACCTTATATCAAAGTATACTACAAGGCCATAATAATCAAAATAGCATGGTACTGGCATAAAAGACAGACATAGACAATGGAATAGAATAGAAAGCTCAGAAGTAAACCCATGATTTTGTGGCCAATTAATCTATGACAAAGGAAGCAAGAATATGTAATTGGGTAAAGACAGTCTTTTCAATAAATGGCATTGGGAAAACTGGACAGGTACAAGCAAAAAAATCAGACCATTTTCCTTTTTTTCCTTTTTTAAATTTTTGTTCAATTACCATTGTCCCCATTTTTCCCCTATTGCTCTCCCCTGCTCTGCCTGCCCCCTTCTCCCACATTCAATCCTCCCCCCTGTTGTCCTTGTCCATGTGTCCTTTATACTTGTTCCTTGACCCTTCCCCTACTTTCCTCCTTATCCCCTTCCTCCCTCCACTGGGGTCATTGTCAATTTGCTCTTAATTTCAGTGTCTTTGGTTGTATTTTGCTTGTTTGTGTTGTTTTGCTCGTTTTGTTTGTTTTGTTGATTAGGTTCCACTTATAGATGAGATCATATGGTATTTCTCTTTCATCACCTGGCTTATTTCACTTAACATAATGCTCTCCAGTTCCATCCATGCTGTTGCAAAGGGTAGGAGCTCCTTCTTTCTTTCTGCTGTGTAGTATTCCATTGTGTAAATGTACCACAGTTTTTTGATCAACTCATTTACTGATGGACACTTAGGCTGTTTCTAGCACCTGGTTATTGTAAATAATGCTGCTATGAACATTGGGGTGCATAGGTTCTTTTGAATTGGTGTTTCAGGGTTCTTAGACACTTTTCCAAGGAGGGCGTTCAGAGGGCCCAGAGATATATGAAAGGATGCTCAGCATCACTAGCCATCAGAGAGATGCAGATTAAAACCACAGTGAGATACCACTTCGCACTGGTCAGAATGGCCATTATATACAAATCAACAAACAACAAGTGCTGGTGAAGTTGTGGAGAAAAGGGAACCCTAGTGCACTTTTGGTGGGAATGCAGACTGATTTAGCCACTGTGGAAAACAGTATGTAATTTCCTCAGAAAACTAAAAATAGAACTGCCTTTTGACCTGACAATTTCACTACTGAACTTACACTCTCAGACCACTTTCTTAAACCACATATAAAAATAAACACAAAATGGATTAAAGACTTAAATGGAAGACCTGAAATCACAAAACTCCTAGATGAAAACATAGGCAGTAAACTCTTTAACGTCACTCTTAGCAGTATTTTTTTGGATATGTTATCTTGGGTGAGAGAAACAAAAGAAAAAATAAACCAGTGACACTACATCAGACTAAAGAGTTTGCATAGAGAAGAACCCGTCAACATAACAAAAATACAACATAATGTGAGAAGATATTTGCCAATGATGCATCAGATAAGGGGTTAATATCAAAAATATATAAGGAACTAATACAACTTAACACCAAAGAAACAAATAATCCAATTAAAAAATGGGCTGTGTACCTGAGTAGACATTTCTCCAAACAGGACATACAGAGGGCCCACAGACATATGAAAAGATGCTCAGTGTCACTAACCATAGGAGAAATGCAAATTAAAACCACAAAGAGATATCACCTCACATCTGTCAGGATGGCTGTCATTAATAAATCAACAAACTTTTAAAAACAAGTGTCACCATAAAAACTTTGCAGATGGCAGATAAACACATGAACAACATCATTAGCTGTCAGTGGAATGCAAACTGAAACCACAATGAGAAATCACATATCTTTCAGAATGGCTAAATAAAAAATAATGACAATGCGAAATGCTGGCAGAGATACTGAGAAGCTGGATCACTCATATATTGCTGTTAGGAATGTAAAATGGTACAGCCACTCTGGAAGGCAGTTTCATAGTTTGTTCTCAAAGTAAACGTGTGCTTACCCTATGACACAGCTCCTGAATCCTTGGGCATTTATTCTGAGAAAGGAAGGCTTATGTTCATGCAAAACCTTGTATAATAATGTTCATGGCAGTTCATATTCATAATAGCTGCCAAACTGGAAACTGCCCAGATGTCTTTCTATGGGAGAATGGATAAAGAAACTGGTCCATCCAAATGTGGAATATTATTTAGCCATAAAAAGAAGGAACCATTAACACATGCAATAACTTGCTTGAACCTCCAGGGAATTATGATGAGTGAAAAAAGCTAGTCTTAAAAAGTTTTATACTGTACAATTCCATTTCTGTAATGAAATTTGTTCTTGAAATGATGGAATTATGGACTCAGGGAACAAATTTTTGGTTGTCAGTGGTGAGGGATTGGGAGGCAAGGTGGGTGCAGCTACAGATGGAAGGGTAGTACAAGAGAGCATGGTGATGTGACCCTTCTGTGACTTGATCATGGTGGGGAGTGTTATGTAGAGCTACACATGTGATAAAATTACATAGAGGCACATACATGCACATTCATGTGCTTGTATAACTGATGAAGTCTGAATAACCTTGGTGGGTTATACCGATGTTTGATAGCATCCTAGTTTCTAGTTTGGGTGGTGGAGAATAGTTGTGAAAGAAGTTATCCTAGGGGGAGGTTGGGAAGGGGTGCATGGGACCTCCCTGTGCATTTTCTTTTTCAACTTATAGTGAATATATTTATTTCAAAGTAAAGAGTTAAAAACAAAAACAACATCAACAATAACAAACCAAGATGCAGGAACATACCCAGACTTTCTGGCTTAGTCTCAGGTAGGGCCCAGGCATCATTATATCTTAAAAGTGCCCCATGTGTCTGCCTTATAGCCAGGGAGAGAAGCACTGACCACTCTATCATTCACATTCAAAAGAGGGAAACTGAGGCCAGAGAGGGGAAGGGTTTCCCAAGGCCACACAGCTACTACAGGAGGAAGGGGTGACCATGCAGGTATTAGAGTTGACCAGCTCCACTGAGTCCAAGGCCTTGGTTTTGCTTGCTGCTCCAGGCTAGGGCTGGAGGCTTGGGTTGAACAGGAAGGTTTAGGGTTTGGGGGGTTTTTTTTGTTATAATGTAAATTTTTACTGAATTAGTGTCCAGCTTGTTGAGTTGTCACAAACTAAATACACTGGTGTAACCAGTCAGACCCCAAAACAGAAGATGACTAGCCCCCCAGGAGCCTCTGCTAATCACAACCCCCCACCCCTCCTGACTTCCTACATCACAGAGCACTTTTTCCAGCTCTTGCACTTTGTATATATGGTTGAGTGCTGGTTAGAGCTGTGCCAGGGAGTAGGACTGGAGCAGCCAGTTTATTCTGAAGGAAAAAGAAATGGCATCCCAGGAGCCTGATAAAATAGGGCTGGGAGTTGGGGAGCCAGGGTCTGAAAGGACATTCATTCAAAGAAAGGACTTGTCCAGGGTAGCAAAAAATGGGCTGTTTTTTCTCTGAGCCTGAGCTGAAGGCTGGAGGAGGAGGAGCTGGAGCCCTGCCCAACTGGCCAGGAGCATTGTGTCCATGAGCCTGGTCCAGGACCCTTCAAACATCCTGAGGTCTCTCGGGAGGGGTAGGTGAAGCATCTCCAGCACAGGGGACAGAAGAAGGAAGTTGGACTTAACAGGAAGTTGGACTTGGGGCTGGCCAGCCTTAAGTAAGATTGGGTGGCACTGAGAAAGTCACCTCTGATAGTGCCAGTTTCCCTGTATATAAAGTGAGTATTTTATGTATGTGAATAAAAAAAAACCTATTAATGTAGAATTAATGTGTTAACAAACACAGTAATATTTCATGTGTATACTTGGTATCATACATTAATGTGGTTTATATTGTGTATATAATATAATATAATATAAGCTATGGTGAATAATGTTCTAACCTTTTGAATTCTATATTAGTCACATCAGCATTTATGCAATGCTGACTGTGCCTGGCATCTTCCCAAAATGCTAAAGAGAAGACACAGAGAGTGTCATTAATTTGCTAAAGGTCACACAGCTAGTGCGTGGCAAAGTCTGGATTTGAAGCCTGGCCGTCTTTGGCTCTACAATTCATGTCTTAACTTTTCAGCTGTAACATCTCAATGTACACTATTATATGTAATAATAATAGGTATGTACCTCAAATATGCATGCACTAGCATTTTTGGTTCACAAAACACTTTTTTGTGAGCAGTATCTTATCTTTCTTCACAATATCTGCGTGAAGTGGAGCTGTTATTGTCACCCCATGTTCCAGATGAGACTGAGGCTTAGGGAGATTCTGTGATGTCCCAGTTGGGACTGAGGTCTAAGCCCAGGTGGTTGGTTCTGAGTTCAAGCATGCCTGGCCAGGCAGCCTCTCTGACAATCACTCTGGGCTTTTCCTCCTTGGGCTTGTGCCTCTCTTGTTCACAGCCAGACTGAGCATTGAAGGAAGGTGGTTGGGAGAACAGGCCCTCAGCCAGTGCTGACAAGGCTGCATGGACCCATTGGGGAGCAGGCAGAGGGAGGGTGGTCTTCATTCAAAACCAGTCCTAGCTGGGCTTTCAGGGGGTCAGAAATGTCAAGATGGGGGACTTTGTGAGGTTGAGGCCACCAAGGGATTCCCAGTGGTGGGTAGGCAAGTGGGTGAGGAGGAGTAGAGGGCCCAAGCAGGGGTCACTGGGGCCTACAGTGGGATTTAGGGCTGGACCACATCATTGCCAGGGCTCCTCAGTCCTGTGAGGGAAGGTTATGTGAAATCAAGTCTACGTGTGGAGTCTCCATCTTCATATGTGTACTTTGGTGACAGGACCATCTGGTTGAAAAATATTGTGTACCCCTCAATACTTCATGGGCTGCAGTGAGCACTAAATGAACTGATATCTGTGAAGTGGTAACACCAATTTTGAGCAGCACATAGAAACTGCTCAAAAAATATTTGCTATTGTTAGGGAAGTGGGAGAGAGAAGGAAGAGAAGAAGAAATGGGAAAGGGAAGGAGAGAAGGAAGGGAGGGTCTGCCTAGGGGGATAAGGAGGCAAAGACAGCTGCACAAAGGACTTGATATTTGATCTGGGTTTTGTAGGGTGAATTGGAGTTTGCTGCAGGATAAAAAGGCAGGGAATGGGATGGTGTTCCAGATACAGGTGCTCCTGAGCTCTACACTTTCAGCATTTGTAAAGGGTGGGGTTGGGGAGCAGGAAGGGCATTACCCCTTGTGCCTCATGAGGTTCATGCAAGAGCCAGATGAGGGAGAACTTGCAAAAAACCGGATGTGGGCTCCCTGAGGCAGGCCAAGATATTGCCATGTTATTGTAAGGTAGTCAGAGCAGACCTGGAGCTGGGGAGCTAGATCCCATGCTTGTGGTAAGGCAGCCTTAGGCCTGGGCAGAATGGGCTCTGGCAACCCTGGCACCATGTTACTGCGTCCTCACATCATATCGGTATTCCTCACATGGCACATCGGCACCTGAGTGGCCAGGCAGGGGGATTTAATAATCAGATCCCCGTGTCCAGCTGTCAGGAAAGGGACTGAAGGGCATCCTGACACCCTCCCTCAGTCCTCTTTTCTTTTTGGTCTTTGGCAAGGCCCTGTTGAGGCAGAGTTGCTGAGCGCACAGTGTGTGGGCACGTGGTCGTACACTCTGGCTGCCGGAGTGGGGAGCCTGTCTGTGGCCTCTGCAGGTGGGGCAGGGCTTGGTTCTGTGGAATCCAACCTGCTGAACATGGGGTACAGGAACCAGTCCTGCTGGAGCTGGGTGGGAAGCTGCAGAATAGCAGGTCATTGTGGAGTGTAGTAGGAGTCTCCATCAAGGCTCCAGTGAGGGGAAGTAGGAAAACACAGGCTGACACTATGGACCAGAGGGTCCATAGCAGGCATCCAGAATTGGCTCAGAATGGCAAAGCCTGAAGTGCCAAGCACAGGACACACAGAGCAGGTGCCCTGACCTCTGAGGCATTGGGTAGGGGAGAACATGTTGGCAGCTACAGTGGGGAGGGGTTATGTCCCATGAGAGAGAGCAGGAGCAGAGGTGTGGTTCAATGACATGGCCTCTTGGGGTGTCCTATGTCCTGGCAGCTGCTTTCCAGAGGGGCAAGGGCAGGCAGCACTGGGGTAGCAAGACCCCTGCCTAGTAGAAGGCATGCCCCAGGCCCAAGGCTTTGGATGCCAGGGATGCTGCCAGGCATAGCAAACAGAAGCTCTTGTTTCTTCACAGTAGTTCCAGATCCATTATTTATGCCTGTCAGTGATACACTGTTACTCATTTCCATTTTACAGATGAGAAAACTGAAGCACAGGGAGGTGAAGGGACTTGCACCAAGTCTATGGCTATTTGGGGATAGGGCTGACTCTCTATGGCTGACCCCAGGTGAGGCTGGCTCCTGGCCAGATCTAGAGCTGGATTCACAGTCTCTCAGCAGGGTCTCCAGGTTCCTCGGTGTGGAGGTGTTGGCCCTGCCTGTGCTGTTTGAGGACTCCAGGTCCTCTTTGGGGAAGAAGCATGGTGGTTTCAAGCCAAACACACCTGAGTTTACAATCCCTGTGCACCTCTCAGAGCTATTAGACCCTACCTTGATGCTTCCCCTCTGAGCCTCAATTCTATCACCCATGAGGGCAAGGTGAGCACTCCATCCTCTCTTCTGACTGCACTTACCGCCTCTGGCCCATGGTTTGTAGCAGGGAAAGGATCAAAGGTACCTTCACAGCTGTGAGTAGTCAGTCTCCTCAGCAAGCCAGCAAGTGACCTGGACACACAAGGCCCTGCCTTCGGGATGGAGACACTGATGGGAAGATAGACAGTGACCAAGTAAACAGAGATATGGCTCATCTCCTTTCACATGGGTTCTGAAACAAAGGGGATGGAGTGCTGAGGTGAGAGTATTGAGAGACTGGGAAGGAAGTGCTGAAAGATGGAAAGTGAATTTTAGATGTGGTGATTGGGGCTTAGCATTCCATACAGAGCGAACAGGAAGTGCAAAGGCCCTGGGGTGGGAATGAGATTGGCATGTTACAGGAACAGTGAGACAGCCAGAGTGGTGGTGGTGGTGAGTAGCATGAGAGAAGGGGGAGAAGCCAAGGAACAGCTCACTTATGGGAAGGGGATCTCTGTGGTGGAGGGACCCATGGGCAGAGCTGTGGGCTGTCAGGCCCTGGCTTCAGTTGGGTCTAGGCTGTATACCTCAGGATGCGTCCATCAGCTCTGAATGCAAAAATCTTCGCAAGACTCCCTGTGGAACCTTGGGCCTCAGCTTCCTCATTGAAAAGGGAACATTTGGACTTGATGTGGCCCAGAGCCCCTTGTGACTGAGTCCCCTGAACTGCTTATGGGATGAAGACAGGGCAGCTTTTTGGTTGACCCATGAGAGGAAAAGAGATGTCATGGTTTCTTGCTTCCTAGGGCTGCCTGCCTACCCCAGGACCTGTCCTGGGACCACCCAGTATGGCTTAAGCTGGCATGGCCCAGGGGCATTTATTGTATGTAGGGACATCAGTAACCCTATCTCACTTTTGCCACCTAAGGAGCTCCCTGGGAGACTGGAAGCAGCCTCTCCACTGACCACTGCAGGTACGGTTTGTTCCTTCACCTCCAGGCCCACTCAGGGATCACTGGGCCCACCCTTCCCATCTACACCTAGGATGGGTCCCACCATTTGGCCCTAAAATTCCCCCAGGGTCCATAGGTACTGGAGACACACACTTCAAGAACAAGTATAGCTAAGAGAGCTCCCCACAAAGGCCAAGGCTCAGCTGAAGGTCCCCTGAGGACCAGGGCTCAGCTGATAGTTCCTCTGACATCTCAGGCTGGTAGTCCGCAAATAGCTGGCCTGGAGCTACCAGAAGGTGAAGCCCATGGGTTCTACCGGCTTTCTGAGTGTACTTGGTGGAAGCGGGGGATGTCTGAAGGTCTCTGCCCCTGTGTATCTTTATCTTGGTGTGTCCATAAGATGTCTTCAGAGGAATGCATTCTCTGTTTTCACAAGAAAGTGTTGGAGGCTGCAGCATAGAGGAAGGCCCCTGGATGGAAGTAACAGGCCTCTACTTACAGTCTAGTGGGCAGGAAAGTCAACTGGGGGCCAGGCCGGTGCTACAGTGTGAATCAGGGAGGAAGGACCATCTGTCCTGCAGCGCAGAGGTGACTGGTGGTTGGATGGGGTGGAAGATGAGCCCCTCCCCCCCAGGAAGGGGTGTACTTTGTGAGGACCTGCAAAGAGTGGATGTGGCCAGCACATGGAGAGCAAGGACTAGAGCAGTGGAGGGTCAGGCAGAGAGGAGCTTCTGAACTAGCCTGAAAGGAGATTCACATGGCAGTGGAAGTGTCAAGCAGGGCCTGAGCCACACGTGTTGGGTGCAGTGGACGCTATACAGGGTCAGAGACCAGCTCTGAAACCCTGGGGCTGCATGAGGCTGTGAGAAGGGTCAAGGGAGTGGTTATCTGAGCACTGCCTCCCTAAGCCACCTCGAGGCTAGAGTAGAGAGCTGGGTTGTACACACATGTGCTGACACCCATATAAGCCTGTATGTGGACACTCCACAGCCACATATGATAGTAGTCACATACGTTTGATGAAACGTGGCAGCGCCCCACTTCTTCCCTATCACACAGTGAGACAGAACAATTATTAGCCCATCTTATAGAAAGGTTCAGGAAACTCCTGGAAGTAGCTGAGCCACTGGCTTCTGAAACCTATCCATGTTGCAGATAGCAGTCCACTCTGCCAGCCTTTAGTGTGGGTTCCCTGCTTGGGGACAGGCTGGAGAAAGCTCTGAAATAAAAGGATGGTGGTGGGTTTCTTGCCCAAGGGTGTCTGGGGCTGGGTGGGGGCTGGCATGAGTCCCCTGCTTTCTCGGGTTTGACCACTCAGTTCATCTTCAAATAAGGCCCAGCTCTCCAGACAGGGCAGGCAGTTATGGTCAGGGAGTAGGCACAGTGACCACCACCCTTCTAGGCTTGTCTCACCTCATCTTGCAGCCAATGACTCACTGCCTTCTCAGCCCCCACATACACCCTCCAGCACCACCTGGCCTTGGTGCCATTAGCTTTGCTGCTTGTGAGGGCCTTGGAGAAACCCAGCCCTCAAGCTCTGGTGACAGCGGTGCCATACGGTTGGGCCCATCCCAAGGAGGTTTGGAGGCCCTATTCACAGCTTGGGCATTAATCAGTAATTGCCTCCTTTCAAAGACAAAGCTAGTTTCCTCCACCACAGCCATGAGAGGACAGCTAGTGTCCTTGTCTGGGGAGAGGGGCAGGGTGGCACTTCAGGTGTGGCTGGCCTAGTCTTTGCTACTTGGCAAAGAGGCCCATCACCCTTGGAAGACAGCCTCTATTGCCCACTTCCCCACCTGCCATGTGATTCTCAGCTGAGTAATCTGGTGGTTCATCTCACCCCAGTGTGGAGCAACCTGCGTTGCGTCCAGCCTGGGTCCATCCTAACACCACTGGACCTGCCCTTTCCTCTCACTGGGCTTCATGATCTCTATTGTATAAAGGAGGCTTGGAATGAGCCATTTTGAAAGCCTTTCCAGTTCTAGCTGTCCATGACAGGGTTTTCCAAGGGAAAAATTACTCTCTAGAGCAGGGTTTCTGGGCCTTGGCACTACTGACATTGAGGGCTAGAGCATTCTTCGTGGTGGGGGCCATCCTGTGCACTGTAAGATATTTAGTAGCATCTGAAAGTCACTAGATGCCAGAAGCAGCTTCCTCCTCAGTTACAACAACCCACAATCTGTCCAGGCATTGCCAAATGTCCCCTGGCAAGGAGGGGATGGTGGCAGAATTACCCCTGGTTGAGAACTACTGCCCTAGAAGCAGCATGTATGCCCATGACAGACTGAGGAAACACCTTCCTGAAGCTGGTAACTTTGTTCTTTGGCTTTGCCAGAGCTTGGGCCTGGGATCAGGCCCCTGGTTCTGCACCCACTCTTGGAAGCTTAGCACCAGCTCCTATGTGAGGCCTGTGTCTCCTGGATATCATTCCTCACACAGGAGGATATGGTCTTTTTCCAAGCCTGTGTTTCCTCATCTATGATCGGGGAGTGTTAGTGAGGCCTCCTATTAAGGGTATAGTGGGACCATAACTTTGTCAATGATGATAAGCAGATGAGGGACCTGAAGTAGCAGAAGGGATGAGTGCTCTAAGACATTTCTATTCTGCTCTCCAAGATTCTCATTCTTTTAACAAGTTAATACTGGAGACCTGCAGTGGGCCAGGCATTATACTGAGTGCAGGGATGGGGTGTAGAAGAGAGATGTGGAGCCGCATCCTAGAGGTGCTTGTGCTTCAGTTGGGGGTAGGGTGGGGGTAGAAAATAAGTAAATGATCAGGGTTATGTCAGAGAATGGCATGTCCCATGGGGAAAATCAGATGGGGTGGGGATGAAGGGGCTCAGAGAATCAGGGAAGGCTTTGAGGAGGTGTTGAGGAACAATTGGATGGATGATTATAGGCCCCTATGGTAAAGGGACTTCAACGAAGCCCCAAAGGGTATGGTGAATTTAGGGGACCTGAAGGGGGCTGGAGGTCTAGGTGTTGGGAGCCTCAGAGAGGTCAGATGGTCAGCAGGAGCCAGGTCATGATGGGCCAGTGATGGGTCAGGAGTTTGTTTTTTATTCTGAGAGCAGCAGGAGGCCACATGAGGGTGTGGAGCATAAGAGTGACGTTTTCAGGTTCCTGCAGCTGATGTGTAGGAAGTGACCAGAGGGCAGCCAGAAGAGAAGCTGGGGACCTACCAGAAAGGATGGGGAGGCAGGGGCTATGCCCAGTGGCCCTGCTCCAGTCATCTGTCACTGCCAGACCCAGAGCCAGAGAGCCACCCATTCTGCCTGGGGTTCCTCTGTCCCTGCCCAACAATGCCCCTGGCTGTCCATATCCCTCAGCCCAGCAGCTCCTCTCCCTTCCTCAATAGCTACAGGAGTCGCCTTCCAGCAGCCAGAGAGGAGCTATCATCCAGGTTCCGTTTTAGATTTTACTACTGTGTCCCTGTCACCGGGGCAACTGTGCAGGGCAGCTCTGTCAGTCTTTCTCCACTGCCTTTCAGAGCAGAGCTGCTCCTGCCCACACCATGTGGCTATGTCATGAGCTTTCTCTCATGCAGGCCAAACCGGGATTCCATGAAGCATAATCACAGACATTTGTCTGTCATCTTGCCCCCTCCCTTCCTGCACTCTTCTGGTTCTTTATGGCCTCAGCCACTCCAGGCCAGGCAGGCAGGTGGGTGATTGCCTAGCCAGGTGCTGCTGTCGCCACCAGGAGCCCCAGGGCCTGGTTAGGAGAAGGGGTTTGCAGAGCTGCTGTCAGGAGTCCCATCATCCAGGCCTCCGCAACTTGGCACATCCAGGGTTGCCTCAGTTTGCCCCAGAAATGTCCAGGAGAGCCCCAAGAAGCATCAGTCTCCAGATACAGCAGTAATCTGAGACTGCAGCGGCGAGCCTCATGAAGGAGTTACGGGGCTTTTGTGCACACTGTTCTTTGTACTGGAAGCTTGTGCTATAGGAGCCTGCGGGACAGGGCTGGGCCATGTGAGTGGGGCCTCTGTGGTAGGGAGCAGGGCAGACCAGAGCAGCTAGTCGCCCCAACAGTGGCTAGAGATAGAAAGGTGAAAATGCTCAAGTTGAAGGCCTTTTGTCTGGATTACTGCTAATTTCTGTGCCTGCAGCCAGTGCATGGAGTCTACAAAAGGTATGTAGACCCTTTGGGGAGGACCTCTGCTGCTAGGGCAACAGGGTTGCACGGAAAGTTCATCCTGCACCTGCTGACTGCAGAGCCTCTTCCTCTTGGCACAGGATCGTAGCAAATGGCCAAGAAGGGCGGCAGCATTTGCTGCAGGTCAGTTTGCAACTCTGCTTCATTATACTCTCCTCTTCCTCTAGCCCTGAATTGGTAGAATTTCTGCAGAGAAGTGTTCCCCCCAAGTGCTCTGGCCAAATGCTGAGTTTCATTGTTTCTCGCTTCTGAGATCAGCCCTGCCGTGGATTTGCTCCCAAGTAGATACGACCCCACAGGAGGTCCCTGACATGGCACCACCACAGTATATATACTCCCTCCCATCTCACTGACAGCTCCAGTGCCTAATGGGTTTGACTGAACCCTGAGCAGGGAATTGAGACTTATTTGGGGAGGTAGAATGGGGGATCCCCAGTCTGAAGGTCAGGAGAGACCAGAGTTCAAGTCTCTTCTCTGTGACTTTGGACAGGTCACTTTCCCTCTCTGTGCCCCAGTGTCCCCATCCTTAGGGATTTGGGCCTGATGATTGGTAGTAGCATTGGGGTACTACTCCCTGAAATGATGTGGGCCCAGACTTCACCACCCAAATATTAAGAAACCTGATAATATCTTCCCGCATGTGTGTTCTCTCATGTGCACACGTTGACCAAGATACATTGGTGTTCAGGTCATCAGGAGGGGCATGATGGAACCATCACCGTAGCTACCTTCAAGGGCATGTAATGAAAGACCTTGACAGAGGGAATTGGTGTTTCCTGATTTCATAGCTAATTTCTGTGAAGTCCACAGCTATTAGCATTTGAGCAGGTCTGAGAAAGTATAGGGAACCTTTATCCTCTCTTCCAGTGGGCTTTTTCTGGAGGGGACAGTCTCAGAAAGGAAATGTCCACTGTTGGGTGGCTGCCAAGGAGAAAAGCCATCCCATATCTCTGATGAGCACATCAAAGCACCAGCCAGGTGACCAACTTTTATTGTTTGTTCTTATAGCCCCTGGGCACCTGAAATATTCTAGCAGTTATTAAGTATCTGCCAAGAATTGGGCATTTTACCTGATTGTTAATACCCACCACAGAAGCGGCGTCCCACATTTAGTAGGTGAATGGAGACCCAAGAGCAGGCAGACAAGTTTGGCCACAGGATTTAGACTCATTTTTTTCTTGGTCCAAGATGTAATCTCCCTTGAGCATTCCACAGCTTCGGGGTCCTGAGGCAGGAGGGACAAATGAGGCACAGCCAATCCACGGGGGCTCGTCTAGGTAAGGCGGGAATCATGGTCAGAACCTTGAGAGACAAGTGGGACAAGTGGGGGCTTTGTGGAGGATGTGATAGCTAAGCCAGTGGTAAAGCATCCAGAGGAGTTTTCTGGGTGGAGAAGGGGCAGGTGGGTGTTCCAAGCACAGGGAAAAGCATGGGGGAAAAAAACTGGAGGTTTTCAAAGGGCAAGTACCTTCGCGTGGTAGTGAGAGGCCAGCCATGAATTTAGGAGGGAAACGCGACTGGACTCCAGGACCAGAGACCAGGCTTTATGCTGCGCAGTAGGGAGCCCATGAAGGTAGGGTCTTAGGGAGTGGCAAATTGAGAGTCACATCTAATAATGACAGAGTCCCATGTCAGAGTCCTGGCTCAGCCTCCAGGGGGAATCAGTAGGGCCCCTCTTGGTCTCCACATACTGTGGGAGATTCCTATTCAGAGCAGGTGCTCTTTTCTCAAGGACATCCCAGCCTACAAGGGGAAAGAGAACCACTAATAAGCCATCAAAGTTAAGAATGAGGTATAAATAGAGGTAGCACCAAGATACCAGCAGCATGAGGGAGGCCACCTAGGAAAAATCAAGGAAGGCTTCCTGCAGGAGGTGTGATCTGATCGGCGTCTAGATGTAGGAGTGGGAAATTTCCAGATAGGGAAGGTCACTGTAGGCAGAGTATGGCATGAACCAACATGTGGAGGGGGGATAGAGCCAGGCGTGATTTAGAAATGATCCGAGGTGAGGCTGAAGCATAGGGTACATGTTTGGTGAGACTGGGAAGAAAGACTGATGGGCAAGGACAATTCTGAGGATCACTGAGCACCTGCTAAGTGTGAGGCACCATCTAAACTCTGACTCTGTACCAATCCCAAGAAGTGTGGGATGTGATTATCCCATTTTCCAGGTGAAGAAACTGAGGCACAAGAGGGAGAGTAGCTTGCCCAGAGTCACCTGGCCTGTCAGTGGGACCACTAGGATTGCACCCAGGTAATCCAGCTGCAGAGGCCCCCATGTTGCCAGCTGAGGAGCTTCAACTGCAGGCAAATAAGATTCTGGAGGCTGAGGTCAACCCTGTTTTCATTGGCTAGTGTCCATAAATCAAGTGACATGGCAATCAGGTGGGTGAGAATTCTGGCTTTATGGTCAGACCCCATTCTGGCAGGGAGCTCAGAATGTCACTTTCCCTCCAAGCTTCCCATGGCTCCACTGTAAAATAGGGTAGGGGTGCTAGCCCTCCTCTCTTGGCTCCAATGGGGATTAACAGGGTCATTGCCAAGAAAGCACTTAATGCACCGCACCTATAGAGGCTTAAGAATTGGTGGCTCTCCTTGTGCAAACAAATCTAACCCTAAGAAGGCTGTGCAGATGGAACTACTTGGCATGTTTCCTAATACTACATTCTGCTGTTTAAAACAGTGACCTGAAACTTTATAGTTTGAAAAGGGTATTTTTCAGACAATGCATAATTAACCACCGCTTCTAAACACGGGGTGTGCCAGGCTCCTTGAGGCTGTTAATTATTATTTATTAGTGATCTTAAATTAATTTAAAATAATCCTTGAGCTGTAGCTGGTAGTGGGGAGGGGAGCAGCACTGCATTGTGAGGGGGGCACAGAACCCTCTCCCAAGTTCCCAGAGGCCCACAGACTTCAGGGTTCTCTCATTAATGATATAGTTCAGGAGCAAAAAAAAAAATTGAGAATGGCCCTGGCTGGTGTGGCTCAGTGGACTGAGTGCTGGCCTGCGAAGCATAAGGGTCACTGGTTCGATTCCCAGTGAGGGCACATCCCTGTGTTGCAGGCCAGGTCACCAGTAGAGGGCGTGTGAGAGGCAACCACACATTGATGTGTCTCTCTTTTATCCTCTCTAAAAATAAATAAATAAACATAAAATAAAATAAATAAATAAAATCTTTTTAAAATTTTGAGAGCATATGAACCTATTACCCAGCTTCAGAAATAAACTGTTACCAATGTGGTAAACGGCCCTGTGGAACTCCCTCAAAATCCGTTCTACCTCTGCTTTCCAGAGGTAAACCTAAGCTGTAGGTCCACCCCATTTGGTATGCATATTTCCCATGCACATGTTCATAAGTTTGCTAACATAAAAGATTGTTCATCTTTTTGAACTTCAGATACATGAAATTATAATCTAAACTTGTATTTTAAAAATTTTCAATTGTGGTGAAAGACACATAACGTAAAATTGACCATCTTAAACATTCTTAAGTGTCCAGTTCAGTGGCATTAAGTACATTCACATTGTTGTGCAGCCATCACCACCATCGTCTCCAGAACTTTTTTGATATCACAAACTGAAAAAACTCTGTCACCATAAAAAACTAACTCTCCATTCCCTTGTCCACTCTTCCCCAGCCCCTGGCAACCACTTTTCTAGTGTCTATCTCTATGAATTTGACTTGTCTAGGGATCTCATATAAGTATTTGTCCTTTTGTGACTGGCTTATTTCAGTTAGCATAATGTCCACATGTTTACCTATGTTATGACGTATATTGGAATTTCCTTCCTTTGTAAAGCAGAATAATATGGCATGGTATGTATAGACTACATTTTGTTTATCCAGTCGCCTATCAGTGAGCACTTGGCTTCTGCCTTTTGATTATAGTGAATGATTCTGCTAGAACATGGGTGTGTGAATATCTCTTCAAGATGCAGCTTGCTTTTTTCAATTAACATTTTATCAGTGAGATTAATTCATTTTGCTGTATGTAGTTCTTATTTGTTCATTTTTATTGGTATATAGTATTTCATTGTATAATTATGCCCCTGTTGATTTATTTTTTTTTCTATGATGATATGCAGGCTAGATTTTATTTATTTATTTTTTATTGTTGTTCAAGTCCAATTGTCTTCATTTTCCCCCCACCACTCCCCACTGATCCGCATCTCCCACCCTCGATCCCACCCCTCTGCTGCCCCCTTGGCTCCGTCCATGTGTCCTTTATAGATGTTCCCGAAAACCCTTCCTCCTTTCCCCCCATTATCCCTTCCCACCTTCCCTCTGGTTACTCTCAGTTTGTTCTTAATTTCAAAGTCTCTGGTTATATTTTGCTTGCTTGTTTGTTTTGTTGATCAAGTTCCACTTACAGGTGAGATCATATGGCATTTGTCTATCACCACTTGGCTTACTTCACTTAGCATAATGCTCTCTAGTTCCATCCATGCAGTCCCGAAGGGTAGGAACTCCATCTTTCAGCTGTGTAGTATTGCATTGTGTAAATGTACCATGGTTTTTGATCCACCCATTTACCGATGAGCACTTAAGTTGCTTTCAGCACTTGGCTGTTGTAAATTGTGTGGCTATGAACATTGGGGTGCATAAGTTCTTTTGGATTGGTGTTTCAGGGTTCTTAGGGTATAATGGCAGCATGGAAATTGCCAGGTCAAAAAGCAGTTCCACTTTTAGTTTTCTGAGGAAATTCCATACAGTTTTCCACAGTGGTTGCACCAGTTGGCAATCCCACCAACAGTGCACTAGGGATCCCTTTTCTCCACAACCTCTCCAACACTTGTTAGTTTGTTGCTTTGTTTATGATGGCCATTCTCACTGGTGTGAAGTGGTATCTCATTTTAGTATTAACTCTCTGATGGCTAGTGAACCTGAGCAACCTGTCATGTGTCTCTGGGCCCTCTGTATGTCCTCCTTAGAGAAGTGTCCATGTCCTTTGCCCATTTTTTTAATTGGGTTGTTTTTCTTCCTGGAGTGGAGTCATGTGAGTTCTTTATATATTTTGGAGATCAAACCCTTGTTCGAGGTATCATTTGCAAATATATTTTTTCATGCAGTTGGTTTACCTTTCATTTTGTTGATGTTTTCTTAGCCTTGCAAATGCTTTTGAATTTGATGAAGTCCTATTTGTTTATTTCTTCCTTTATGTGCCTTGCTCTAGGGGACATATCAGTGAAAATATTGCTGCGTGAAATATCGGAGATTTTCCTGCCTATGTTCTCCTCTAGGACTTTTGTGATGTCATGACTTATATTTAAGTATTTTATCCATCTTGAGTTTATTTTTGTGTATGGTGTAGGTTGGTGGTGGCATTTCTTTTTTTTTTTTTTTTTTTTTTTGCTCATACCTGTACAGATCTCCCAACACCATCTGTTGAAGAGGTTATATTTACTCCCTTTTATGCTTCTTCCCCCTTTGTCAAATATTAATTGACCTTAGAGACTTGAGTTTATTTCTGGGCTCTCTATTCTATTCCATTGATCTATGTGTCTTCTTATGCCATTATTAGGCTGTTTTAATTTCCATGGGCTTGTAATACAGTTTGATATCAGGTATTGTGATCCCTCCTGCTTTGTTCTTCTTTCTCAAAATTGCTGCAGCTATTCAGGGTCATTTATGGTTCCATATAAATTTCTGAAATGTTTGTTCTATATCTGTGAAATATGTCATGGGTATTTTAATAAGGATTGTGTTGGATCTATAAATTGCTTTGGGTAGTATGGCCATTTTGATGATGTTAATTCTTCCAATCCATGAGCATGGTACATGCTTCCATTTGTTTGTGTCTTCCTTAATTTCTTACTTCAGTGTTGTATAGTTTCCTGACTAGAGGTCTTATACCTTCTTGGTTAGGTTTATTCCTAGGTACTTTATTTTTCTTGTTGCTATATCAAATGGGATTTTTTTTCCTGATTTCTGTTTCTGATATTTTATTGTTGTTGTACAAAATTGCCTTTGATTTCTGAATATTGACTTTGTATCCCACTGTTTTGACAAATTCACTTATTAGTTCGAGTAGTTTTTTGTGGAGGCTATAGGATTTTCTCTGTACACTATCATGTCATGTACAAACAATGACGGTTTTGTTTCCTCTTTTCCAATTTGGATGCCTTTTATTTCCTTTTCTTGTCTGATTGCTGTGGCTACACTTCCAATACTATGTTGAATAGAAGTGGTGAAAGTGGTCAACCTTGTCTTGTTTCTGATCTTAGTGGGAAAGTTTTTAGTTTTTTTCCCATTGAGTATGATGTTGGCTGTAGGTCTCTCATATATGGCCTTTATTATGTTGAGGAATGCTCCCTTTATTCCCACTTTGCTGAGTGTTTTTATCATAAATTGGTGCTGTATTTTATCAAATGCTTTTTCTGCATCTATTGATATGATCATGTGATTTTTGTCTTTGCTTTTGTTTATGTGATGTATTACATTTATTGATTTGCAAATATTGTACCATCCTTGCATCCCTGAGATGAATCCCACTTGATCATGGAGTATGATCTTTTTAGTGTATTGCTGGATGCAGTTTGCCAATATTTTGTTGAGGCTCTTTAGTGTCTGTTCATCAGTGATTCTGGTCTCCAGTTTTCTTTCTTTGTTGTGCATTTATCTGGTATTGGGATTAGGATGATGCTGGCTTTATAATAGGAGTCTTCCCTCTTCTTGGATTTTTTGCAATGGTCTGAGAAGGATAGGAGTTAGCTCTTCCTTAAATGTTTTGTAAAATTCTCCTGTGAAACTGTCCAATCCAGGGCTTTTGTGTGCCAGGAGTTTTTTAATTACTGCTTCAATTTCACCAGCTGTTATTGGTCTGTTTAGGCTTTCTGATTCTTCTTGATTCAGTTTTGGAAGATTATATTTTTCTAGAAATTTGTCCATTTCACCCTGGTTTTCAAATTTCTTGGCATATAGTTGTTTGTAGTAATTTCTTAGGGACAATCCCTTGCATTTCTGTAGTATCAGTTATAATCTCTCCTCTTTCATCTCTGATTTTACTTATCTAGGTCCTCTTTTTTTCTTGATGAGTCTGCTTAAAGGCTTGTCAATTTTGTTTATCTTTTCAAAGAAACAGCTCCTGGATTTATCGATCCTTTGAATTGTTCTTTTAGTCTCTATGTCATTTATTTCTGGTATGATCTTGTTTATGTTTTTCCTTCTACTCATTCTGAGTTTTGTTTGTTGTTCTTCATCCAGTTCTTGTAGATGTAGGGCTAGGTTGTTTATTTGAAATGTTTCTGTCTTTTTCAGGTAGGCCTGTATCGCTATGAACTTCCCTCTTAGGACTGCCTTTGCTCTGTCTCATAAGTTTTGGGCTGTTGTATGTTCATTTTCATTGGTTTCCAGAAACTTTTCAATTTCTTCCTTGATCTCATTATTGAGTAATTCATTGTTGAATGGCATGCTATTCAATCTCCATGTATTTGAGGGTTTTTTTAGTTTTTTCCTTTAGCGGGTGTCTAGTATCAGGCCCTTGTGGTCCAAGAAAATGCTTGATTTAATTTCAATTTTCTTGAATTTGTTGCGGCTTGTATTGTGTCTTTTCATGTGGTCTGCCTTTGAAAATGTTCCATGTGCATTTGAAAAGAATGTATATTTTGCTTCTTCCGGATGAAAGGTTCAATACATATCAGTTAAGTCCATTTAACCTAGGGCATTGTTCAATGCTGCAATATCTTTGTTGATATTTTGTTTGGAAGATCTATCCATTTTTGACAGTGGGGTGTTGAAATCCCCTAGTATAAATGTGTTGCTGTCTATATGTTTCTTCAAGTCCTCCAAGATTTTCCTTATATATTTGTATGATCCTATGTTGGGTGCATATATGTTTATAATGTTTATGTCTTCTTGATGTATTATAAGGTGTCCTTCTATGTCTCTTTATGGCCTTTTTTTTGAAGTCTATTTTGTCTGATGTGAGTATTGCTACCCTGGTTTCTTTTTTCCCGTCCATTTGCTTGAAATATTTTTTCCAGCCCCTCACTTTCAGTCTGCGTAGGTCTTTTGTTCTGAGGTGTGTCTCTTGAGGGCAGCATATGTGCAGGTCATGTTTTCTTATCCATTCAGGTACCTTATGTCATTTGTTGGGAGCATTTTGTCCATTTACATTAAGGTCATTATTGCTTGGTACTTATTCATTTTACCCCCTTCGTACCCATGTTTCTCTCTCTTTTTCTTTCTCTTCTTAAAGCAGTCCCTTTAGCATATCTTGCAGTGATAGTTTGGTGGTTATATACTCTTTTATCTTCTTTTGTCTGGGAAACTCCTTATTTGGCCTTCTATTTTAATTGAGAGCCTCACTGGATAGAGTAGTCTTGGTTGCAGGGCTTTGGTTTTCATTACTTGGAGTATTTCTTGCCATTCTCTTCTGGATTGGAGTGTTTCCATTGAGAAGTCAGCTGCTAGTCTTATCAGGGCTCCCTTGTATGTTACTTCCTGTTCGTCCCTTTCTACCTTTAAGATTCTCTCTTTATCTTGGAATTTTGCCATTTTAATTATGTTGTGCCTTGGGTGGGCCTCTCTGGGTTCCTCTTGATTGGGACTCTCTGTTTCCTGATTTGTGTGACTTTTTCTCTCATCAAATTTATGAATTTTTCCATCATTGCTTTTTCAAACCTTGCTCCTCTTCTTCTTCTGGTGTCCCTATTATACGGTTATTACTATGTTTCATGTTGTCCTGCATTTCCCTTAACACCTCTTCATTCTTTCTGAGTCTATCTTCCTTTTCTTGCTCTTTCTGGGTGTTTTTTCTACCTTGTCCTCCAGTTCACTGATTCAGTCCTCTGTTTCATCGAGCCTGCTTTTGATTCCTTCTACTGTGTTCTTTAATTCGGAAACTGTATTCTTCATTTCCTCTTGGCCCTTGTTGACAGTTTCTATTTACTTTTTCATGCTGATATAGTTTGTAGTAATTTCCTTGTAGTGTCCCTTTGGTTTTTGGTAACTCTCTGTGAGCTCATTGAGCTTCCTTATAATCATTGCTTTGAACTCAATCTCTGATAGTTGACTTGTGTTTATTTCATTTAGCATTTTTTTCTGAGGAATCCTCCTTTCCTTTCATTTGGGATTTGTTTCTTTGTCTTCCCGTTGTTTGCAAGATTTTTCTTGTTAGCTTCTGCCTCTTAAATTCATCTTTTTTGACTCCCACAGTTTGTGGTGTGAACTTCTATGGTAGGAGTCCTGTGAGATTCAGTGGTGCAGTCTCCTTGATCTCCTGAACTTGATGCTCTTGGGATGCTGTTTATGTTGGCTCTCTGGATGTAATTGTGTTTTGATTGTTGTTGGATCGTTCTTTCATGGGTACTTTCCTCCAGCTGGTTGACTGAGGGTCACTCCACTCACCACATTTTATATACTGTTGTGCAGGTCCAGTAGTTAGTGCTGAAGCTGATTCTTCTGTCAGCTTCTGAGGTTATGAGTCATCTCTCTTACTATTGTTCAGTTGTATGTTTTGGGTGATTTCTCCACAATTTAGTTGTAATTCCAGATTGGTCCTGAGAGGAGGTTAATGTGGCTTCCATTCACTACACCATCTTGACTCCTCAGTAATAGTTCTTAAATGTCTAACTATGCCACAATTTGAATATAGTAGTCTCCCCTTATCTGTGGTGGGTTATGTTCCAAGTCCCACCAGTGGATGCCTGAAACCTAGGATAGTACTGAACCCTGGAAATACTATATTTGTCCTGTACCTTTGATAAAGTTCAATTTCTACTCTAGGCACCATAAGAAATTAACAATAATAACTAATAATAAAACAGAACAATTGTAACAATACACTGCAGTAAGATATGCAAATGGCTTTGGGGTTGTTATTAAGTAAAATAAGGGCAACTTACACATGAGCACTGAGACACCTCGACAGTCAATCTGATAACCTGAGGCTATTAAGTGACTAATGATGGGGAATATATACAGTGTATCATATGGCTTTGTTGGACAAAGGAATGATACTATGGGGAGGACAGAGTGGACAGCGTGAGATTGTATCATGCTACTCAGAACAGTGCTCAGTTGAAGGCTTAGGAACTGTTTATTTCTGGAATTTTCCATTTAATATATTTGGACTATGGGTAACTGAAACCATAGAAAGTGAAACTGCAGGCAAAGGGAGAATAAGGTGCATAATTTATGAATTTCTTCTGCTGCTAATACATGCCTAGGTGGTTTCCTATTTTTTAAAATTTTTAAAATATATATTTTATTGATTATGCTATTACATTTACATTACATTTCCCCCCTCTCCACTCCACTCCAACCTGCATACCCCCTCCCTCCCACATTCCCCCCCTATAGTTCATGTCCATGGGTCATACTTATAAGTTCTTTGGCTTCTACATTTCCTACACTATTCTTATCCTCCCCCCCCCACGCCGTCTATTATTCCTACCATTTATGCTACTTATTCTCTGTACCTTTCCCCCCTCTCTCCCCCTCCCACTCCATTTGATCCACTACTGGATCAAATGGAGAACCCTCCATGTGATCTCCATTTCTGTGGTTCTGTTTCTGTTCTAGTTGTTTGCTTAGTTTGCTTTTGTTTTTGTTTTAGGTGTGGTTGTTAATGACTGTGAGTTTGCTGTCATTTTTACTGTTCATATTTTTAATCTTCTTTTTCTTAGATAAATCCTTTTAACATTTCATATAATAAGGGCTTGGTGATGATGAACTCCTTTAACTTGACCTTATTTGGGAAGCACTTTATCTTCCCTTCCATTCTAAATCATAGCTTTGCTGGATACAGTAATCTTGGATGTAGGTCCTTGCCTTTCATGACTTGGAATACTTCTTTCCAGCCCCTTCTTCCTGTAAGGTCTCTTTGGAGAAATCAGCTGACAGTCTTATGGGAACTCCTTTGTAGGTAATTGTGTCCTTTTCTCTTGCTGCTTCTAAGATTCTCTTCTTCTGTTTCATCTTGGGGAATGTAATTATGATGTGCCTTGGTGTGTTCCTCCTTGGGTCCAGCTTCTTTGGGACTCTCTGAGCTTCCTGGACTTCCTAGAAGTCTATTTCCTTTGCTAGATTAGGGAAGTTCTCCTTTGTTATTTGTTCAAATAAGTTTTCAATTTGTTGCTCTTCCTCTTCTCCTTCCAGTACCCCTATAATTCGGATGTTGGAACGTTTAAAGATGTCCTGGAGGTTCCTAAAGCCTCTCCTCATTTTTTTGAATTCTTGTTTCTTCATTCTTTTCTGGTTGGATGTTTCTTTTCTTCCCTCTGGTCCACACCGTTGATTTGAGTCCCAGTTTCTTTCCCATCATTATTGGTTCCCTGTACATTTTCCTCTGTTTCTCTTAGCATAGCCTTCATTTTTTCATCTAATTTGTGAACAAATTCAACCAATTCTGTGAGCTTACTGACTACCAGTGTTTTGAACTGTGCATCCGATAGGTTGGCTATCTCTTCCTCGCTTAGTTGTATTTTTTCTGGAGCTTTGACCTGTTCTTTCATTGGGGCCTTTTTTTTTTTTTTTGTCCTCGTACGCCGGTTTTGTAAAGGGGTGGAGCCTTACGTACTCACGGGGGGTGGGTAACGCTGGTTGCTGACCTATGACCTGTATGTGGGGGAGGGTCGGATAGGGAGCAATGGCGCTTGCTCCACTCTCTGCCGGATTTCAGTCACTTCCTCCGCTACCCACAATCACATTGGGCCCTTCTGGTGCTAATTCTAGGTGGGTGGATTTGTGTACGTTCTAGGACCCTGTGGGTCTCTGCAATGAACTCTCCTGTGAGGCTGGGAGTTTCTCCCACTGCCCCTTCAGCCCCCACAGGTGTTTTCAATCAGAGGTTTGAGGCTTTATTTCCCTGAGCTGGAACTCTGGGTTGGGAGGTCTGTCACCAGGTCCGCCAGCTGCTGCCTCACCGGCCAGCTGCAGCTTTGCCCGCCCCGCTCCACAATCCACCACCTCACTGGGTCTGCCAGCCACCACCTTGCCTCTATCCTTTCCACCCCGGCTGCCTGCCTCCGCCCCTCCTACCAGTCTTGGTGAATGTTTCTTCTTTATCTCCTTGGTTGTCGGACTTCCATACCGTTTGGTTTTCTGTCAGTTCTGGCTGTTTTTTGTTTTTAAATTGTTTTTGTCCTTCTTTTGGTTGTGCGAAGAGGCACAGTGTGTCTACCCATGCCTCCATCTTGGCCAGAAGTCCTGGTTTCCTTTTTTTGAAACTACAGGTGGGGCTGCAGTGAGCATCTTGCACATGTGTTGTGTGTGAGTTTCTGTAGGGTTTTCACCAGGGTAGTATGCAAATGCTTAACATTACTGGGCTTTTCTTAATTGTTTTCCAAAGTGGTTGTAGAAGTGTGTGTCCTCACCAACAGTGGGTGAGAGTCCCTGTGTCTCTACATGCTTACCTATACTTGGTATTAAAATCCAGATGATATATTTAATGTATAAAGGAGAGAAAGAGAAAAAGGTGAAAAGAGGAGAATGGTATAAATAGTGTGAGACTCCACCTGCAACTCTACTCAGTATCAAGCATCACGAAGTGGAAGGGGAGACAAGCATGTGCTGTCCCCTTAGTCTGCATAGTTCTGCATTTACCACAGGAGGTATTTCCAAGGGTAGTTTGAACTCTGCATTTTCTCTTGCTCCACAAGTTGACCTTGAACCCTTACTTGCTAGCATGCTGTGTATGCCACTGTCTTGTTTCAGATGTAGGACTAGCTCAGACTATACCAGTTGTCAGTTTATTTCCAGAGGGGCAACTTTCACAGACTGCTTCTGTTGGAAATAACCAAGGCCAGGTGTATCTAAAATGCAATGTGAAAAAACTCAGTTTGAGAAGAGCTCCCCAGACCATAGCCACATTAAATGAACTCAGTGGACTGGCAGCTCTGAGCACACAGCTCAGGAAACCGGACAGGCAGCAATTCCAGGGCTGGTTAGAGGCTGCAAGGGTCCTCTTGATACATACCAATGCCCTAGGCCTCAGCTCTCAGCTGGCAAGTTCAGTCTGGTTCAGCACTGGGCCAGTGCACTGGCCCACTTTGTGACAGTGCAGGGGACAGTGCAGACTCTGAAGTCACATTGACTGGGAATCCAATGAAGCTAATCCCATCAACAATAATCATTACTATTATTATTCACTTTCATTGAGTGTTCGTATGTGCTAAATGCTTTTTGTGGTGTCTCCATTAATCCTCACCACAGTTTTTTGAAGTAGATCTATTATTTTCCACCATATTTCAGAGAAGGAAACAGAGGCCCAGAGTGCATAAGTGACCTGCGTAAGATCACAGTGATTAAATGTGGTCAGTCCCATCCAAGTGATCAGCTCCTCTAAGCTGTCCTGCCTCGCTTGTTATTCACAGTATTTAACACTTTTTGGCAATGTGTAACTGTTCCACTTGCTGTGGCTGTGTAACAAATTATTCTAAACCCTAGCAGTTTAAAACAATGAACTGTTTGTTTTTCCCATGGATTTGCAATTTGAGTAGGGCCTGTTCCCCTTGGTATCAGGTGGGGCTGTTTTACCCACTCATCTATCCATTTATCCACCATCCACTGACCTTATAGTTGCTACTGGCTCTCTGCTGAAACATCTATATCACTCACCTTCCATGTGGCCTGGGCTTCCTTACAATGTGGTGGCTGGGTTCCCAGAGCAAGGGGAGAGAGAGAGAGAGAGAGAGAGAGAGAGAGAGAGAGAGAGAGAGAAGGCATGTCACCTTTCATGAGCAGGCCTCAGAAGTTGCACAGCATCAATACCCTTGCATTCTATTCATTGGGGTGTCACAAAGTCCTTCCCAGGTCCAAGGGGAGGCAACTTAAGACTTCAGCTGCTATGAGGAATGGGAAGGGGAGAGAACCAATGGGACAGGGAATGCATGATGGCTGTCTCAGGAAAGACTCTGCCACAGTGACCATCTAGATCACTTCACTCTGACCCTTATGTTCTGAGCCGAAATGAGCTTAGGAAAAGCATCTTAATGGGGCACAGGACTGCCTGGGACACAGCTGGCACTCAATAAATGGTGGTCTCCTTTTTATTAATGAAATAAATTTAAAGAAAGTGTGGTTATTATTCAAGAAAAGGAAGCATCATTTCCACTGGGAAAGCTGGAAAGGATTTTTGTAGAGCTGAGATGGATCTTAAGAGATTAGGACTTTCCTGTCAACATAGGAAAGTCAGTGCTCTTGGCAGAAAAGGCATGAAAACAATGTGAGAATGGTGTGGTTGTGAAAATTGTGTCTGGTACTCTGCTGGTGAGCAACAGAAGTCACCAACTAGAGCAAAAGGGAGCTTCCTACACCACTCTTGGGAATTCAGAGGATCAGCAATGTGCTGGAGAAGTGGACCAGGGCCTGGGCAGGTTTAGGCCCCCAACTGTGCAGAATGCTGTCGTGGTCCACACACCAAAGGAGACCACAGCTCTATGCCTCCACTCAGGATGCAAATCTCAGAGGACAGTCTGACTGGTTGAGCTTGGGTTATGTCCTGCCCCCTGACTATGCTGGGAGGTCTATAGGAAGGAGCCCCAGGAACCCCTTGGCTTCTACCCAAAACACAGGCCTCTGTACTTTCATCCCACCAACACTGCACTGTGTATGGGGGAGGCTATTCTCGCAGCAACACGAGAGGGCTGTCAGAAAGGAGTCTGTGTGTTAGGCAGTGCAGAAGGCCTTGTGTCCCCAGAAAGCATGTCTTCCTCACTTGGGCACTTCTGCCACACCAGAGTGTGGCATGGGTGAAATATATGTCAGAAGGCCCAGTTTGGCCAATTGTTAGGGGTCTTGAGAATTGTCTTCAGCAGAATTATTAGTGAAACTTTAAGAATCAAACAGCCTGAGCCGAACCTGGCCCAAGTATAGAGAGTGGAATTCATGTCCTTGAGTGGGACAAGTTGCCTGCCTGCATTGGCATGTTCTTGCCAGGTGCATCTAGAGAGTGTTTAAGGCAGACACAGCAGGCATGGGTAGCCCCCAAGTCTTCGATCTTCCTCATATGACCTCTTCACTCCTGACAGCCTTGTGTCTCGGCAAGATCCCCCTGATGGCCAGAGGGTGGGTGGGGAGGGAGGGAATTGATGTTAAGATCATGGAGATTTTATTCGTGGGAATATTCTTTTTGGGACAAGACTTCATTGGGCTGTCCCCAGCAAACACTTACTGCCTTCAGTAGTTGTTGGACTTTGCATGTGAGATTAATCCACACTGAGCTACTGTCAGCACTTCAGCCATGTCTTGGCAGTGGACGAATGGGTCAGCCAGCCTTGGGAGGGGCATGCCAACCTGAGGAGTCCCAAATGCCTAGCCAATTCAGAAAAGGAAAGATTTGGGCCCAAGTACTTATGAACCAAGTCCCTTCTCCTATTATGGGGTGAGTTGTGTCCCCCAGAATTCATATTTTGACGTTCTAACTCCCAGTACCTTAGAATGTGACTGTATTTGGAGATAGAGCTTTTAAAGAGGAGATTATGGTGAAATGAGGTCACTAGGGTGACCCTATTCCAGTATGACTGTATCCTTATCAGAAGAGATTAGGACACAGTCACACATAGGTCTGAATGTTAAGTTTATATGTCAACTTGACTGGGCTAGGGATGCCCAGGTGTTTGGCTAAACATCATTATGTGTGTGTGTGTGTGGATGTTTCTGGATGAGATTAACATTTATTTTGGTAGACTGAGCAAAACAAATTGCCCTCCCCAATGTGGGTGAGCCTTATCCAATTAGCTGAAGCCCTGAATAGAACAAAAGGGCTGTGTAAAAGGGAACATCACCTGCCTGACTGCCCTCAAACGGGGACATCAGTATTTTCCTGCATCTAGACTCAAACTGAAACATCGGCTCTACTGGGTCTCGAGTCTCCTAGTATTTGGGCACACACCGTCAGCTCTCCTACAAGTTCTGGAGTTCAAGATGTCCAGCTTGCCAACTGCAGATCTTGAGACTTGTCAGCTTCCATAATCACATGAGCCAATTCCTTATAATAAGGAAATGTATGCATATATAACATACATATATATATACATAAATGCACACATACATATGTGTGTGCACACATACACAAAAATATGTGTGCATCTGTATACACACATACACATACATCCTATTGGTTCTCTTTCTCTTGAGAACCCTGACTGATAATACCTTGTGAGGACGCAGTGAGAAGATGACTGTCTACATACCAAGGAAAGAAGCCTCAGAAGAAACCAACCCTGAAGACAACTTGATGTCAGTCTTCTAGCCTCCAGAATTGTGAAAAAAAATTTTTTCTGTTGTTTAAGCCAGTGGTACTTTGTTATGGCAGCCCTAACAGACTACCATAGGACCTCTCTTTTGTCATCTGTGAAGTGGTACAAGGACCCATTCTCAGGCCCATCATGAGACTGTTGAGTATGTGCTCTGTACACTCAGCAGAGCCAATGTGTCTGGTGTGTGATGGTCAGCACTGGGATTAGGGTACAGTGAGTGAGGGATGCACCTTAAGTGCAGAATTTAAGTGGGCACCAACAATCTCAGCAATCAATTAAATAAAAGTCAAAATTGTATATAAAGACAGGCTGTTTGTTATTGTCTGATTTACAACCCTGCATTATTGTGCAACAGGTGGGCCCGTGAGAGGAAGTTCCCTCCTCTCCCAGAGCTTCTTCAGAACAAAGACAAGGCAGGTTTTAAGCGCAGCACCTTTGGCAAGAAACAGTATCTGCCTGAAATTGAGTAACATTGTCTTGTTTTCATGGTGACCTCCTACTTACAGCAAGTGATACCAGCTTTCCATTTGGAAGAGTGATATAAAGTTTCCTTTTGAAACAAACATATTCCAGGGTGAAAACCAGTTAATTTGGCATTTTGTGCATTGATTTTAACTTTTTATTGTTTTAAATTTGAAACACGTTGGAAGCAGAGAGAATGACTAATCAGGGTACCGCCATGAATCCCATAGCTGCACCACAGGTGGTTGCTTTACAGGGCGTGTTTCATCCTTACTCCACCCACTCCACAATATTTTTTATGTTCAGCTTTCCCAAATGGCCTCCAAAAATGTACTTTTATAGTCAATTTCTTCAAACTAGGATTCTAATGAGACCCAAACACTTTATGTGTCTCTTAAGTCTCCTTTTATCAGAAGTCCCCCTTCCTTGTTCATCCTTGCCATTTATTTGTTGAAGAAACTGGGCATTTGCCTCTAGCATGTCCCACAATCAATTTTGGGCTGATCATCTCTCCCAGTGGTGTCATATAACCTGTTCCTATTAACTAGGAGTTAGATCAGGAGGCTTGTTTAGAATTGGGTCCAATTTTTTAAGCTAGTTGCTCTTGATAGAAAATATTAAGTAGTATTAAATGAAACCTTAGAATGTCCACAGAGCAAGTCTACACCATAAAAGTGGGGTGAAGATGAACATGGGCTCTGTCTGTGCATGGAGAAGAGTCAGGCAGGGGACTGACCCGGACAGGTCTAGGTGTTGGGAAACACCCCTGAGCCAGGGATGAAAAAGAAAGGAAGCAGGGAGGCCAGTGAGGAGGTAATGTCCTGGCCCACGTGGTGCATCGTTACCAGTCTTCTTTGAAGGAGGTTTGTGTATGTGTGCACACACACAGCCAGGGGGAGACTTACTGTTCAGTGTGTCTTGACCTGCATGCCAGAACCCAGGTTAACTGGGAGCCAGGGTCCAAAGAATTTACACCTTTCTGCAAAGCATGGGGGTCAAAAAATGCAGATGTGCTTTTCATTTGGCCTGTGTGGAATTAGTCCACATGACATTTTAAATTTGAATATAGTCCAAATATTTAAAATTCAAGGGCTTTTATGCAAAAATCTGGATTTCTGACTTCTGAAAAACCAGACATTTCATTCACACAGAGCAACGAGTTTCTTTAGACCAGGCATAGCCTCTACCTGATCACCCCCCACACACTTGCTCCCCACTAGCTGTCCCCATTGTCATTGATGGGACATCTGTTCTCCCAGTTTTTCAGGTCATAAACCTGTTTCCTATTCCTCAGCAAATCCTACTAGCTATGTTTTGAGAGTATTTCTATAATATAGTCTAAGGGGAGGAGGTTGAGGGACTAGGTGAAAAAGATGAAGGGATTAAGAAAAAAAACACCCAAAACTCATAGACACAGACAGACAACAGCATAGTGATTACCAGAGGGAAAGGGGAGGGGGGTAGGAGAGGGTAAATGGTGATAGAAGGGGGGTAAATACACGATACAATATACAGATGATGTATTATAGAATTGTACACCTGAAACCTATGTAATTTTATTAACCAATATCACCCCAATAGCATCAATTTAAAAAAATAGAATATAATCTCTTGGCCCCACCTCCAGGGCTTCCCCCAGGCCAAGCAAGCATCAGCTTGTCCCCGGTCCTTGCTTCTGCCCTTCCCCCTACAGCCTCTTCTCTGCATGGCAAGCAAGGCAAGGCTCTGCATGGCCAGTCAGGGTCTTGGATGCTGGCCTTTGTGCTCCCCAAGATGACTTCTTTGGCTTCTTCCCAAATGCCTGGCCTGAGTCAATGACCAGCCCTGCCTGCTCCCTGAGCCTTCTAGTGGCTTAAGAAAAGTGTTAGTGGCCTCCTAGGCCTAAGACAAGGTGGAAGAACTCAGGCTGCCCACCAGTGGTCCCATATGACCCAATGCTCTTAGCCATGCACCTCTATTTTCCCATCTGGAAATCAGGGCCATCCCGGTATCCCCTCCTCACAAGACAAATGCTATTTAAGGAGCAGGAAGATTAAGGGTTTTGATGTGCAGCCAACTTGGTGTATGTTTCAAGTGTCCACCTTTTGCCTGGCCCTGCTCTGGGCACCACTGGAAGACTACAAATATAAATGATGGCGATTCATTTTGTTCTTAGCCTGAAGCAAGAGAAAGAGCTTGTTCTTTAGAGTTAGATAGGCACTGCTGGATTTAGAGATCATCCTGGGCAAGGTATCTGAACCTCGTCCTGTTAACCTATAAAAGTAGATAATGAGAACGGCTACTACCCAAGGTCAGCGTAGAGGATCATTCAGATAATGTGCACCAAAACCTAAGCTGCATAGAAATTCTCCTCCACCTTCTGTGGGTTCTCAAAGCAGTGAAGGGGAGGGACACAGACTCAGGTAATTTGCATGCAGGGAGAGAAATGGTTGCAGCCCAGGCTCAGGGAACAGGGAAGATATGGGGTGGAAAAGGAGGGTGCCAGGGGAAGCTTATCATCAAAAGAAATTCTCTGCTTTATTTGTCTTCTTCATAGCACAGATTACAATTGAAAGTCATCTTCATTTATTTTCTCAGTTGGTGCTCATTGTGCCTTCTACCAGAATGTCAGCCCTCCTAGGGTGCACTGCCTTCTTCACCAAGTCCTCACATACTATCTGGCACAGAGTAAAGGATTCTAAATACATAATATGTGAAGTTAATGAAGGAACAAACAAACAAATAATCAGCTTCTTAGATGTGATGGCCTTTGAGTTGCATCGTCAAAGGTTGTGTAGTGGGTCATGGCAGAATACATTAGGCTCACCGAAAGAGCATGCAATGCTGGCTGTTTTGGGGCTTCATCATGCAGAGGTGAGTGGGGGTGGTTAAGGGAGCTTGCAAGAAAAGGTGTGGCACCTAGGCTGACAACAGTGGGGAGGCCTTACCAGCCACAGGCCTGAGAGCGCAGGAGGACACTGTTACATAAACCCAGAAAGAGAAAGAGCTGTACGCAAAGAACTGCTCGTGGGTACTGTGGCTGCAGAGGAGCACAGGAGAGGACAAGGACTGGGGCAGTTAATACCCTGGCTGACCTGTCTCTCCTCTGCCTCCTGCTCTCCTGCCTGGGCTTCCTAATGGCCACACCCAACAGGAGAGAGGGGGCACAAGAGTCTAGTTATGCTAGTCCATGGGCCCAGAGCAGAACAGAGAATCAATCTGCAGGGCGTGTGGAGAGGAACTGGTCCAGATGTGCAGAATTTCTGGTCCTGAGTGGGCAGAGCAGGAGTCCCATGAGTGCTCATTCTGTGGCTACAAGAGAGCAGCTTGCAGGTATTCAGAAGCTCAGTGCAGATGGTATATGGCAAAGGGCCTTGTGTGCCTGGCCAAGGCTTGATCTTTCTTTTGTAGATGAAGGTCTGCCATGGGGAGGGAGGGTGGTGGGTGTTAGGACAACCCTATGGTGGATAGTGGGCTATGGGTCAGAGGCAAGGAGACTACTGGAAAGGACACATAGAGACCCAGTGAGCAGGTAGGGGGCTGATGCAGGCCTCGAAGCTCTACCATCACCTCCAGCTCACAGGGTGGGAAAGGAGTAGAGTGCATCTATTTTGTGGATGAGACAGGCAGACACAAAGCAGAGTAGGGGCGTTTCAAAACCCTAAGGACCACAGATACTGTCCACAGGCAAGCAGAGCGGACAAACCTAGCTAGGCCTGGAGGCTAGCCCAAAGCTCATAATCCCTCACTTGGCCCCCAGAGGAGTCACACACTCCCAGGCCATGTCCTCCTGATTGGAGTCCTCATCCACTGCCACCCATCCTGAAACTGCTGCCTCCCTCTGGTGACCACAAGCCCTGAGCTGGTCAAGTTCACCACAGTGTTGGCATCTCCTGAGGAACAAATGTATTCTTTTCTTTGGCTAAGCGGCACTGACTTCATTCCTTGTGGGCTGTGTGAGTCACTGGTCTGCGGGTGGAAGGCTGGCCAGCTCTCTGAAGAGCCTGGCTTTGTCTGTGTATCTGGGGAGAGGAACAGAGAGGGTGTGAATGTTTCAAGCAGACTCCCCTCCTTCTAATGGCCCACTCTGGCCCTCCTGCTGTTGGTCCCCCTACAGGAGGAAGGACAGCCAGTCACTGAGCCATATACTCAGCAGTGCCAGATGCTTTTGAAATGACGGCTGATGTTAGGTCCTGCTGTCCTACGGAAGATGACCCTGATAGGTGAAGTCTCGCATCCAGGGTCACACCATTCTGCAGGCCTGGGATCACTTACTCCTCACCACACCCAGGAGGATAGGAATCAACTGAGGCTTAAATAGATGATATTACTTGTGTAGGGATGAGGGAGTCAGTGGTGAATAAGGAGTCTGCCCCATTCTCAAGGATAAGCCACTGTCAGTGGTGAAGACAGATGGAATGTGACAGTTGACCTTCAGGAGACCTCAGAGCACTGGGAACCTCCGTCTCCTCATCCATGAAGTGGGTATAATGATGCATCCCTCAGGACTGTTGAGAGAATGAAAGAGGACATGATGAGAGCCTACTGTGTCCTAGGGTGCTGATGGCAGCAAAGGTTGTCAGAGCCTGGAGTGCCAGGTGGGGGCTGTCTGGGGGTGTGCTAGGTTGCAGGTTTGATCCCCACTTGGGGCGTGTATGGGAGGCAGTTTCCTTAGGTCAGTATACTGAGACCGATTATGTAATGGGTCTTGATAGGTAGTAAGCCTCCCAACACTGAGGGTGTTCAAGCTGAGGCTGAGCATCTATGCATCTACTTCTCCAGGGTGCTGTAGAATATTGCCTTTGGCAGATAGAAACCCACTGTGGTGATTTTTGATGATGCAGAGAGAGAATTTGAGGTTCTGAGGTCCCCAAGGAGGCTACAGTCTTTGTAGAAACCCATCTTACTTTCAGATAAAAAGTTCTTTCCTGCCTTGGGGGATAGATGAGCATGCAGCTGATGCTCCCTGCTGTGGGCACTGGGATGGAATCTGAGATGAAATTCCTATCCTGCACAGGCCATGGCAGGGGGCTTGGGGACAGAGCAAGACTTTGACCTGGAGATCCCTCTGTAAGCAGGTGATGCCCCTCTCTAAGTCTTGGTTTCTTCATGGGTGAAATAAGGACATGATGGTATTGGCAGCTGTACATGATGCCCAGGGCCCTGCTGGGTACCCGGATCTGGGCCCACCTGTGCTCTGGGGGACTTCCTCTGGGTGGGCTGTGGGTAGGAATAAGTAGGTTCTATGAGCACTGATGTTGAGCTGTGAGTCATTGTCCCTGGGGGCTCTGCCTTGGAAGCCCCAGCTGCTTGCCCTGGGCTGGGCCTGGGAGCAGCTGGTAGGGGTGGGGGTGGGGACTCCATCTGGTGCCCCAATCTGGAAACACCCAAACCCAGCTCAGGTCCAGACCCCAAACCTGAACAGAGAGGCCTCAGCCCTCAGCCCATCTCTATCTCCTATCTCTACATAGAGGAGCTGGCTTCCAGCTGGACTACCATTGTTCAAATCCTGTCGCCATCACTAGACCTGTGACTTCCCCTATCTGTGCCTCAGTTTTGTCACATGTAAAGTGGACTGATAATAAAATCCACTTCATAAGCTGTCGGGAGAATTAGATGAGTTGGTCTGGACTGAGCCTGAGGTGGTGAGGCCAAAGAGGAGTCAGCTTCATCCTGCACCCTCACACAGTAAAGAGGTGACCTGGCCAAGGCTAGAAGCGTCATCTCTCACTAGATGGAGACAGACCCTCATGGGCTGGCCACTGACCTAGAAAGCAGCCCTGATTTTGTCTTTGTTTTTTCTGTCTATCTCAAGCATCCTCCAGGAGCCAAGAAGGCAGACAGTCCTTTTCTGTCCTGGCCAGTGCTTCTGGTGGGCTGGGCTGTGGGTAGGCAGGCAGGTGTTGGGTTTAGGCCTCTGGGGACATGGGGGAGGGTGTGTGCCCGCCCTCTCCTCCCCCGCCCATCTTCTTCTTTCCAGGCTCAGCCTTTCCCCTCCTAGGCCAGCCTCTGGACACAGGACAGGCCCCTGGGCTCCATGCAGCCCAGCTGTAGGTTTTCCCTCACAGATGGATGCCCCTTGCCCATCCCACCCCTAGTGACTCACTGCTGCCCTGGCCCCCACCACTGCTGTCTCCTGGCAGGAGGCAGGCACAAGGTTGTACAGAAGCCACGGAGTCTGGTGTGCGAGGGCAGCTCAGCCAGGAGGGTCTGGAGCAGTGGACGGTGAGACATAGAGGCTGGGCCCTGTAGGGCCTGAGGAAGCCAACGCCTTACCCTCTCCCCTGGCTTTTGGGTCTTTTCTTTCTTTTTCCCACCATGAAGAAGTAAGTGACCTGACAGCCAACGAGGAGAACCAGGACCTGATTTGGAGGAGACCAAGTGCAGAGGGCAGTGGCTGTGGGTTCCTTGGTCACTCACTCCCCCACCTACCGAGGCATGAAGGGTGGTGGCAGTGCCATGTGGAGCCTTATGTGGAAGTACTGCATCTCTGTGAGGACCCTCAGGTACCAGGGGATATGTGTGGCTAACGCATTGCCCACTACCACTTGTTGGGTGGGAGCAAGCGGGCGCCAGGCTGGCCAGTTTCCATAGGCTCTAGGAGGTCCAGGGCAGCCCAGCCTGGGGGAAGCAGGGGTGGAGGGCAGGAAAGGCCATGCAGGTACTCTCTGGACAAACTCAGAATCTCTAATGGGGAGGGAGGGAAGAGAGAGGATGGATGCTCAGGGAGTGCACTGACACTTGGCTGGGACCCCGAGTGCCTACTGGAGGGTGCCAGTGGCAAACACGGTGTGGTTGGCAAACTCCCAGTGTGCATAGAGTTTGGAATTAGTTACATAACACAGGGTCACTGGGCACAGCTCTGTGACTTACCCTCTCTGAGCCTTACCCGTCAGTGAAATGGGATTCTCACTTTCCCTTAGAGCATGGTGCAAGACTGTTTTATATGACTGTCAGTGGCAGACTGGGGCTCCTGGTTGCCCAAGTTTAAAACTGGCTGTGGCATTATCAGCAATGTGAGGTGGCTTCACCTCTCTGGTCAGAGTTTTTCACCTGAGGATCCTTACAGGATTAGTGAGGATTAAATGAGGTAATGTACAAAGAACAGGGCCTAACACACCTCAAACACTGGGTCAGTGTGAGTTCTGATTACCGTTGCTGTTGTTGGTGTACTTCCCTCTAAACTGGACCAATGGAAGGTATGCCTGAAGGGAGACCCTATGGAGAGGGAAGGTAGAGCAGAGCCCTGAGGTTGGCTCCAGCCTCTGCAGTGGCTGACAGGATTCAGACCAGGGAGCAGGAAGGCAGGGCCTGTGTGATCTCAGGCAAGGCTAGGGTCTCAGTCTCAGCTCTAAAGGAGCTTCAGAGGGGTGCCAGGATGGATACTGAGAAGGGACTTAAAGGAAGCCTCCTGTTTGGAAGATACCTATCTGGATACCACCAAAGAGCATATTTTTACTTAAAAGGGAGTTTTATGAAGCTTAAGGAATTAGAAGATTCTCCCTCTTTCTTCTCACCCTCATTACTTGGTATAAACTATATCTTTCTGCCTGCCTTCCTTCCTTCCTTCCCAAAATATTTGTGACAGTTTATAGGAAATACTTATAATAAATTAAATAATACAACATCAGGACCTCCTGGTGTTTTACAATTACAATTTAGAGTAGGATGTCATGACCTCGGGGGAATAACAGAACAGAATAGATATACGTAGCATCCTGAAGGCCTTCTGTTGTGAAAATTGCCAAACTTCCTGGCAGCCAAAGGGAAAGGAGAAACCCAGCCATGTGTCTCACTCTCACTATGATACAGTCATTGTTACAATGGCCACAGCTGTCTTTGCATCTGAGAGTGTCTGGGACCCTGGTCTCTGCCTAGATGGATGGGTAGTTGAGGACAGGAGACACTGCAGGGACAGGCCCCAGACCTGAGCATGCTTGAGGGGAACAGGGAAGAAAGCGAGGGCTAGGGGTTCTCCTGGGTGGAGATGCTGTCTGGCTGTGGGAATGGAGAGAGAAAAGCTCACCCTGGAGTGAGTCAGCAGCCACCTGCCCCTCTTAGTCCCTGGGAAAGACCTCTTGGAGGCCAGAACAGGCAGGGGATGAGTCCCTGGGCATTGGACAAGTACCCCACGTGCCTTTCTCTCTAACCATGCTGGGTTTTCCCACATCTCATTCTTTTCCATAGTTTCTGGGGATTGGCACTTTAAAAACCTTAGGGGATGTTTACAACAACCAGTGGGTCTGACACTGGGAGGCCCCACTATGCTCTGCCAAGGCCTCACCCCCTCTGACAAGGAGTAGCACAGCCTCATGGAACCCACAGACTGGCCTCCCCATGCCTCAATTTCCTCATCTCCAGAGTGAGGACCACTGCAGAGCTACTCAATAGGGCTGTGGAGTAGAGCCTTGTGTGGCTCATGGTAAATTCTGGCAGAATTTTGTGGCCACTGCTAGCTAGACAGTGATGATGGGCAGACCTGCACCAAAAGGCTGCTGTGAGAATTGTCAGGGTGGCTGCCTCACCATCAGTCAGAGTGAGTGTGGAAACCATAACTAGCACTGGCTTTGCCCCAAACCCCTACTTAGCACCTGTAAGTACAAGGCACGTTCAAGGTAAGTTGGAGAGGAGAGGCTTTAGGGGGTCCAGAAAACACACTCTGCTCTCTAGATCCCAACCACATTTTGTTGGGGGCCCCCAAGAGAGCTAAGACCACTCCCTGAATCTGACAGACAGATCTGGCTGTTGCCAGGATCCGAGCCCCTTCAGCTGCCAGGGGAGACCTGAGTCAGCAGGTCTGTGGCCTGAGGCAGGGCTGGCAGCAGCCACAGGGACAAATTGGAGGGTGTGATTGGACAGCACATAGTTTTCTTCTTGCGTCTTCAGATTCCCCTCTACATGAGCCTGTCGCCCCAGGCAGGGTCCCACTCACATTAGGAAAAGCGTGAAGTGTGAGTGGGGAGCAGCTGCTGCCGTCTAGCCCTGGCCCTCTGCCTAGGGGTTTGGTAACTGTAGCCAAGAAGCCAGGCGCAGGGACTCTGGGCGTTTGGCCTGAGTTCCCTGAGAGGGGATCCTCTGGCTCTGGGTCATCTATTGGACAGACAGCTTAGGAGTTGGGCACTCCAGGTCCAAAGACAGCAACGGTAGGTTGTAAGACGTGCAGTGGTAGACAAGTTGCTAAACGTCTCTGGACCTGTTTCCTTGCTGTAAAGTGAGGAGAGCAGTGCCATCTGGGTGGAATTTAGGGGAAGATTCTAAATGGTTCAGTTGGCTCAGCGCACAGTAGAGGGCAATCCTGGAATCCCCGTCCCCTTCTTTCTGCTGAGTCTCAGCATTGGGGGAGGCAGAGTGTTGAAGTAGGGAGAATATAGACTTGGCAGTCAGGCCTTCCTGAGTTTGAAACTTGTCTCAGCTCCTTCATACTACATAAAAGGCTTTTAGGGTTGATGTGAGATTAAACGAATTGATACCATGAGCCTGCCCAGAGCAGGGTGGGTGCTGCATTGTAGCCTTGTCTCTAAGCTCAAACGTCCAGGCCCCTGTCTGTCATAAGCCCTAGTGTGTGATACTAGTAATCCTTAGCCTCTGGGGTCAGATGGGCAAATCTCTTTTGTACCTTGCCTTAGTTTGGGAAGAAAAGTCATTTTTTTGGTGCCTTGATGGCTAATGGGGCATTTGAGCTGCCTGGTGGTCAGGGGCAGCCCACTTGGGATGCTAGGTAGGGATAGGGTGGGGCCTCAGCTGAGCAGACCCCGCCCCCTGGTCCCTCCAGCTCTGTGGTGCATCTAGGGGGAAGTGGAGAGCAGCTGGCAGCCAGGATCTGGGAGCTTCCAGGGGGCTTCCCAGACAGTGAACCATCTGATGCCCCTCAGCAGGAGTCCATGTGCATGTACCTCCAGGGACTAGAACTCCCAGGCTCCCAGCCTGGGCTGTGTCTGGGCAGCTCTGTCACACAGAAATTCTCTCCTACTTAAGAGTTCACATCTCTCTTCCCAGGATGCCTCACCCCACACTACAACACCCAGGCTTGTACCGCAAGTCCCCTACCCATCTGCTCCACTGTCCTGGCACAACTTGTAGGGGCTAGGAGTCCCTGAGGCAGAGGTCAGGTCTTCAGTATCTTCCTCACCTCCCTTTCCTACTGGACGCAACCTGGCTATTTCTCTCCCCCTCTGGGCAGGGCTCAGAGCTGAGTGTATCACAGGGCAGAGTTTGAGCTGCGCCCCCTTGCTCTGGGCACTACCAAAATCACACATGATGTCGGGTACTCAATAGACATTCTAACATCCACCAACTGATATCCACCTGTGAGGGATACATCCCACTGGACAAGGAACCTGGGGCTCAAGTGCCTTGCATTATTAGTTTCCTGCCATGGTTACTGGTGAGGCCTCCTTGGTGGGTAGGCATTTGTCTTCCCAGAGCTCAGAGCAGGCAGGGGTTTTTCATGGGCACAGTCAACTGAAGCAGATGATGGAAAAGGCTTAGCAACTACTGTGTGCCAGGCCTGTGCTAGGCCCCGGGGGACAGCCCTAAGTAAAGTGGATGGCCTTGGCCTCATGGGGCTGACATTCAGGCAGGAGAGAAACAATAAACAGAACAAATAGATGAAGCTGTTCAGAAAGGGAGGCAAGTGGATAAAACTGGGAGAGGTGCTAAAGCAGCAGAAGAGACCATGTGACTTGAGGTGGTCAAGAACAGCCTCTCCCAACTCCCACAACTGGTGAGTGAATAAACTGAATGTGGTCTATTCATACAATGGAATGTGATGCAGTCATTAAAAGGAATGAAGTGTTGACGTGTACTGACATGGATAAACCCTGAAAACATTGTGCTGAGTGAAATAAATGAGTCATAAAAGACCACAGATTGAGTGTCTGCCATAGAGACAGTAGATTAGCAGGTATTAGGGCTAGGTGAAGGGGGGAATGACTGCTTAATTGGTATGGGGTTTGGGGGGGGGATACTGAAAATGTTCTAAATTATGATGATATTTGAACAATTGGAATATACTGAAATCATTGAATTGTACACATTAAATGGGATGAATTTTATGGAATGTGAATTATATCTCAGTAAAACATCCTTTTTATTAAAAAAGCAAAAAAAAAAAAAAAGGCCTGTCTGAGAAGGTAGGCTTGAGTTGAGAGAAGCAGGAAGGAGTGATCTTGCAAAGCCTTGGGGAAAAGCATTCCAGGCAAAATGAACTGCAGGTGCAAAGGCCCTGAGGCACATTGGGAAGACTGGGCAGGGTTTTAAGCAGGATAATGATGGGATGTGCTTTCTGTTTTAAAACAATCATTCAGGTTGCTGTGACGAAATGAGGCTGTGGAGAGGGAGGAGCAGGGACTGGGAGGATGAAGAGACTAGTAAAGAGGCAGTGACACTTCCAGAGAGATTATGATGTATACCCAAGGAGACAGACTGGCAGACTGGCAGTGCTAATTCGGAGGGAAGAGGAAGTTTCCTGGAGGAGGGGCTAGGGCATGGCTTCCAGGAATAGGGGGATGGGTCAGGCAGAGGGACCGCAATGAAAGGGCTCTCCCTCCTGGTGGTACCACCAGGGTGAGAGCTGAGTACATTGGAGGCCTCTGCTGACCTCGGGTCCCCTTTGGGCTGGAGCTGCTTTCAGAGTAAGTAGGGCACTTTTTCTCCAGGGCAGCCTTTGTCCTGGATGCTCAGGCTGGCCCTCAAGGAGAATGTTAGCACTCACATGGCCAGAGACCCAGTGTGGCCCGGTGCTCTGAACAAAGCAGCTTCAGGAAACTAGAGTGGCCCTGAAACATGAGCAGCCACGAGAGACTGGTCAAGGAGGGAGCTGTATTATTTATTGACCAGAGCCTCCCGGGCCTGCTGGTGAGGCCATTTGGACTGGCCAGACCTTGAAGAAGCTCCCTGGGCAGTGCCTGGGACCCAGTGGGAGGGCAGACTGGGGCCCCAGGGTGTGTGACACTCTCTCCCTGGGGTGTGGTTTCCTGGATGCTGGCCTGGCTGAGCAGGGAGGAAGTCTGACATCAGACCTAGCAGTGGGGAGGGCCCGCAGCTTGTCCCCAGGGGCCGTGGAGGCAGGCAGGGTGCTGGGGCTCCAGGAAGACCTCCACCCCATCCCCTGTGACACTGTGAGTACCTGCTGCCTGGCCCAGGGCATGGAGGGGGATTTTGGCTGCCAGAGAAACTCGTGAGGGACTGCTGACTATCAGGGTTGCCTTCTGTGGTTAGGGTCTCTGGGCTCTTGTCAGGGTTTTTGTTATTTCTTGGAACTGTTTTCTGTGACCTCTTCTCACTACCTGGATAGCACTCAGGCTCAGGAACCCCAGCTATTGCCCCACAGCTGCCTGGAAAGGTGACCTCAGCTAAGTTCTTTCACACCGCTGGGCATTAGACCAGCCCCAAGCCCTGGTTGGTTCTTTGTCTGGGGCACTCACAACCACCCTAAGAAAGATAGGCTCTTGACAACCTCATTTTACAGCTGAGTAAACTGGGGACTGCAGAGGCCACACAGATGCCTAGGGCCCCTGGAGTGTGGTTGGTGAAGTTTCCTTCCTCAACTGCTGACCCTTTACTCCCCAGAGCATAAGCTTTGAGCACATGGGGGTTCAGGTAGAGGGAGCAGAAGGCTTCTCCAACACCCAGGGCCTGTGGTTCCTGCCATCTATCAGTCCATCGGGGTTGACTTTGTGCTGAGAGGGCACTGCCTTTAACAAGTCTCTCTATCAGTGCTCCCAGGGCCATTTCCTCATTGGCGCAGTGTCCTGTGGAACCCCCATGACTCACTGACAACTAACTTCAGCTTCTTTCTGTAATGATCCAGAGTAGAACCTTGAGGACATTCAGATCCTCGAGGCTGGGAGGGACTTGGGAGATGGTCTCCGGGTGGGTAGGCAGCTTTGGACACACAGAATGAGAGATTCTGTGAGGCTCTATGGCACTATCACTTGGAAAGTCCCCTTTGATGAGATGGGGGACCTGGGGCCACCTGTTCTTCAGGGAGATTCCCCACTGAGTCCTGCTTCTCCATCTCACTGGCACAACAACCTAAAAAGGAGAACGACTACCACTGTTGGTTATGTGGAAACCCAGGCCCAGAGATGTTAGGGTATCTGCACCATATCCCACAGTGAGTGTAAGTTGGGGAGCTGGGGTTTGAACCCAGAGTGACTCCAAGCCCCTTAGTCCATTGTGTTGTCTCTGTCTTGGTTGCAAGGGTCAGGGGTGAATGAGCTCATGACTTCCTCATCACTGGGCCTCACATTTTCCTTCAGGAATGGGTTGGACTCCAGTACTAAGGAAGGGATTGTCCTCCCCACCATCTCTCAAGAATTGGGATGGGGTTGGGGATGCTCATCTTCAGGTGTGATAGCTCCCAAGGCTATTCTCCGAGCTCAGTCAGCAAAGGCACCTCTGATCCATGTGTTGAGCTCCTGATGACTCCAGTGTGCCAGGGGCCACATGTGGGTTAAAGGTGGCCCAGCTTCAAGGCTGAGAGGACAAGAAAGAATGAAAACATAGTGAGTACCTACTGTATGCCTGTAGCTATCCATATGATGCCTCTCTCCAGCCATATAACTGCCCCTGGAGGTTCTTCATCTCCACTTTGCAGAGAATGAAACAGGTGCTAGAACAGAAGGCTTTTTCTAAGTCAGTCAACCAAGCATATTTCCCCATAAACTTAGAATTTGGGACTCACCATTAGCCATATTCAGTGGCTCTGATCCTCTATCAAGAGGCTACAGTCATGGCAGAGATGTATGGGGAAGTCACCATATTCAAAACAGTTGTGTGTTGAAACACCTTCCCAGCAGACCAACCACCCAGACTCTGATCACACTGACAGCCGGAAACAAACACAGTAAACCTGAAACCCGATGCCTGCAAAACAGGGGACATGTCATAGCCAGAGGCTGGGCATGAATTGGGAAGACAAAGACCCCTGTGTGGAAGTGGGTATGCATACCACCTGCTCATGAGCAACCAGGGGTAACAGCTTGGTTCTGAGCTTTAAGTGGTATATTTTTAAACCACTTCCAAGCTGTCCCCAAATAGTGTGTTTATGTATTGCTGAGATTGGCAGGGAGAGAACAGTGATGGGTGGGAGCAGGAAGATGGAGGTCAGATCCTAGCCCCCCATTTTGTGCTGTAAGCCCTTGGGGATACCTCTTTGAGCCTCAGTTTCCTTATCTGTAAGGTGAGGATAGTATATCAAAGGGTGAGGATTAAATAACATATGCATGAACTTGCCCATGTGCAATGATGAACCAGTGGCTTGATAAATGTCAGTGATTACTATCCTCAAGTAAAATGAATGTTCTTGATTTGATTGTAACATTTTAAAAGCTGTCATCTTTGCAATCCTGGACTTGAGCCAGATGGGAAATTATTTGGGTCAGATGATGAGTCCCGATGGTGTGTGCTGGGTCTTTTAGTCCTGTGTGCACACCAGCAAGGCCTGGGGTTCAGGCGATGCACTTGGTGAGTGAAAACCAAATTTTGAATTAGTTGAATCCCAAGTCAAACCAAGATGTTCATTTCTTTCTTTTTTTTAAGTATATTTTATTGATTATGCTATTACAGTTGTCCCAATTATTTTCTCCCCTTTATCCCCTCCACCCTGCACCCCCCCCCCGCCCTCTAGCATTCCCCCACCTTACATCATGTCCATGGGTTGTACCTACAAGTTCTTTGGCTTGTCTATTTCCTATACTTTTCTTAACCACCCCTGTCTATTTTGTGCCTACCAATTATGCTTCTTATTCCCTGTACCTTTGTTACAGGACAGAGCAGCGGTGGGGTGGGGGGGGGCTGGCAAATGATGTACTATTACTGAATGGACCCACCCTTGTGCTCCAGGGCCCCCCACCCCACCCCATACTAGGTTCGCCTTACCCGCTGCCAGGGAAAGACATCTCTTAATGTCAGAGATTGGTGAAAAGGAAAGGGATTATTTATTTTAAAGAGTTATACAAACTTAAGAGTAATGACTTAATGTCTCCATTGAGATCCCAAAGTCCTTTAGAATACCCGCAAACACACAGTCCTCCCTTTTCCCTCTTCCTAGTCTGGGATACCGTATCTCAGAAATAGAAGTCCGTGGTTCTTTTCTGCCTGAGCCGCATGGTCTCAAAAGATGCTGCATGGATGCCATGCCTGGGTTTAAATCCCAGCGCCAATATTCCTCTGCTGCACCATTTCCTATTTCTCCCACAATTGTCCACAGCTGCCAACATTCCTGTGTTTTTCCAGCTTTACTGGGCTGCCATAGTAAGTCTGGGCAGGTGTGGCCCCATGGCATGGAGCCAATCATCTCCAAGCTCTCACACAGGTGCTGTAACCAGGGGGAGTTATCTCCCAGTTACATCATGGGTTGAAGTCACTCCCATTCCCCCGGCTCAAAACATGACCACAGCTGTTTAACATATCTATGAAACCAGTTAAAGGTTATAAATATGTTAAACGACTGTTCCAGAGGTTAGCTGCAAAACTGTTGCTATTCAAAACAACTCTCAATGGCCCTGGTCTATGCATCCCATCCCCCAGCTCAGACTTGTGGGGGTGAGGACATCCTATATATATTTTTTTTTCCTAATATTTCCTGGACACTGAATTCTGGACCCCATTACAAATCCCTATTTGCCCTCCCCCTTGGCTGCACCCTGTTACACCTTTCCCCCGCAATGTCCACATCCCCCTCCCTGCTGATAACCCTCCATGTGATCTCTATTTCTGTGAATCTAACCTTCTTCTAGTTGTTTGCTTAGTTTCTTTTTTAGGTTAACCTGTTGATAGTTGTGACTTTGATGGCATTCTACTGTTCATAGTTTTTTATCTTCTTTTTCTTAGATAAATTCCTTTAACATTTCATATAATGTTAATTATATGTTAACATTTAATTAAATGTTATATGTTAACATTTCATATAATGTTACATAACATATAATAAGGGCTCGGTGATGATGAACTCCTTTAACTTTCCCGTATGTGGGAAGCACCTTATCTGCCCTTTCATTCTCAATGATAGCTTTGCTGGATGGAGTAATCTTGGATATAGGTCCTTGCCTTTCTTGACTTCAAATAATTCTTTCCAACCCCTTCTTGGCTGCAAGGTTTCTTTTGAGAAATCAGCTGACAGTCTTATGGGAACTCCTTTGTAGGTAACTGTCTCCTTTTCTCTTGCTGCTTCTAAGATTCTCTTCTTCTGTTTCATCTTGGGGAATGTAATTATGATGTGCTTTGGTGTGTTCCTCCTTGGGTCCCACTTCTTTGGGACTCTCTGAGCTTCCTGTACTTCCTGGACGTCTATTTCCTTTGCCAGATTAGGGAAGTTCTCCTTCATTATTTGTTCAAATTATTGTTCAATATCTTGTACTTCCTCTTCTCCTTCTGGCACCTCTATGATTCATATGTTGGAACGTTTAAAATTGTCCTGTGGTTCCTAAGCCTCTCCTCATTTTTTTGAATCCTTGCTTCTTCATTCTGTTCTGGTTGACTGTTTATTTCTTCCTTCTGGTCCAAACCGTTGATTTGAGTCCTGGTTTCCTTCCTATTACTATAGGTTCCCTGTACATTTTCCTTTATTTCACTTTGCATACCTTCACTTTTTCTTCTATTTTGCAACCATATTCAACCTTTTCTGTGAGCATCCTGATTAGTAGTGTTTTGAATTCCGTATTTGATAGATTGGCTATTGCTTCATCGCTTAGTTCTGTTTTTGGAGCTTTGGTCTATTCTTTCATTTGGGCCATATTTCTTTTTCTCGGAGTGACTGTTATGTTGTAAGGGACGGAGCCTTAGATATTCGCCAGGGCGGGGCAACCGTCTTTGCTATGTTGTGGCACTGTCTGTGAGGGAGGGGTCAGGGAAGGAACAATGCCGCTTGCTTGCCCCACTTTCTGTCACTTCCCTCGCTTCCCACAAGTGGATTGTGCTCTTTCAGGCACTGATTCATAGGTGGGTGGATTTGTGCACATTCTAACCCCGTGGGCATCTCCAACGGACTCTCCTGTGAGACTGGGAGTTTCTCCTGCCTTCACAATCTTCACAGGATTTTACAGCCAGAGGTTTTGAATGGTTAGTTTCCCAGTCAGCCAGCCCCTACCTCACCATAGTCCTCTCCACCAGGCTGCCCATCTCTGCCCCTTCTATCCATCTGGAAGAATGTTTCTTCTTTAACTCCTCAGTTGCTGGAGTTCCAGGCAGTTTGATTTTCTGGGAGTTCTGGTTGTTTTTTGTTTTTAAATTGGTTGTTATCCTTCTTTTGGTTGTGTGAGGAAGCGAAACGTTTCTACCTATTCCTCCATCTTGGCTGGAATTCTTCAGATGTTCGTTTCTTAAATGATACAGTGAGACAATGATTTTTGGAGAGGAAAAAGAAAGAACTAGTGAACTTAACCACAGGGATATATTAAAGAGTGGTGGGAGGCCAGAGGTAGATGTCATTGATAATTCGGAGTGGTGGAAGGAAGTTTATAGGGGAGGTCTCCAAGGAAGGCAACATCTCACCTGGGTCTGGAGTATGATTAAGAACTGACCAAGTGGAGAGAGTAGAAGAGACTTTGGGTAGAACCTATAGTTTGATTTCCCATGGTGTGTTTAGGGAATAGCTATCAGATTAGGATGGCATGGAGCCAGCCAGAGTTGAGGCCAAAAAGGAAGGCAGGTGGAGTCCAGAGCCAAGTGCTGGACTCTGTGTGTGGATACAGAGGAGCTATCAGGGGATTTGAGCAGAGAGGCTGTATTAACTAGTACTTTTTTTCATTGCAAGTGATTAAAAAAAAAAAAGTGAGAAAATCCAGAGTGGTCTAAGCCAACAACTGGATTTATTGCCTTCAGATTTTGAAATAGACAGGGCTTCTAGTACAGTTTGATTCAGGGGCTTAAACTGTCTCTCCAGACACTGGTGTCTTTTTCTCTTCTTTCATGCCTAATGACTTCACTCCCTGGGGCAGCTCCAGCTGCTGCAGGTTTATAATAGTCTTATAGTTGATGCCAGCAGGAATGGTTCCAACAGGACTTTCAGGACATACTGCCAGTGGGTTAGCTTTGGTCACAGGCCAATCTCTTGATTAATAACTTTGGTGAAGGGGCAGAACATTCTGCAGTTAGGGGGAGTCAGCTCACAAAAACTACATAGACTAAGAGTGGAGGAGGGGGTTCACAAAAGAAAATCTGGTTCCTCACTCAAGTGAGAATGGAAGCTGGGCAGGCAGATACATCCACCACTGTGATCTGACAAGACCTGCCAGGTGCAGTGGGTGACTTGACATGTGTCATTCCATCCTGTTAGTTCCATCAGGTAGGGTTCCTTATGATCCCAGTTTTGCAGATAAGAAAACCAAAGCTAAAGACATGCAGTCACATTAGCAAATGGCCTCAAACTCCAAATCTGCTTGACCCCAAAGCCCAAGCTCTTAGCCATCTGCCCCACTGCCTTTCAGTAATCAGATCTGAGTTTGAAGAGGAGGCCTCCAGAGCTTGAATGGTGGACTGACTGGCAGGGTGGAGACTGGAGGAAGAGGACAATGGGGCAGGAGGCTGTCACCAGGCCTATAGAGAGGAGGAGGGCCCTAAGAGATACAGCTGTTGTATACTACAGCCCCTTGTTCTCTACACATTGTCAGCTTAGCTTTTGTTGTCATTTTCTTATATAGATAAATATATTTGTTATCTGACCAACAATATATATACATATACACATCCAGCAAAATGTATATATACATTCATACCCATGCACACACAAGTATATATGCATAATAATTATTGTGCCTACTGGTTTTTGCTTGAGATGATCTTAGGAGGATATGAAGTGTGAGGTTTCCTGGGCCTGCAGGCTGGACTTATGCTTAGGCTATGGGCACAGGGGCATTTCCTAGGGAATTTCTGAAGGAAGTACTCAAAGGAAGGTGACAATCCACCTGGTTCAGGGCCAGAGTAGGGAGCAGACTAGATGGGAAAACAGCTACTCCTCACTTCCTTTTCAGCCCTAAAACTTCCCAGGCAGGAGTCTCTGATGATATCACACCATGTCACAGGGCATCCTGCCCTCAAAGGGGAAACTGAGGCAGTGAGAGCATAGCACACCTTTACTTTGCTGTCACCACATGGGAAAGTCAGGATGCTGCCTTGTTGGCAAATTACAGGGATAATCTGGGCCTTGGTTTTGCATCTGCAAAATGGACATAAAATTCCCTCACAGAGTGGGCAGATGAACAAACCTTGGAAAGTACCTGATCCAGTGCCTGGTGCCCCTCAGGTGTCAGTAAATGTTAGCTGTTACAGTTCCTCCCTTTGTGTGGTGAACTCTTGGAAAGCTGGCCCCCAAATCCAACTCTCTTGTATACAAGCTGTGTGGCCTTGAGCAGGTCACTTTACTTTTCTGGGCCTCAGTTACATTATCTGGGAAGTGGATTACTAGTCATCACCTCTGGGGTGAATCCATGGGATGGGATTTTCTGGCACGTCATGTTCCTACTAGACAGTTGGACAAACCCTTCCCTCCATGGCTCCCCTTCCTACCCTGGGAGTACGTCAAGTTATTCTAGTAAACCCTTCAGCTAATACCCACCGAGTGCCTACCATGCACCAGGCACTGCTCAAAGCAGTGGGGAAGTCAAACCAAGATCCTCCCTCATCAGAGCTGATATTAGGAGCTAGACGAGACAGACAGGAAATAAGCAAACAATAGAACAAGATGTTTTCAGACATGTACTGAGGAAGATCAAGACTGTGGATAGGGTGGGGAATGACTTGGCAGAGGCCACTTCACCTGGAGACCAGAAAAATAAGAGGTAGGTAGCAAAAATGACGGATGGGCCTGGTTATAGAGGGAGGAGCACAATAGACAGCTGCCTAAGAATGCAGGCTCAAAGGCAAAAGGGGCCAGGAGCTTCCAGCTCCCACTCTCAAGGGAGGACATCTGGGTAGGCTGGGCCCTGCCCCTACCAGGCCCGAGAGGGTGAAGGTCCCTGTTGGGGGATGCTTCATCTCATTCATTAAACATTTGCTGGGGGCAGGGCCAGCTGAGGCCCACCTCTGAGTGGTGATGGAGGTGTCCAGCAGCCTGGTGGTCACAAGCCATCTATCCTGATTGGCCTTGGAGCCCCAGACTGAGGTGGGTGTTGAGTGGTGGTGGTGGAGGGGCACAGAAGAGACAGGAAGCTGCATTCAGCCCCAAACTTCAGAACCACTAAGCACATAAGTGACCACATGGGCATGAACTGTGATCCCCCAGGCAGTCTCACTAGCGATGAATTTGTGTACATTTCATCTGTAGTACAGAGGCAGTCCCAGCACTATCCCTACTCCATGTGCCCATGGGAGACCACTGCCCCTCCCTGGGCTCTAGCTCCACTGTTGGAGCTGTTATTTGTGGAGCATCTGTGTGTGCTGGGCACTGTCAGGCCCTTCACCCATGGTGGGCTTTTCAGTGACGTGCCATTCTCTGTGCATCCAGCCAAATTGTAGGTCCATTTAATTATCACAGTAATCCTGTCAAGTAAGAACATCCTCTCTATTTTGCATTGAGGAAACCGAGGCAAGCCAACTGACTTTCCCACATTTCTTGCCAGTTGGAAAGTGGCAGCATCAGAATGGGGACTGAGCCCTGGCTGGTGTGGCTCAGTGGGCTGAGCATGGGCCTATGAACCAAAGGGTCACCGGTTTGATTCCCAGTCAAGGCACATGCCTGGGTTGCAGGCCAGGTCCCCAGTAGGGTGTACATGAGAGGCAACCACACTTTGATATTTCTCTCCATCTCTCCTTCCCTTCCCCACTCTCTAAAAATAAGTAAATAAAATGTTAAAAAAAAAAAAGGAATGGAGACTGAGCTCTCCTTTGGGATTTGTAGGGTTGATCAGTGTAGTGAATAGAGTATGCTCCCTACTCCGGCATTCACCCACCTCCCAGATGGCAACTGGCCCCCAGCTGATGCCACTACTGCTCCATCATCTAGATGATTAAAATGGCTGTTGGGCCAGTTTTGGGGAAAAGGCTCCACCTGGTACGTATGGACACTGAGTGTCTCCTGAAGGCAGAGTCTTTTGCTGACAGCTCTCCATTCCTCTTCTGGGGATCTGTGTCCCCCATCCTCACTGCATGAAGATACATGAGGCCTACCATGTGGTACCTTCCTACTGGCTTCCCCTCATGAGCACAGTTGGGAGTGGGAGGAGTGTCTGCAGGGGAGTCTTCTGCCTGCAGGGTGGAGGACCTCTAGATGGCTGGGAGGACAAAGAAGCTGGATCTGGATGAGGGCAGGGCCTGGCAAGTGTGATTTTGGCAAGTGTCTTTGCTTCTGAGTCTGCTTCTTCACCTGTGAAAGGTGAGAAAGATACCAATGGCAAGGATTCCGAATCCCATCATGTAAATGCGCCAGGAGGGGCTGGATGTGGGGGCTGCAGACCCAGCAACACTCTCTGTACCTTGGCTCGTCCAGTCCTGCTCACTGTTAATCAGAGCCTGCCTGACTTAGACCTAGGGCATCTCCCAAAGGCTGCTTCTTTCCTGCCCCATTTGGGTCTCTGTTCTCCTGGTAGCTGTGGAGACTGCTCTTGGACACCCCCCACCCTGGGTCCAGGGAACACTTCAAGGACCTGCTTCTACCTCTTGGGACCAAGCTGTGACATCCCCAGGCAGTCTCTCTAGTGATGAATGTGGTGTTTATTTCATTTAGCTTTTGCTGTATAAGAAACCACCCAAAATGTAGAGGCTTACAGCAGCAGTGATTTCTAATTGTTCATGGTTATGCTTGTTGGAAAATCTGGGCAGAGATGCTGGTCTCCTGGGCTCACTCATTTGCTGCACTACTCTAGAGAGTCAGCTGACTTGTAAGGTCTGAGATGGCCCCACTCACATGGTGCAGTGACCCCTCAATGGACAGGTCAGCTTCCGTCCATGGCAGTCTGAGGGCAGCACAGCAAGAGCACCAAGGTGGGGCAGCAAGGCCTCTTGAGCACAGCCTTGGGACTGGCTCCACCATCACTTCTGCCACATTCTACTGTGCAAATAAAGTCATGTGGCCAAGGGGAGGAGAAATGGACCCCATCTATGGGTGGGAGGAAGACAGGACAAGTCCCACAGTAGAGGGGCCTAGGTACCAGGATGGGGGGAATCCATGGCCATATTTTGCAACCACAAAGTATGTTATCATTAGGATTTTACTGAGTTCCTATCTTACAAAGGTTGGGATGAGGGGAGTAGGTCTAAAATCATTGTGCACAAAGCCAAAAACTACTATGGTAAAATTACCCTTTATGGCCCCTCCGTTGCCCATTGTACAGAGTCCCTGGCTTGTATACCCCACCCTGCTGGCAGCTCCATGCCCATGTAAGCGTATGCGTCTTTGAATTCAGATGAGGGAAGCAAGGCAAGGTATTTCAGACTCAGTGGTGAAAAAGGGACCCCAAATCCTAGCTGTGAATGGAGGGGGCTCTAAACCAGCTGCTCCTCTTCAGTGTCACTGCCTTCCGTGTCCCACTAAGCCTCTAGAGCATCACTTCCCAGGACAGATGCCACCATCCACAGGAGCTATTTAAATTTTAACTAGTTAAAATTAAATGCCAATGTTAATTTAAAGCTCAGTTCCCCATTTGCACTAACCATATTCTGAGTGGTTAGTGGCCTCACAGTTAAGAAGTGGAGAGCCAGGAGTTAGCTGGTCTGAGCCCAGCTCAGCCCTCTCAGTGCAGCCACTCACCTTCAAGGTCACCCAGGCCCTGAGCAGGCTGCTTGAGACACAGGAGTGACTCAGCCTCATCTCAGTCACTGCCCTTGCTGTGGGCAGGTGGGCTGGTAACACGTGGTGCCAGGGTGTGAACAGGGCCAGGGGGGCTGGGTGCCCCTCCAGAGGGCCTGGCTCTGACCCACCCTGCCCTCAGTGCAGACAGGACAGGGGCATGTGCTGATGTGGAGCCCTAGGGCCTCACTTTCTGGAGCCCATGACTCCAACCCTGTTGTTCCCACCACTAGTGAGGGGCTCCCTGTATACTCCCCAGTAATGGAAGGGTGCCTTGTCATCACCAAAAATTGTGAGAAACTTCCTCCCCCCCACCCAGGCTCCAACGCATACACCTGAGGGTTGGTATCCATGACAAAAAAAATTGTAATAAGCTGCTAAGAACCCATTTCAGATGAACTTGAAATCTATAACTTTTATTCATTGCAGCAGCATCTATTTTGATTTGAAAGATGTTAATGTGTGAAACATAGTAACTGTTTTATCTGTAAGTAACACTCGGTGTACATATGGGATGCCAGATCCCCTAAAATAATTCAGGGCTCCTGGCTTGGGAATCTCTAAAACCTCTAAGAGCAGGAATCTCTGAGCTTGAGGGGTAGAAGGTAGGGTGGGTTGGGATGTGGGGGTCGGGGAGGCCACCTTATAGGACCTTCTTGTGCCAGCCCTTTGGATAGCTTCACACTGGTTTCTGAAATGGGAGAGAGTGAGGTGCCCCACTCCATGCATCCCTTCCCAGGCACGGCACACAGCTCTCCTCCCTACTCCCCACCCTTGATGCTCATGTTCTGAACTCTGGCTGATCTGAAGTGGCCCATCGTATTTGCCTGTTCCCTGTAGGCCATAAGCCTCACAGTTGAAAGCTGTGACCCTCTTTGGTGTGTGAGGACGGAAGTTGACTTTTTTATAATTTAGGGAACAGAGATTATTCAGAGACCGATCCTTGCACTCCAGGCTACCGTGTCTGGTGGGAGCTGAAGCCCAGGCACAGCCAAGAGGTTTCTCTTCCCTCTCCTGTTGTGTTTCTGGTTCACAGTTGAGCCCTTGCACATAGTAGGCACTCAGTTAATATTTGCTGGATGAATGAATGAATGAATGTGTGGATGGATACTATGGGGCACAAAGGCCTGTGTCCCAACTCTGACCTCTGGCTTCTGGCTGTGTCTCCTTTTAGGGGACTCACAGATATGTGTTGAGAAGGGGCACCACCTATAAGACCTGTGTTCACAACTAAATCAGTGCTTTTTCTCCTTTTGGAGTCTGTAGCTTTTAATTTAAATTTAATTTTATTTATTTATTTTTAGAGAGAGAGGGAGAGAGGGAGAGAAATATTGATGAGTTGCCTCTCATACGCCCCAACTGGAGACCTGGCCTGCAACCCAGGCATGTGCCCTGACTGGGAATCAAACCAGTGACCTTTTGGTTCACAGGCCGGCAGTCAATCCACTGAGCCACACCAGCCAGAGCGTTTTGTTATGTGTGCATTAATAAAGAGTTGTTAGAGTTATTTTATAATGTGGTAATTCCTATTTTCAATAAGATTTGCAAGAATAATACAGAACAAACCTCGCATGTACCCTTCACACAAATTCATCATCAGTAACATTTTACTGAATTTTGCTCTCTCATTTTCCTCTCCTAGAGCTATTTGAAAGGCAGTTGCAAACATGCAATATGATGACTTTTTTTCCTGAGTAATACTTCAGCATATACAAGAGGTGACCCCCAAAAAACCAAAATTATCCTCTGGAGGGCAGGCCCCTTGTAGTGTAGGCTTCCCCCACTAGGTGAGTGTTCTAGGAACTCTTATGCATCAGTGTTCCAACTGCCCTTTGTTGGGAGAGGCTGCATTCAGCTTTGGTGAATTTGTTTTGAAGACTGTTTCAGTGAGTTTGCCCATTTCATGATGAGTGACTTACGAGTGCATCTGCCCACCCTATGCTGAGTGTTCAGCAGGTTTTGACCCAAAATGGCATGACCCCTGTGCCCCACCATCCCTATTTACTGGATCTCACCATGAGCGACTTTTTTGTTTGTTTGTTTCCCTCAATGTAAAAAACCCTCAAAGGGAAAAGTTTTGTTGACACGGAAGAGGTGAAACAAAAAGCGGCAGAAGCACTAACAGGCATCAAAATTGACAAGTTCAAAAACTGTTTTGAGCAGTGGAAAAAACATCTTGATAGGTGTATTGCATCAAATGGAGAGTCCTTTGAAGGTGACTGAAGTTTAAACATATAAGAATACATATACAATTTTTTAAACATAAATTTTGGGATTTGTGGTTCCTTGCTAACACTCCCCCTCCTCCTGTCCCCGCCCCCTGCCTTGCATTTCCTAACAGTAAGGACATTTTCTTATACAACCATGTTCCATAGCCAAGTTCAGGAAGTTTAACATTGACATGATACTAGAATTTACATGCAATTTATAGTCAAATTTTACGAGTTGTCCCAATAACATCCTTCATTTATATTTTTATCCCAGTCTAGGATCTTGTGTTGAATTAAGTCATCATGCATTTTCTTAAAGCTTTGTTAAGGTATAATTTATCTACCATAAAATTCACTCATTTTAAGTGTATAGTTTCATGATTACTAGGATATCACTACAATTTTATTTATTTATTTTTTATTTTATTTTATTTTCGATTACAGCTTGCATTCAGTACTATTTTGTATTAGTTTTAGGTGTACAGCACAGTGGGTAGACATTCACATAGGTTACAAAGTGTTCCCTCTTGTAATTCAAGTGCCCACCTGGCATTGTAGATAGTTATTGCAATGTGTTAATTATATTCCCTAAGTTTTACCTAACATCCCCATGCCTATTTTGTAACTACCAATTAGTACTTCTTAGTCCTATCACCCTTTTCACCCCACCCCCAACACTAGTCACCGCTGGCCTCTCTCAGTTTGTTCTCTGTATCTGTGAGTCTGTTTCTATTTTGTTTGTTTATTTTGTTCTTTATATTCCACGTGTAATTAATATCATATGGTATTTGCCTTTCTCTGTCTGCTTTATTTCATTTAGCATAATACCCTCTGCGTCCATCCCTGCCATCGCAAATAATAAGATTTCATTCTCTTTTTTATGGCTCAGTAATATTCCATTGTATATACACCATTGCTTTTTTAAAAATATTGATTATGCTATTACAGTCGTCCCCATTTCTTTTCTCTCTTTTATCCCCCTCCTCCCTGTACCACTCAACTCACCCTCCAGCATTCCCCCCCACACACACACACACACACACTTCATGTCCATGGGTCGTACATATAAGCTCTTTGGCTTCTCTCTTAACCTCCCCCGGACTATTTTGTCTGTACCTATTCAGCTTCTTGTGCCCTGTACCTTTTCCCCACATTGTTCCCCTCTCCCTCCCCACTGATAACCCTCCATGTGATCTCCATTTCTGTGATTGTGTTCCTGTCCTAGTTGTTTACTTAGTTTTTGTTTTTGTTTTTTAGGTTCAGTTGTTGATAGTTTTGGGTTTGTTGTCATTTTACTGTTCATAGTTTTTGATCTTCTTCTTAGATAAGTCCCTTTAATATTTCATATAATAATGGCTTGGTGGTGGTGAACTCTTTTAACTTGACCTTATGTGGGCATCACATTATCTGCCCTTCCATTCTAAATGATAACTTTGCTGGATAGAGTAATCTTGGATGCAGGTCCTTGCCTTTCATGACCTTGAGTACTGCTTTTCAACTCTTTCTTGTCTACAAGGTTTCTTTTGAGAAATCAGCTGATAGCCTTATGGGAATCCCTTTACAGGTAACTCCTTTCCTCTTGCCACTTTTAAGATTCTCTCGTTATCTTTAATCTTGCATAACTTAATTATGATGTGCTTTGGTGTGTTCCTCCTTGGATCCAATTTTTTGGGACTCTCTCAGCTTCCTGGACTTCCTGAAAGTCATTTCCTTTGCCAGATTGGGGAAGTTCTCCTTCATTGTTTGTTCAAATAAGTTTCAATTTGTTGCTCTTCCTCTTCTCCTTCTGATACCCCTATGATTCAGATGTTGGAACGTTTCAAGATGTCCTGGAGGTTCCTAAGCCTCTCCTCATTTTTCTGAATTCTTGTTTCTTTATTCTGTTCCAGCTTTTTTTTAAATTTTGTTCCAAATTATTGATCTGAGTCCTGGTTTCCTTCCCATCACTGTTGGTTCCCCGTATATTTTCCTTTATTTCACTTTGTGTAGCCTTAATTTCTTCCTTCATTTTGCAACCAAGGTCAATCAATTCTGTGTGCATCCTGACTACCAGTGTTTTGAATGCTTCATCAGACAGGTTGGCTATCTCCTCATCACTTAGTTCTTTTTCTGGAGATTTGACCTGTTCTTTCATTTGGACCATATTTCTTTGTCTCTGCTCACCTGTTGTGTGTAAGGGGCAGAGCCTTAAGTATTCACCAGGGTGGGGCAACCCTCTTTGCTGCATTGTGGCACTGTCTGTGAGGGAGGAGTCAGAGAAGGAACGATGCTGCTTGCTTTGTTTCATCCCACTTCCCGTCACTTCCCTCGCTTCCCACAAGCATTCTGTGCCCTTTAGGTGCTGGTTTGCAGGTGGGTGGATTTGTGCGTGTTTTAGGACACTGTGAGTCTCTCCAACTATACGGCTGAGAGTTTCTCTCACTGCCACAATCCCCACAAATCTTTTCCACAGCCTGTGGTTTTGAATCTTTAGCTTCCCATGCTGAAGCCCAGGGTTTCATGGTCTACCTTGCTCCCCCAATTTCCCCCTGGGCTTGTCTGCACACAAATGTGGGATTGCCCATGTGACCTGCCAGCTGCTGCCTTGCCAAGTCCTCTTTGCCCTGCTGCCTATCTCTGCCCCTCCTACCATCTGGTTGAATGTTTCTTCAACTCCTTGGTTATTGGACTTCTATGGAAATGTTTTTCTGGCAGTTCTGGTTGTTCTCTGTTTTTATTTATTTTTTTAAATAATATATTTTATTGATTATGCTATTAGTTGTCCCATTTCCCCCCCCTCTATTCCCCTACACTCTGCACACACCACCTCCCACCCACATTCCCCCCCTTTAGTTCATGTCCATGGGTCATACAGATAAGTTCTTTGGCTTCTACATTTCCTATACTATTCTTAACCTCCCCCTTTCTATTTTCTACCTACCATTTATGGTACTTATTCTCTGTACCTTTCCCCCCCTCTCTCCCCCTCCTACTCCCCTGCTGATAACCCTCCATGTGATCTCCATTTCTGTGATTCTTTCCTGTTCTACTTGTTTGCTTTTGTTTTTGTTTTAGGTGTGGTTGTTAATAACTGAGTTTGCTGTCATTTTTACGGTCCATATTTTTTATCTTCTTTTTCTTAGATAAATCCTTTTAACATTTCACATAATAAGGGATTGGTAGTGATGAACTTCTTTAACTTGACCTTATCTGAGAAGCACTTTATCTGCCCTTTCATTCTAAATGAAAGCTTTGCTGGATAGAGTAATCTTGGTTGTAGGTCCTTGCCTTTCTTGACTTGGAATACTTCTTTCCAGCCCCTTCTTGCCTGTAAGGTCTCTTTGGAGAAATCAGCTGACAGTCTTATGGGAACTCCTTTGTAGGTAACTGTGTCCTTTTCTCTTGCTGCTTCTAAGATTCTCTCCTTCTGTTTCATCTTGGTTAATGTGATTATGATGTGCCTTGGTGTGTTCCTCCTTGGGTCCAGCTTCTTTGGGACTCTCTGAGCTTCCTGGACTTCCTGGAAGTCTATTTCCTTTTCCAGATTGGGAAAGTTCTCCTTCATTATTTGTTCAAATAAGTTTTCAATTTGTTGCTCTTCCTCTTCTCCTTCTGATACCCCTATGATTAGGATGTTGGAATGTTTAAAGATGTCCTGGAGGTTCCTAAGCCTTTCCTCATTTTTTTGAATTCTTGTTTCTTCATTCTTTTCTGGTTGAATGTTTCTTTTTTCCTTCTGGTCCACACCATTGATTTGAGTCCCAGTTTCCTTCCCATCGCTCTTGGTTCCCTGTACATTTTCCTTTATTTCACTCAGCATAGCCTTCATTTTTTCATCTAATTTGCAACCAAATTCAACAAATTCTGTGAGCATCCTGATTACCAGTGTTTTGAACTGTGCATCTGGTAGGTTGGCTCTCTATTCTGGAGCTTTGATCTGTTCTTTCATTTGGGCCTTTTTTTTTTTTTTTTTTTTTTGTCCTGGGTGCCTGAGCCATGAATGGTTAAGTGCCTAAGGCAGGTCCTGCTGAAAGGACCGATGCGCCAGACTGTCTCGGAACCTGCAGGTAAAAATGCTGGAAGAACTGGTCCCCCCATAAAAAGTCTACCCGCACCCACACAACTGCGGTTCCTCGGAAAAAGAGTGTGTTCTCCATGGAAGGGATCACTGCTCTTTTCTTTCCAAGGTTCCTACCTCTGTTCTCTGTTTTTAAATTTGTTCTTTTCCTTTTTTTGTTTGTGCAAGGAAGTGAATCGTTTCTGCCTACGCTTCCATCTTGGCCCCTCCTCCTATGCCATTGCTTTTTATCCACTCATCTTATGGTGGACATTTGGGTTGCTTCGATATCTTGGCTGTTGTAAATGATGCTGGGGGGTGGGGGACTCCACGCACAGAGCTCCCCACAGCTGACTCAGATGAGAATAAGTCTATTAAGACATGATGGGCTTGGGGAGGTAAGGTGGCCAATCTCTCAAAGGAGAAGGGCCTTGAGCCTGTTCCTCAATGGGCTTTTATTTGGTTTAATTTGCATAGGAATACAGGGCATATAGGTAAACCTCATCAATCATTGTCAAACAGTAATGATCAAACAATAGATAACATTCAGAGAACTCTGAGGGCTTATTCTGAGTCAGGGTCAGATAGCCAAAGGGCCAAACAACTTTGGGAAACAAGCTCATTTTATGCTTGGACCCTTATCATTTAAATTAAGGCTATTCTTAGTAAAGCAGGTTTCACAGGATTTTATGCATTCTTGCACCCATTCCAGCACAGGGCCACACCCACCTTTGGCATTGTTTTAGGCTTAAGTCAGGTGGGGGTTGCAGGCAGCCAAGAGATTAGGAGACTTTTTACAGATAGAATGAGGACACAGGCTATGACAAAGCCGAGGGGTGAGCGTCCATCACCCCTTTTCTATAGTCCCCTAAGTCCTTCCCTGATGGCCCCTTTGTGACCACGTCTGTCTTAGGTTGTCTCTCCCTTGAGGAATCTTACCTGTCATTGGCTAACCAGTCATCCGCCCAGGGCCAAGCAGGGTGAAATGAAGTAAAGGCGGCAGAGGCTGCCCCCATGCCAGGGCAGATAAGCTTTGTCTCCTTAGTGGCTTATAGTCCCAAGGTCTGTCACTCAGCCTTAGCCATGGGGGATTACAGCTCTGAAACCAGGCAGGGCAGTTCCCAACAACGCTGCATTGAACATGGGGTGCATGTATTTTTGAATTAGTGTTTTTGATTTTTATGATATATACCTAGAAGTGGAATTGCTATGTCATAAGGCAGTTCTATTTTTCATTTTTTGAGGAAACTGTACACTATTATCCATAGTGGCTGCACCAGTCTGCATTCCCACCAACAGTGAAGAGGATTCCCTTTCATTCACATCCTCACCAACACTTGTTGTTTCTTGACTTATTGGTAATAGTTATTCTGACAGGTATAAGGTGGCATCTTATTTTGGTTTTAAGTTGCATTTTTCTGATGATTTGTGATGATTGGCATCTTTTCTTATGTCTATTGGTCATCTGTGTCTTCCTTGGAGAAGTGTCTATTCAGGTCCTCTGCTCACATTTATAATAAGATTGTTTGGTTGTCTGAGTTCTTTATAAATTTTGGATGTTAAACCCATGTTGAATGTATCATTGGGGAATATCTTCTTTCATTTAGTAGGTTATCTTTTGTTTTGTTGATGGTTTCCTTTGCTGTGCAAAAACTTTAGTTTGATGTAGTCCCATTTGTTTATTTTTTCTGTTGCTTCTTTCCATTGCCCAAGGAAATATGTCAGAAAAAATATTGCTAAGAGTCATGTTTTTAAGTATATTTTATTGATTATGCTATTACAGTTTTCCAAATATTCCCCCTCTATCCCCCCTCTGCCCTTCACCCCCCAACGCTCCAGCATTCCCCTCCTTAGTTCATGCTCATGGGTTGTACATATAAGTTCTTTGAATTTGCTCTTTCCTATACCATTCTTAGCTTTTCCCTGTATATTTTACCAATTGCCTACCAATTATGCTTCTTATTCCCTGTACCTTCCCCCCCCATTCCTCCCCTCTCCCTCTCCACCTCCATGTGATGTCCCTTTCTCTGATTCTGTTCCTATTTTAGTTGTTTGCTTAGTTTTTGTTTTTGTTGTTTTTCTTTTTTTTAGGTTCAGTTGTTGATAGTTGTGAGTTTGTTGTCATTTTACTGTTCATATTTTTGAACTTCCTTTTCTTAGATAAGTCCCTTTAACATTTCATATAATAAGGGCTTGGTCATGGTGAACTCCTTTAACTTGATCTTATCTGGGAAGCACTTTATCTGCCCTTCCATTATAAATGAAAGCTTTGCTGGATAGAATAATCTTGGATATAGGCCCTTGCCTTTCATGACTTCAAATACTTCTTTCCAGCCCCTTCTTGCCTGCAAGGTTTCTTTTGAGAAATCAGCTGATAATCTAATGGGAACTCCTTTGTGGGTAACTATGTCCTTTTCTCTTGCTGTTTTTAGGATTCTCTCTTTATTTTTAATCCTGGATAACTTAATGATGATATGCCTTCATGTGTTCCTCTTTGGATCCAACTTCTTTGGGACTGTCTGGGCTTCCTGGACTTCCTGGAAGTCTATTTCCTTTGCCAGATTGGGGAAGTTTTCCATCATTATTTCTTCCAATAAGTTTTCAGTTTCTCGCTGTTGTTCTTCTCTTTCTGGCACCCATATAATTTGGATATTGGAACATTTAAAGTTGTCCCAGAGGTTCCTAAGCTTCTCATTTTTTTGAATTCTTGTTTCTGCCTTCTGTCCTGGTTGGATGTTTATTTCTTCCTTTTGTTCCAAATCATTGCTTTGAGTCCTGGTTTCCTTCCCTTCACTGTTGGTTCCCTGAATATTTTGCTTTATTTCTCTCTGTGTAGCCTTCATTTGTTCTTTCATTTTTCATCCAAGCTCAATCAGTTCTGTGAGCATCCTGATTACCAGTGTTTTGAACTCTCTATCAGATAGGTTGGCTATGTCCTCATCACTTTGCTCTCTTTCTGGAGTGTTGCTCTGTTCTTCCATTTGGGCCATATTTCTTTATCTCAGTGCACCTGTTAAGTTGTAAGGGGGCAGGGCCTTAGGTATTCACCAGGGCAGGGCAACCCTCTTTGCTGCTTTGTGGCGGGCGATGTCTGTGGGGGAGGGTCCAGAGAGGGAACAATGCATCTTGCTTGCTCAGCTCTAGCCCCACTTTCCAACAAACTGTGGTGTGAGACTGGGAGTTTCTCCCACCATGGCAACCCATCCCCATAGTCCACAGTCAGCCCTGAGTTCAGTTTCTTGTTCAGTCAACCCCTCGCACGTGGTCCACTGCCTCACTGCCAGTCCTTTCAGCCAGCCCTACCTGAGCTGTGTGCTATCTTGCGGTGGGTTCTCTCCATCCACCCATCTTACCAGTCTGGTTGGTCTGGTTGACTGTTTCTTTAATTCCTTGGTTGTCAGAGTTCCGTGCACTTTGATTTTCTGGCACTTTTAGTTTTTTATTGATTTTAGATTGGTTGTTATCCTCCTTTTGGTTGTGTGAGGAAGTGAAGGGTTTCTACCTATGCCTCTATCTTGGCCAGAACTCCGCTAAGAGTAATGTTAAAGAGTTTACTGCCTAGGTTTTCTTCTGGGAGTATTATGGTTTCAGGTCTTCTATTTATGTCTTTAATTCATTTTGAGTTTATTCTTGTATTTGGTGTTAGAAGGTGATATAGTTTCTTTTTTTTTTTTTTTTTGCCTGTATCTGTCCAACTTTTCCAACACCATTTATTAAATTTTTACCCCATTGTATGTGCTTGCTTCCTTTGTTATAGATTAATTAACTATATAGGAGTGGGTTTATCTCTGGACTCTACTTGGTTCCATGATCTGTGCATCTGTTTTTATGCCATTTCTGTGCTGATGTGATTACGATAGCCTTGAAACATTGTTAGATATCAGGTAGTGTGATACCTCCCACTTTGTCCTTATTTTTCAAGGTTGCAGTCACTATTCTTGGTCTTTTTGTGATTCCAAGCAAATTTTTGGATTATTTGTTCTAGTTCTGTGAAATGTACCATTGATATTTTACAGAAATTACATTGAACCTATAAATTGCTTTCAGTACTGTGGACATTTTAATGATGTTAATTCTTCTTATTCGTGAGCATGGTATGTGAGGTATGTCCAGAGGAAGTCCAGCCACTGTTAATATAACGAGAACCATTTGCATGACATTGATGTGACCTGGCAGCCAATGAAAGGGGACTGGAATGCACATGCATAAACGATGATGACTTTACTAGTCAGTGAGTGTGGTAGATGCTGTTGAGTGAGCATGTGTACTGTGTGGCCATTGGATTCAAAATGACTGAGTGAGTAGAGCAATGAATCTATCAAATATTGTGTTAAGCTTGAACATTCCTCCTTGGAAACTATTCAGATGATTCAGAAGGCTGCAGCTATCCACAGCTTCATCATGACAATACCCCTGCTCATGCATCATGTCTCCTGCAGAGTTTTTTGGCAAAACATCAGATCACCCAGGTAATTCAGCCCCCCTACAGCCCAGATTTGGTGCCCTGCATCTTCTGGCTTCTCCCTAAAGTAAAATCACCTTTGAAAGAGAAGAGCATTCAGACCATAGATGAGATTCAGGAAAATATGATGTGGCAGCTGATGGTGACTGGGAGAACTGTGTGAAGTCCCAAGGTACCTACTTTGAAGGGGACTGAGGCATCCTTGTCCTATGTACAATGTTTCTTGTATCTTGTGTCTTCTTGAATAAATGTCTCTATTTTTCATATTACATGGCTGGATACCTTCTGGACAGACCTTGTATACATCCATTTATTTGCATCTTCTTCCATTTTTTTCTTCAGTGTCTTGTCATTTTCTCAGTACAGATCTTTTACCTCCTTGGTTAAATTCATTCCTAGGTATTTTATTTTATTATGAAATTGTAAATGGGATTGTTTTCTTAGTTTTTCTCTATGATAGTTTATGATTGGTGTATAAAAATGCAACCAATTTCTGAATACTTATTTTGCATCTTGCTACTTTATTGAATTCACATATCAGTTCTAGTTTTTTGGTGAAATCTTTAGGGTTTTCTATCCACACTATCATGTCATCTGCAAATAATGACAGTTTTATCCCTTCCTTTTCAATTTATATACTTCTTATTTCTTCTTCTTTTCTGATTGTTGTGGCTATGACTTCCAATACTATGTTGAATAAAAGTAGTGAAAATGGACATCCCTGTCTTTTTTCTGATCTTAAGAAAAATACTTTTAGTTTTTCCCCATTGAGTATGATGTGGGTTTATGATGTTGAGGTATGTTCCCTTTGTTCCACTTTGCTGAGAGTTTTTATCACAAATGTATGCTGCATTTTGTCTAGTGCTTTCTCTGCCATCTATTAATATGATCATATGATTTTTATTCTTTATTTTGTTTATGTGGTATATCACATTAATTTGCAAATCAACATTACATTCCAGAAATAAATCCCACTTGCTCATGGTGTATGATCTTTTTAATGGATTGCTGAATTCAGTTTGCTAATAATATTTTGTTGAAGATTTTTACATCCATGTTTATCAGGGATACTGGCCTATAATTTTCTTTCTTTGAAGTGCCTTTATCTGGTTTTGGAATCAGGATAATTCTGGCCTTGTAAAATAAACTTGGTAATTTTCCCTCCTCTTGAATTTTTTGGAATAGTTGATGGTTTGCCAGGATGGCACCCCCACATTGCTGCATTGTGGCATTGTATGTGGGGGAGGGGTCAGAGAGAGAACAATGCTACTTGCTTGGCTCTTGCCCCACTCAGTCACTTCCCCCACTACCCACAAGCAAATTGGGCCCTTCTGGTGCTGATTCCCAGGTGGGTGGGACTGTATGCATTCTAGGACCCTGTCGGTCTCTCCAGGGAACTCTCCTGTGAGGCTGGGAGGGGTTTTTTTTTGTTGTTTTTTTTTTGCCACCACTGCAGCCCCCACAGATTTTTACAGCCAGAGGTTTTGAGGATTTCTTTTCCTGCACTGGAACCTTGGGTTGCATGGTCTGTGTCTCACACAAATGTGGGACCTCCAGTTCTGCCAGTCACAGCCTTGCCATGTGTCCTCTCTGCCCCAGCTGCCCATCTCCGTCCCTCCTACCAGTCTGAATGAATGTTTCTTCTTTAACTCCTTGGTTGTCAGACTTCCATACATTCGATTTTCTGGCAGTCCTGGTTATTTTTTGTTTTTAAATTTGTTTTTGTCCTTTTTCTAGTTGTGCAAGGAGCGAGTGTATCTACCTATGCCTCCATCTTGGCCAGAAGCCCACACTCTTGTTTATCTTCTCAAAGAATCATTTCTTGATTTCACTGATCTTTTATATTGATTTTTTAGATTTCTACTCTGATCTTTATTATTTCCTTCCTTATACTCACTTTGGGTGTTGTTTGTTTTTGTTTTTCTATTTCTTTTAGGTATAGGGTTAGATTGTTTATTTGAGATTTTTCTTGTTTCTTGAGGTAGGTCATAGCAATACATTGCTATGTATTGCTATTTAGGACTAGTTTCTCTGTATCCCATAGATAATGAGTTGTTGTGTTGACATTTATATTTGTCTCAAGGTATCTTCTGATTTCTTTCTCTTTTTTTGTTAGTATCTTTAGTAGATTTAGTTTTAAATAAGTTATTTTATTTTTAATATATTTTATTGGTTATGCTATTACAGTTGTCCCATTTCCCCCCCCCCCTTTATTCCCATCCACCCTGCACACCCACTCCCACCCACATTCCCCCACCTTTAGTTCATGTCCATGGGTCATACATATAAGTTCTTTGACTTCTACATTTTCTATACTATTCTTACCCTCCCCCTGTCTATCTTCTACTTACCATTTATGCTACTTATTCTCTGTGCCTTTTCCCCCCACTGTCCCTCTCCCACTCCTCCACTGAAAACTTTCCATGTGATCTCCATTTCTGTGATTCTATTCCTGTTCTAGTTGTTTGCTTAGTTTTTGTTTTTGTTTTGGGTGTGGATGTTAATAATTGTGAGTTTGCTGTCATTTTACTGTTCATATTTTTGATCTTCTTTTTCTTAGTTAAGTCCCTTTAACATTTCATATAATAAGGGCTAGGTAATGATGAACTTCTTTAACTTGACCTTATCTGAGAAGCACTTTATCTGCCCTTCCATTCTAAATGATAGCTTTGCTGGATAGAGCAATCTTGGATGTAGGTCCTTGCCTTTCATGACTTGGAATACTTCTTTCCAGCCCCTTCTTGCCTGCAAGGTTTCTTTTGAGAAATCAGCTGACAGTCTTAAGGGCACTCCTTTGTGGGTAACTGTGTCCTTTTCTCTTGCTGCTTTTAAGACTCTCTCCTTAAATTTCATCTTGGCTAATGTAATGATGATGTGCCTTGGTGTGTTCCTCCTTGGGTCCAACTTCTTTGGGACTCTCTGAGCTTCCTGGACTTCCTGGAAGACTATTTGCTTTGCCAAATTGGGGAAGTTTTCCTTCATTATTTGTTCAAATAAGTTTTCAAATTTTGCTCTTCCTCTTCTCCTTCTGATACCCCTATGATTAGGATGTTGGAATGTTTAAAGATGTCCTGGAGGTTCCTAAGCCTTTCCTCATTTTTTTGAATTCTTGTTTCTTCATTCTGTTCTGGTTGGATGTTTCTTTTTTCCTTCTGGTCCACACCATTGATTTGAGCCCCAATTTCCTTCCCGTCACTGTTGGTTCCCTGCACATTTTCCTTTATTTCACTTAGCATAGCCTTCATTTTTTCATCTAATTAGCAACCATTTTCAACTAATTCTGTGAGCATCTTGATAACCAGTGTTTTGAACTGTGCATCTGATAGGTTGGTTATGTCTTCATCAGTTAGTTGTATTTTTTCTGGAGCTTTGATCTTTTCTTTCATTTGGGCCTTTTTTTTTTTTTTGGTCTCAGCAGGTCTGTTATATAGTAAGGGGCAGAGCAACCCACATCACTTCATTACGTCACTGTGTTGTGATGCTGTATATAGGGAAGGGGTCTGAGAGGGAACAATGCTGCTTGCTCAGCTCTCTGCTGGCTTTCAGTCACTTCTGCTACCCACAAGCAAAATGGGCCCTTTTGGTGCTGATTCCCAGGTGGATAGTTTTGTGTACATTCTCGGACCCTGTGGGTCTCTCCAATGAACACTCCTATGAGGCTGGGAGTTTCTCCCACTGCCTCAGCCCTCACGGGTTTTTTTAGTCAGAGGTTTTGAGGTTTTGTTTCCCCATGCTGGAACCCTGCATCTGTGTCACTCCCCAGTTGTTCCTCCTGGTTTATCTGCACTCAAATGTGGGACCACCCACTTCACCAGCCACCACCTTGCTTGTCCCTGTCCTCCAGCTGCAGCCTTGCTGCGACTCCTCTCCACCCACCTGCCCCTCTTTACCCCTTCTACTGGTCTGGATGAATGTGTCTTCTTTAACTCCTTGGTTTTCAGACATTCATACAGTTTGATTTTCTGTATGTTCTAGTTGTTTTTTGTTTTTAAATTTGTTGTTGTCCTTCTTTTGGTTATGCAAGGAGATACAGTGTGTCTACCTACTCCTCCATCTTGTCTGTAAGTCCTACCTTATGTCTTTTGATTGGAGCATTTAGTGTCTTTACATTTACAGTAATTATTGACAATTATATATTTATTGCCATTTAATTCTTTGTAATTATGTTCCTCTCCCCCTGCCCCCGGCTCTTCTACTTACAGACATCTGTTTAACAGTTCTTATAAATTAGTTTGTTGGTGATGACCTCCTTTAGCTATTTCTTGTCTGGGATGCTCTTTGTTTCTCCTTCAATTTAAAATGATAGCCATGCTTGGTAAACTAGTCTTGGTTGTATGTGTTGTTTTTCATCACTTTGAATATTTCATGCCAATCCCTTCTGGCCTGAAATGTTTTTGTTAAGAAATCAACTGACAGTTTTATGGGAACTTTGTTGTAAGTAATTGTCTTTCTCTTGCTGCTATTAAGATTCTCTCTTTGTTTTTAACTTTTGGCATTTTAATTATGATGTGTCTTGGTGTGGGCCTCTTTAGGTTCATCTTGTTTGGAGCTCTCTGCATTTTTTGGACCTGTGTGTCTTTTCCTTAACTAGGTTAGGGAAGTTTTCAGTCAGTCTTTCTTTTTTAAAGGTTTTATTTATTTATTTTTAGAGAGAGGGGAAGTGAAGGAGAAAAAGAGGAAGAGAAACATCAATGTGTGGTTGCCTCTCACATGCTCCCAACCAGGGACCTGGTCCGCCACCCAGGCATGTGCCCTTAATGAGAATCAAACCAGCGACCCTTTGGTTCACAGGCTGGGACTCAATCCACTGAGCCACACCAGCCAAGTCACTCCTGTTCTTTCATTTGGGGTATGTTTCTTTGTCCTCCCATATTGACTGCCTCTTTATTTTTGTTTCTGTGTATTATATCTATGTTTTCCAGTCTCTGTGTGATAGTCTTATGTAGTAAGTGTAGTAAGTGGGGCTCAGTGGTGCCGTTTCCCTGATTACCTGAGCAAGGTGCTCCAGAAATATTCCAGGTGTGAGTTATGTGAGATTTCCTGTTATAGTTGAGTCTTGATTGCTGTTGCCCCATCCATGTGTGGTATTGACTCTTAGGCTGGCTGGCTATGAGGATTGTCTCTAATCACAGTGTAAAAGCTGCTGAGCAGGGGCTGACCCCATGAAGTAGAACTCACCCCAGCAAGGTCTGATGCTTGCCAAGATCTCCCTTTAGGTGTGCCACTTGTGGGCTAATTGGGTCATGCGCTAATGTTTTCTAAAACCTGCCACTGTGTATGTTGTTTCTGGGGCCTCTTGGAGGGATTCCAGTGAAGATCAATGTCAGACACCATCTGTGACTAGCACTGAGCTACCTGTTTGAAGCTACCAAGTGATCCACAGTTTGTGGCTGCCTCTGCTGGGTCTGGGTGCCCAGTGGAAGAGCCAAATTGCATGCCAAGGTTGGCTTTTACCAGCACCAAACCCATGGGCAGGAAAGTAAAGGCCAAAGAAACAACATAGAAAAACAACAAAGAAACTGAGATCTACCTCTGCCTGCTAGCTGCCTATTAGGCTCCATCACTGGAATAGCCTCCAACGTACGCAAGTTATTAGTTGTATGCAGCAGGTTCTCAGTGAGTCACCACGTAGGAGTGCATGGTGTTCACCATGCTGATACAGATTCAAATTCAGTGCCAGGGCTGGTCTGAGGCTCTGCAAAAGTCTCAGGGTACACCAAGGCCAGCCACATCACCACAAATTTTAATTATTTCCACCACTGTGAAAAGAAACCCCTGCCTATTTTGTGTCACTCTCTTGTCCCACCTGTAGCTCCCAACAAACACATCCACTTTCTCTCTTTATATATTTGCCTTTCTGAGCATTTCCTATAAATGGAATTATACAGTATATGACCTTTGTGTCTGGCTTTAGTCACTCAGCATCATGCTTTCAAGATATCCATGATGTAGCATGTGTCAGTACTTCATTTCTTTGTATTGCTGAATAATATTCCATTATATGAATAGACCACATTGTGTTTATCTATCGTCCCCAGTTTGATGGATATTTTGGCTATTATGATCAATACTGCTATGGATATTTACATATATGTTTTTATGTGGACTTATGTTTCTATTTCTCTTGAATAGATTCCCAAAAGTAGAATTGAAGAGTTATATAGTAAGTCTATGTTCAACTTCTTAAAAAACACTGAACTGTTTTCACTGCAGCTGCACTATTTTACACCAGCAATGTATGAGGGTCCAATCTCTCCACATTTTCACCAACACTTGTTATTGTCTATGTTTTTAATTCTAGCCATCCTAGTGAGTATAAAGTAGTAGTTCACTGTGGTTTTGATTTGCATTTCCCTGATGGCTAATGATGTTAAGCATCTTTTCATGTGCTTGCTGGCTATTCATATATCTCATTTGGTAAAATCTATTCAAACCTTTGCTCATTTTTTAAATATTGTTTTCTCATTATTGAGTCATATCATTCTTGTTACATTCTAAATGCAAGTCTTTATTTGGTTAAATCATTTGCAAATATTTTCTCCCAATATATGGCTTGCCTTTTTATTTTCTCGATGGAGTCTTTTAAAGTGCAGAAATTTTGAATTTTGCAATTTTCTTTTACTGCTTATGTGTTTAAGGTCACAGGTAAGAAATCATTGTCTAACCCAAAGTAACAGAGATTTATCCTATGGTTTCTTCTAAGAGTTTTGTAGATTTAACTCTTACATTTAGATCTTTGATGATTTTGAGTTAACAGCCAGTTTTCCCAGTGATATTGGTTAATGAATCTCTTTTTCAATGAATTGTTTTGGCATTAGAACATTTGTCCATTTTACCATTAGACAGTTTTTTAAACATTACTTTCATGAAGATGACAACCTACCCCACTTTCACAAAAGCATGATCAGATTAGCTGGATGACTCTCTAAAAACAGTTCTGCTGCCTGATTTCTATGGCTGCCATTCCTGTCGTGTTTATGAATATGCAATTATCAAGGAATCATCTGGTGTAACAGCATTTAACTTTGGATGTAGTGGCCTTAAAGTAGGATCTGATGAACCTCACAGACTGTATTCTCAGAGTATCACCATTCTTAAGTTTGAGAAACACTATATATAGCCATTTCTCACATGGGAAGGAAGAGGCCCAGACAGGGAAAATATGTCCAAAGCCATGCACCTGTGAGTGCCCATAAGCCACAGAGGTAGCATGGAGTCAAAAGAACCACTGGAGAAGTCACTATCCCAGAGCCTCAGTTTTTTCATCTGTAAAATGGAGGGAGCACCAGCCATCTTGAAAAATTGCAAGGAATAGAGGTAGTGTGGGCAAAGGGTCCAACACAGTGCCTGCTTGACACAGTGTAGGCAACAATTAGTGGAGGTTGTGTTAGTACAAACCTGGGAGCATGCACACTGCCTTGCTCCCCACATTCCCCTCCTCTGCAGCAGCACCTACTCCTGCCAGCAGAGCAGCTCCTGAGGGCTGGTTCCTGGCTCAGACTTCCTCTGCCTCATGCACCTCACCTATCCCCATTGTTTATCCATTTATTAGTCACAGGTTCATTGTAGCAGGCCCCATGTTGATGCTAGCAAAGCAGAGATGTTTCCAACTCCATCCCTGCCATTAGGGACCTTTGGAAGGTGAATAGACCCATTAGCTGATAATTATACAGCAGTGTGGCAGTTATTATTTTTATTATTAATAGCTAACATTAACTAAATTTCTGCTCTGTGCCTGGCCCTGTTCAAAGCATTGTCTTAGGATATACAGGGCACTGTGGGAGCCAAGATGTCTAGAGAAGGTGACATATTTGCAGCTGGATATAAGGATGGGCTTGCACATCACTTAACAAAAATTCCTACATGAGCATTGTAGGAATTTTTGCCAATTTGATGGGTGAAAATGGTGTCTTGTCTTTATGATTTATTTTTCTTTATAAGTGAGGTTGTACATCTTTTTGTACATTCATAGGCCATTTGTATTTTTTCCTCTGAACTACCTATTTAAATTAGTTGGATTTTTTTATTTTGAATTATTTACACTTTTTCTTACAAATTTGTAAGAACTCTTTATATATTGAGGAAACCAAGGGAACAGTATGTGCAAATACTCTGTCATGAAATAGCAGTGTGTTCAAAACGCATTAAGTGTAGCTTGACTTTGGGGGAAGTAACTGTAGATGTTGCTAGGCAGGAAGGCAGATACCAGTTCTAAATGCAAGCCTGAGAAGCTTAGACTTTCTTTATCCTCCAAGTCTCAGGGACTATAGGAGGTTTTGGACAGGGAAGGGATGTGACTGAATCTGGATTTTGAAAAATTGCTTTAAATAAAGGACAATCATGGATAAGGGGGAGAACTAGACAAATAAGTTGAGGCCAGAAAGTACAGAACCTTGAATGTCCAGCTGAAGAGTGTCTACTGGATTGGTGGGCAAAGGGGAGCCACAGAAGGTTCTGGGTGATGACTAATGTGGTGTAGGGGGTAGGGGGGTGAACCAGAATGGCCATGGGGATGGAGAGCTCCTTGTGGCAGGGGAAAGAAGCAGGATTGAAGCCAAGGTTGATCTCAGGGTGGGGTGAATAGTTGTTTCCCAACATGAAGTTTGGCCTCCACTGACATCTCAGCCCCACATGGGTGCCCAGTGTTTTGTCATCTGTCCCAGAAGAAATATGAACCAAGTTTCCAGGTGGGGCATCTAGAGTGGAGAAGAAAAAAGAAACAGCATATTGGCAAGTCAGGAATGATCTTAGAAGTTATGCAAGCCAGCATCCCCCAGGCCACTGACCCTTGGCCTCTGTTTTCCCACAAATCCAATGATGGGAAGTTCCCTGCCTCTCCATTCCCCTTTTCATATCTAGTTGACTCTCCCAGAGAGAAGATTCTTGGGCTGGCATGGAGTCAGGGTTGTGAGGAGCCTTGAAATTCATTGTACCCCATGCTTCCTATCCACTAAATGAAGAGAGTCTCGAGGCCCAGAAGAGAGGTGACCCTCTTCCTAGGTCACAAAGAAATTACCCCCAGTTCATGTCAGAGCAGGCCCTAGAAACCAGACCTCCCAACTCCATGTCCCATCTCAGAAATGATTATTTTTTAAAGATAATTTGAAAATAAAAGCAGCAGTATGTACATACAGAAGTATGTGCAAAAATATTTAAATGGAACATTTCATTTTGAAAAGCCAATCTCCTTCCTACCTTGTTCCCCAATTCACCATTCCCTTCCCCAGGGCACCGCTGTACCAGTAGTTTCTTAAGCATCTTTGTCAGAGACAACATATGCATGTATCAGCATGTATTCTTTACCTACTTTTTTTACATAAAAAATAACATGCCACACACTTTTTCTTTCTACTGATCAAATATCTTGAAGATTTTTCCCTACCAGTCCATGAGCAGAAGGCACATTTTTAAAATAGATGATCATAATAACACCTGGGAGCCAGTACCTCATTTGTGCACTTTAAGTAATAAGAATATTTCAACAGTATTTATTCACTTTAAAAATAGTTACTTAATTTTTTAGTGCACATAAAGAAGAAGATGTAATTGACCCATGAGCCTGTACCTATACACTAGATAATATCTGGTGACTTTTTAAAAAAAATGAACTAATCTTCAGAAAAGTATAAAATGAAAAATGAAAGCTCATCACATATGCACTCCATCCACCCCACTTGTCCTTTCAAAAGGTAGCCACCAATAATTGTTTTGATATGTGTATATACTCTGGGGGGAAAATGAGGAAATTCCATATATGTAAAACTCTTTACAATGTATACAAAAGGGATCGTAATATACAAAGTCTTCTGTCCCTTCTATTTTTTGCTACAAATGCATTTCAGAGGCCTTTCTGTCCTGGGACAAAGTCCCAGCATATGGATATATCTTTATGTAGCCCTTCCTCCCCTATTGCACACCAGAGGTATTTTTCTTTGTTTGCTTCACTTGTACACAGAATGCTGTGTTGCCCGTCCTTGGATTTGCATGTGTATCAGTAGGCTTCATAGTGTTGCCAGATTAGTTTTAAGAAAAGGGTAATCTTGAGCCTCACCTGACAGTGTTTTAAATGCACTCACTTCTTTTCACTCTCAACAGCATAAGTATTCTCAAATTTGTTCATTTTTGCCAACTTGGAAGAGTTTTTAGAATGGCAAGCATGTTATGTTTTGATTTGTTTTGTTTTGTTTTAAGATTTTATTTGTTTTTAGAGAGAAGGGAAGGGAGGGAGAAAGAGAGGGAGAGAAACATCAATGTGTGGTTGCCTCTCGTGTGCCCCCTACTGGACACCTGGCCCACAACCCAGGCATGTGCCATAACTGGGAATTGGACCAGCCACCCTTTCGTTTGCAGGTAGGCACTCAATCCACTGAGCCACACCAGCCAGGGCTGATTTGTATTTCTTTAATTACAAGTGAGATTGAATATCTGTCCATGAACTGCTTGTTCATGTACTTTGCTTTTATTTTTCTCATTGGTTAGTCATCTTTTTCCTAGTGATTTGAAAGAGCTCCTCATGTATCAGAGAAATTAACTTTCAGCTTATTTTTCTCAATTAACTTCTCTTATGTGCTGCAGATATTTTTTAACTATATTTATTGATTATGCTATTGCAGTTGTCCCATTCCCCCCCTCACTCCACTCCATCCTGCCCACTCCCTCCCTCCCACATTCCCCCCCTATAGTTCATGTCCATGGGCCATACATATAAGTTCTTTGGCTTCTACATTTCCTACACTATTCTTACCCTCCCCCTGTCTATTTTCCACCTATCATCTATGCTACTTATTCTCTGTACCTTTCCCCCCCTCTCCCCCTCTCACTCCCCTATTGACAACCCTCCATGTGATCTCCATCTCTATGGTTCTGTTCCTGTTCTAGTTGTTTGCCTAGTTTGCTCTTGTTTTTCTTTTAGGTGTGGTCGTTAATAACTGTGAGTTTGCTGTCATTTTTACTGTTCCTATTTTTGATCTTCTTTTTCTTAGGTAACTCCCTTTAACATTTCATATAATAAGGGCTTGGTGATGATGAACTCCTTTAACTTGACCTTATCTGAGAAGCACTTTATCTTCCCTTCCATTCTAAATCATAGCTTTGCTGGATACAGTAATCTTGGATATAGGTCCTTGCCTTTCATGACTTGGAATACTTCTTTCCAGCCCCTTCTTGCCTGTAAGGTCTCTTTGGAGAAATCAGCTGATAGTCTTATGGGAACTCCTTTGTAAGTAACTGTGTCCTTTTCTCTTGCTGCTTCTAAGATTCTGTCCTTCTGTTTCATCTTGGGGAATGTAATTATGATGTGCCTTGGTGTGTTCCTCCTTGGGTCCAGCTTCTTTGGGACTCTCTGAGCTTCCTGGACTTCCTGGAAGTCTATTTCCTTTGCCAGACTGGGGAAGTTCTCCTTCATTATTTGTTCAAATAAGCTTTCAATGTTTTGTTCTTCCTCTTCTCCTTCTGGCACCCCTATAATTTGGATGTTGGAACGTTTCAAGATGTCCTGGAGGTTCCTAAGCCTCTCCTCATTTTTCCGAATTCTTGTTTCTTCATTCTTTTCTGGTTGGATGTTTCTTTCTTCCTCTGGTCCACACCATTGATTTGAGTCCCAGTTTCCTTCGCATCACTATTGGTACCCTGTACATTTTCCTTTGTTTCTCTTAGCATAGGCTTCATTTTTTCATCTAGTTTGCAACCAATTCTGTGAGCGTCTTGATAACCAGTGTTTTGAACTGTATATCCCATAGGTTGGCTCTCTCTTCATCGCTTAGTTGTATTTTTTCTGGAGCTTTGAAGTGTTCTGTCATTTGGGCCTTTTTTTTTTTTTTTGTCTTGGTGCGGCTGTTACTTAAAGGGGCGGAGCCTTAGGTGTTCACTGGGGCGGGGTAACACTGTCGCTGGCTGTGATGCTGTACGTGGGGGAGGGGCCGAGAGGGAGCAATGGTGCCCGCTCCACTCTCCACCGGACCTCGTCACCCCCTCTGCTACCCACAATCAAACTGGGCCCTTCTGGTGCTGGTGCCTGAGTGGGTGGGCTTGTGCACACTCTAGGCCCCTGTGGGTCTCTCCAACGACCTCTCCCGTGAGGCTGGGAGTCCCTCCTGCTTCCGCCCCAACCCCCACGGGCTCTTTCAGTCAGAGGTTTGAGGCTTTATTTCCCCGCGCTGGAACCCTGGGTTACGCGGTCTGCTTCGCTCCCCGTTGTTTGTCCGGTTTATCTGTGCGTGAATGTGGGGCCACCGGGTGCCACCCGCCGCTCTGCCTGCCCCATTCTCTGCCACTCTGAGTCCTGCCATATCGGTTTATCTGTGCGGGAATGTGGGGCTGCAGGGTCTGCTAGTGGTCAGACTGCCTGCCCCGTTCCTCCCACACTCCACCAGTCTCGGTCCTGCCATGGCCACGCGAGTCCTGTCTGCCCCGGATGCCCATCTCCACCCCTCCTACCGGTCTGGATGAATGTTATTTTTTATTTCCTTGGTGTCGGATTTCCTTGCCGTTCGATTTTCTGTCAGTTCTGGTTGTGCGACGAGGCGCAGTGTGTCTACCTATGCCTCCATCTTGGTTCTCTCTGCAGATGTTTTTTATGTTTCCCATTCGTCTTTTTAAATTTTGTTTGTGGTATTTTTAATTCAATTTAGAAGTTTTAATTTTTATATAGTTAAATTAATCAGTATTTCCCTTCATGGCTTCTGGGAATAAAAATATTTACACGGTGCATTTTATACAACCTTTTCACACATCACACTTGATCCTCACAGCATACTTTGAAGGAAGGCAAGGCAGAGTTTTTACCACCAGTTCTGTTTCACAAATGAATGCAATGAGGCTGAGAAAGACAGTGGGACTTGCCCAGGCTGAACAGATTCTAAAAACCTTGCTCTCACTTCCCTCGCCTACCTTTTACCAGCCAAGTAACTCACTCCTGGCACTGATAACAAAATGTTGTGGCTTCTCTAGTACAGCAGTTTTGATTATTCAAACTATAAGCATCTTTTCCTCCTCTAAGTGCTCTTTTTAAAAATATTTTTGAAATTATAAAATTCATAGTTCTCAAAAACAAAAGCTCCAACAATACAGAAAAATGAAACATGGGGTTTGAAATGAGGTCTCTGCTTTGCCCCATAATCCCATCCATTGAGTGACTATGGTCAAGTCTGCTATGAACGCCAAATAGGTTCCATGAGCTCACCCTTGCCAGGAGGTGAGAAAGACCTGCCAGGAGCTGGTCATTCCATTTTCATCTTCCAGAGCCTTGTATATTTCAGGAACACCTTAGATATTTGATAAATGCTTCAAGACAGGAGACTGAGGTGGTCACTCCGCTTAGACTACGAAGCCTCACAGGTCTGTGTTCAAGTGCCAGCTATGTGAGTGTGAGCAGGTGACTTACCCTTTATGTGCCATAGTGACCCTGTCTGCAAAATTGGGATAATACTTTCTACCTCAAGTAAATGAAATAAGCCTCATAACGTTCCTTACTGGATCCACCAATCTACTTGGCCCTGGTGTCCAGGGTCATGAGATATCAGAGCTGAAAAATCAATCTCCCTCCCTTTCAAAAGCCAAGAGAGAGAAGTGCGTTGTCCAAGATCACACAGCCCATCCGCAGCAGGGCTCACAGAGACTCCAGTCTCTTGACTCATTACATCACTTGCCCAGTTTCCCCTCCGTGGGACCAGCCGCGCTCTTCTGACCTCCCGTTTCTCACCCTCTGGCCACCAGGGGGCGCATCTTAAAAACATACCCAGCTACTGAGGCTGTATTGGTCTGCGGCTCAGTGCTGTATAGGAAAGGAAGCCGTTTCTTTTCTATCTGGTGTGCAGGGCTCTTGGAACTTCTCTCTCCTACAAACCCGGCATTGCTCATTTCCAGCCTTGCTTTTTCCTTAGGTGCATTCATCCTGGAGCACCCCTCCTTTCCTGCCCCTTCTAGGCCCAGCCTCTCCTATCTCTATCTCCGCCACTTCTTCCCCATGGTTTGGGTCTCTAAGAAGGTGCTACCCCATTCTCTAGGACAGTTGCCAGGCCACTGAGGCCCTTCCCCAGCATTCAGTTGGTGCTGAGTCGATGTTTGCTGCTTGATGAGAGGTGCTGTTCGCAGGCCCAGATCCTCCTCCCAAAAATGTGAAGAGCATGAGTCCTGGATAGGACTCAGAGGGACATGGTGCCAAGGGTAGATGCACGCAGCCCCCACCTACTGTTGACTCTGGGCCAATGGCTGCCCACCTCTTAGCCTCAGTCTTCTGATCTGTGACCTGGGGAGGCTTGGGGCGAGGGGATGGGGCATTGCCCGGTTTGCAGTTTTCTATAGGAGGGGTCAGGTGACTTGGCCTGAGGCTGCGTCTACTAGGTAGGTGTTTACTTAGGAGTATTGGGGAGTCTGAGGGAAATGCTGGGGCCACAGTACTACCTGCAACATGCCTGGATTGTGCGTACCCAACTCCCGCTGCTCTTTCATGCAGCTGCCCCACCGACCCCCAACACTGTCAACTTGCACGGACTCTTGTGACGTCCGCAGCTGGGGCGGAACCGACCTTCCCATTCCACCCCTCCTTCCCACCCCACTTCTTCCACCGCCCCCGCCCCCACGTCCTTCAAAGGGGATAAACTGAGGCAGTGCTCGCGAGGCCACAGGCAAGGTTACTGCACGTTGGTGGCAGAGTTGGCAGGAAGGCAGGGAGCAGTCTGGGCCTCCCCAGCGTTGCTGCACCCCTTCCCCCACGCCCAGTCGGCCAGAGGCGCTGGGGCCGTGCCCGCAGCTGGTACCGTGCCCACAGCTGGGACTGCGCGGCGTTGGCTGCTGCTGGCATCCGCAGAGGTAGGAGGTGGACCTGCGAAGAACGCAAACCCGGGTGGCGAGTAGGGGCTGCGGGAGGGGTCTAGCTGGGGCTGTGGTGGGAGATCTCCTCGTTGAGAGCCTGGGCTATTGCTCCTCACCGGAGGCCACGGCTGCGGGACGCGTGAGAAGCTATCGGCAACTGGGGAGGGGGTGGGGGATAGCTGGCAGTTGAGCTGAGCCCCTGAGGAGGTTCTGAGGCCGCAGTCGCAGGGACAAAGCCGTTTGCTGGGTAGTAGAAATGGGGATAAGAGGCCGTCGGGCTCTCGGGTATGGGGGCTCGGGCTACGCAGGCCTAGGGGCGGCAACGACCGGTCTTTCTGAGCTGGGGCTCTGCGGGTGTCGCTCTGCGGTGAGTATGCGGACAATTTAGCCTCTGTGGTTATGGGAAACCTTGCGAACACTGAAAGCGCTATCTTGGGGAAGGGAGGATCAGGGTGCTCATCTCTGCATCTATGCCTCCCCGGGGAGGGGAAACGTGGATCCAGGCTGGGAGGGTTGTCCGGAGAAGCCACTTTCCTCTTCCGCCCTCCCAGCCTGCTCCGGCCTCCCTGCGGAGAAATCCTGCCGCCCTTGTCGGGGCTTTGGATCCTGCAGGCAGGACGATGAGGCATCTCAGGAAATCTCTGGGAGTCTGATAAACACTGCAGGGAGGGGAATCAGGAGCTTCATCCACTCTGGAGGGGCAGGGTCCCATTACGACCTACCCCTGACTCCCTGTGTGACCTTGGGCAGTCCCTCCTGCTATTGGGTGGGCCAGAGGCTCGTCTTAGTCTTGAGGGAGCATTCTGGGTCAGACCCCTAGGAGGCTGGGAATGGGTTTAGGAAATGGTGCTGGGGACTGAAACAGCCATGGCAATCTCCTGACCCTGTCCCAAAGGAGTCTCAAATGTCAGGACTGTCTTACCTGACAGCCTGAGTTGGGATCCTCCTGGACCAGGGGCTTAGAGTATGGGAAAACCCCATCCTGCCCACAACTGGCTGTTCTTTGGCTGTGATGGGGCAGGGATAGTTTGGCAGGGGTGAGTCAAAGCTGTCTCCTCCCCACCCAATCATAGGTAAAGCCCCCTTCTCATTCTTCTGCCAGGCAATTGCCACTTTAAAATGCCGTGCTTTCAACTGTTACCACAGCTGATCTGTCCCCGAAGCAAACAGAAGAGACAGAACAGTGTTGCTTCTCCCAGGTTTATCCACAGGAGCAGATTCACAGGGAAAGCAGTCCACGCTACCTGGTCAACTTGTGCATTTTGCTCTGGGCATGTGCCATAATTGGCGGGGTGGGCACTTGTTCTGCACTAGAAGCAGGAGTCTGGTTATGCACTTTGAATAGCCACTGCCCCTCCACTCTGTGGTCAGTCACCACCAGACAGTGCACATTTTGGCCTATGCAACCACCTCAGAGCAACTCTGAACTGAGGTAACACAGGAATGGCCCCCTGATCACCCTCCCCTGTCCCCAACATTATGTCTGGCTTCTCACTTGTGCTGGCAAGGTGGCCAATCCTCTGCACCCAAGTGTAGAGGATTGGTGGTGGTCAGAGCCCAACAGCTGGGTTCAAAAGGAGAGAAGAGGAACAGCCCCAGATGCCCCAGGAAACAGGAAAAGATGAGCTAAGAGGTATTTAGGGTGACAAAATGCCCAGAGCCAAGCCATTGAGCATTAGCACTGGAGGGAGGATCCTGGGGCCAATCCTTTGTTAAAGATGGAGAAACTGAGGCCTGAGAGAGGCAGGGACAAGTCTAAGGTCACACAACATCGTGCTCTTTTCAGTTCTCCAGCAATCCAGCCATCCTTGGGCAGTTACCCCCTGGGGAATACTCAGAGGACTGAGTGTTCCCCACAGAGGTCCATGCAGTGGAGGGACAAGCAAGTGGACTGGCACCTTACTCTGCAGGTGATGCTAGCTCCTGCTCAGTTTGCAAACACTAAGTAATTCTGGGTCTTATAACCAGAGTTGCCACCTTTTCTCAAGGCTGCTTAGAGGGAGTCATGGTTGCCTGTCCTTCCAGCCACTGCTCTGACTAACCCCATTCTTGTTGGCCCCACAATAACCCTCATGGTTTCAGTCATGTCTCTTCCCCATTCTGCAGAGGGGAGTGCCAAGGCCAAGCCAGAACTAGGACCTGTTGTGTCCTTAGCTTTCCTTCACATTAGTGCCCTAATTACTGGGGCAAGGAGTAAGCTAAGCATCTAAGCATCCCTAGCCAAGAAGAGCACAGCCATCCTTTGTTCTTGTGGTAAGATCTCTGTCACTGGGGTATGCCAGTTAGAGGTGAATATGCACTGGTCAGGAGGCTGTGAATCTGGGAGGCTGACCAGAAGTCTCATCACTCCCCAATGATCCTTCATACTTAGGGGGTGGGGAGTGGGGTTCTCATTCCTATCAGGAGGTATTTCTTACATGAACAAGGCTGGATGAAGGCCTATTCTGTTGGTGAGGTCTCTTGTGTACTGGGGTTCCATGCATTGCCATTGCTCAGCCATGGTGTTCACTGCTACCATGAAGTGTGACTCAAACCTGCTTCTGGAGCAGCATCTTCTAGTGCCCACCACCTTCCCACTGGACCCAGCCTTGCCATGTGTTGGCTCCTGCAAAAAATCATACCCCATCCTGACACCTGAAACCTCCGTTCATCTTAATCCCTCTCACCCTTGCATCATTCCCTCAGGGTACCACTATCACTGAAAAGGAGAGCAGTGTGCAGGAGCACAGGTAGGACTGACTTTAGACCCCTGGTGAGACGCTAGTCTTCAAGATCCCCCTTGTCAACATGAGAAACATCCAAACCTGTAAGAATTTTTATGAGTTTATTTTAGCCAAACTGACAATTGCCAGGAAGCAAAACCTCAGTGAGTTGAGATCATGCTCCAGAAAATGGCAGTATAGCACCTTATTTTATACATTACAATCAAAAGAGGAGGCATAAGGGGGTTACATGAAATCCATTGGTGATAGATTAGGGAGGAGGAAGGAAGCAAAGCGGTGGGGGTTGGACCTCTGGGACTGGATAAAATGTGAAATGATAGACACTTACTTTTACACAGGTGAGTACAGGATAGTTAACTGCCAATTAACATGATAACAATAACAATGAGGGGATTTGTGGTCTCTCCCTGATGCCGTGCCTGTGCTTTGAGGGGTCCAGAAAAAGGAAATTTGATGGTCCAAAGGTATGTTATAACAGATGCAAAGAGACAACAAGACAGGCTCTGTTAAGGTAAAGACTGACTTTTGTCTAGTCCTGGGCTAGGGAAGATTCTAGCCCAGGACTACCAGCCATGACCTGTTTTTAGTTACAAAGTTTTAATTTCAGACCATCCTATGTGGTTACTTTAGGTCTCTGAGTTCGTAAGGCTGCCACACAGGCCTCCCCTGAGCTTGTCAAGTTTCGCTTGTGGCCCCTTTTCTTTCACACCCTCCTCCCTGGGCTATTCAGTAGAGCTACCAAAGCAAATCCCAAGTTGGAAAAGCAGAATGCAAGCAGCCATGTTCTTGGTGACTCTTTGAAGAACAGTGTGTATGTGGTCTTGTGATCTAGCATGTTTGCATTTCAAACCCAGCAAATATTCTTAAAACATTTGTTTGTTTGTTTGTTTGTTTGTTTGTTTATAGAGAGGGGGAGGGAGGGAGAAAGAGAGGGAGAGAAACATCAATGTGCAAGAGAAACCTTGATTGGCTACCTCTAGCACACGCCAGGTCCAGGGACCGAACTTGCAACCCAGGCATGTGCCCTTACCAGCATCAAACCGGTGACCCTTTGCCTTGTGGGTTGTTGTCCAACCAACTGAGCCATATGGGTCAGGGCCCCAGCAAACATTTTTAAAAGCCTGTACTCCTTGTTGCCAGACCCTGTCATGGATGGCTCTCACATACATTATTCCATTTCATCTGCAAAACCACAAACTCACCCATTAATGTGTATAAAGGTCCTAGAAGCACAATATTAAAACAACAATGTTAGTCCTACAAGCCAGCAGTGCACCCTCCCACCCACCACTGTCGATAGTCCTTTCAGAGCTACTCAGTTTCTCTAGGGCACCAACAGTTTTGAGTTTGCATTTTGTGCTCAGACATCCTCCGAGGGGCCATTTCTCTGGGAGGAGTGCTGAGACTCAAGTAAGCATAGAGTTTAGTCTGACCCACATAAATCCATAGTGCCTGCGGTGGAACTTGTAATCTTGTACAGGAGTCCAGGCCTCATATAATGCCTCCTTAGAAGGTAATTCCAGCCTGTACTGTGTCCCATCCTGTTAGGATGACAGTCTCTTCTGCAAGACTGTGAACTCCCTCAGGATCAAAAGGTGGCTGAGGTACCTCCTGGTCCCTTAGCACCAGGGGCCAATATGAGGTTGTTTTGTGCTCAACTTAGCTGAGTCCTACCAGAAATAAGCTGCCTTACAATGTAATGAGTTCTCTCTCACTGGAGATAGGAAAACTGAGGCCCAAGAGAGGATTTATGTTTAGATGCCCTGGAGGGTGATTTTAGCTCCAAGAATCCCAGAGCTAAATGAACTTTTAAAAATCATTACCTGAGGACTTGGTGAAAGCTATCAGAGTGGTAATATAGGTTCTTTTTAACATTTTTATATTTTTCAATTACAGTTTACATTAAATAGTATCCAGTATTAGTTTCCTATATACCCCATAGTAGTTACATAGTCATGTACTTTACAGAGTGGTCTCACCAATATTTCAAGTACCCATAAGTAGTTATTACAATATTACTGACTATATTCCCTATGCTGTACTTTATATCCCCATGAATATTCTGTGACTACCAATTTATCCCTTTACCTTTTTCACCCAGCATCCCAACCTCCCTCCTGTCTGACAACTGTCAGTTTGTTCTCTGTATCTATGAGTCTCTTTCTAATTTGTTCTTCAGATTCCACTGTAAGTAAAATAATATGGTATTTGACTTTGTCTGTCTGACTTATAGGATAGTAATATAGTTTCATAAAAATGCTAAGTGTCACTTATACTAGGGGATTTTAACACCTCACTGTCAAAAATGGATACATCTTCCAAACAAAATATCAACAAGGATATTGCAGCATTGAACAATGCCCTAGATCAAATGGACTTAACTGACATATATAGAACCTTTCATCCCAAGAAGCAAAATACCCATTCTTTTCAAATGCACATGGAACATTGTCAAAGATAGACCATATAATATGACACAAAACAAGCCACAACAAATTCAATAAATTGAAATCATATCAAGCATTTTCTCAGACTACAAGGGCCCTGAAACTAGAAACCAACCTCAAGGAAAGCACTCAAATTCATGCATATTGAATAGCATGCCACTGAACAATGAATGGGTTAATAATGAGATTGAGGAAGAAATCAAAAAGGTTCTGGAAACCGATGAAAATAAACACACAACAGTCTCAAACTTATGAGACACAGCAAAGGCAGTCCTAAGAGGGAAGTTCATAGTGATACAGGCCTACCTAAAAAAGATAGAAAAACTTCAAATAATCAACCTAACCGTACGCCTACAAGAACTGGAGGAACAACAACAAATGAAGCCCTGAGCAAGTAGAAGGAAGGAAATAGCCAAGATCAGAGCAAATTAAATGACATACAGACTAAAAGAAAAATCCAAAGAATCAGTAAATCCAAGAGCTGGTTCTTTGAAAAGATAAAGAAAATCAGCAAGCCTTTAAACAGACCCATCAAGAAAAAGGAGAGAGGATCCAAATAAACACAATCGGAAATGAAAAAGGAGAGATTACAACTCATACCACAGAAATACGAAGGATTCTAAGAAATTACTACGAAGAACTATATTCATAAGAGCCAAGAAATTTGAAAACCTAGGTGAAATGGACAAATTTCTAGAAAAATATAATCTCCCAAACTGAATGAAGAAGCAGAAAGCCTGAACAGACCAATACAGCTAAAGAAATCGAAGCACTGATCAAAAAACTCCCAGCACACAAAAGCCCTGGACCAGATAATTTCACAGGAGAATTTTACAAAACATTTAAGAAAGAGCTAACCTCTATCCTTCTCAGTCTATTGCAAAAATTCCAAGACAAAAGACTCCCAAACTCTTTTTACAAAGCCAGCATCACCCTAATTCCAAAACCAGATAAAGACACAGCAAAGAAAGAACACTACAGGCCAATATCACTGATGAACATAGACGCTAAAATCCTCAACAAAATATTGGCAAACCGCACCCAGCAATACATTAAATAGATCATAGACCTTGATCAAGTGAAATTCATCCCAGGGATGCAAGAATGGTACAATATTTGCAATTCAACAAATGTAATACATCACACAATCAAAAAGAAAGACAAATCACATGATCATATCAATAGATGCAGAAAAGGCATTTGATAAGTTACAGCACCCATTTATGATAAAAATACTCACCGAAATGGGAGTAGAGGGAGCATACCTCAACATAATGAAGGCCATATATGAAAAACCTATAGCCAATATCATACTCAACAGGCAAAAACTAAAAGCTTTCCCACTAAGATCAGGAAGAACACAAGGATGTCCACTTTCACCACTTCTATTCAATATAGTATTGGTTTTCATAGCCACAGTGATAAGACAAGAAAAGAAATAAAAGACATCCAAATTGGAAAGGAGGAAGTAAAACTTCAGTGTTTGCAGTTGACTTGATAGTGTACACAGAAAACCCTACAGACTCCACCATAAAACTACTCAACCTAATAAATGAATTTGGCAAAAACAGTGGGATACAAAGTCAATATTCAGAAATCAAAGGCATTTTTGTACAGCGGCAGTGAAATATCAGAAACAGGAATCAGGAGGAAACATCCCATTTCTTATGGCAACAAGAAAAATTAAATAAACCTAACCACAGAGGTGAAAGACCTGTCTTCAGAAAATTACACAACACTGAAGAAAGAAATTCAGGAAGACACAAACAAACAGAAGCATGGACCATACTCATGTATTGGAAGAATTAAAATCATCAAAATGTCCCTATTACCCAAAGCAATTTATAGATACAATACAATCCCTATTAAAATACCAATAACATACTTCACAGATATAGAACTAACACTTCAAAAATCTATATGGAACCATAAATGACCTTCAATAGCCACAGCAATTTTGAGAAAGAAGAACAAAGTAGGAGGGATCACAATGCCTGATATCAAACTACATTACAAGGCCACTGTAATCAAAATACTCCAGTTCCTGATATAAGAACAGACACATAGACCAATGGAACAGAATAAAAACCCCAGAAATAAACTCAATTCTCTGTGGTCAATTAATATTCGACAAAGGGGACAGAAGCATAAAATGCAGTAAAAATAGCCTCTTCAATAAATGGTTTTGGGAGACCTGGACAGCTACATTCCAAAAAAATGAAACTCCATCACCAACTTACACCATACACAAGTATGAACTCCAGATGGATAAAAGACTTAAATATAAGTCGTGATACCTTAAAAGTCCTAGAGGAGAACACAGGCAGGAAAATCTCAGATATTCCATGCAGTAATATTTTCACTGATATGTCCCCTAGAGCGAGGGATATAAAGGAAATAATAAACAAATGAGTCTTCATCTAAATAAAAAGCTCCTGCACAGCTAAGGAAAACAGGAGTAAAATAAAAAGAGAACCAACCATATGGGAAAATATATTTGCCAATGATACCTTGGACAAAGGTTTGATCTCCAAAATTTATAAAGAACTCACACAACTCCACTCCAGGAAGACAAACAACCCAATTAAAAAATGGGCAAAGTACCTGAACAGACACTTCTCCAAGGAGGACATACAGAGGGCCCAGAGACATATGACAGGATGCTCAGCATCACTAGCCATCAGATGTAAATTAAAACCACAATGAGATACCACTTTAAACCAGTCAGAATGGCCATCATAACCAATTCAACAAACAACAAGTCTGGTGAGGTTGTGGAGAAAAGGGAACCCTAGTGCACTGTTGGTGAGAATGCAGACTGGTTTAGCCACTGTGGAAAACAGTATGCAATTTCCTCAGAAATCTAAAAATGGAACTGCCTTTTGAACCAAGAATACCACTGCTGGGATTATACCCTAAGAATCCTGAAACACCAGTTGAAAGAACTTATGCACCCCAATGTTCATAGCATCACAGTTTATAATATCCACGTGCTGGAAGCAACCTAAGTGCCCACGAGTAAATGAGTGGATTAAAGAACTATGGTACATTTATACAATGGAATACTATGCAGCAGAAAGAAAGAAGGAGCTCCTACCTTTTGCAACAGCATGGATGGAACTGGAAAGTATTATGCTAAGTGAAATAAGCTAGGTGGTGAAAGACAAATACCATGCAATCTTACCTATAAGTGGAACCTAAACAACAAAACAAACAAGCAAGCAAAGTATAACCAGAGACATTGAAATAAAGAACTGACTGACAGTAACCGCAGGGGAAGGGGGAGATGATAATGGGGAATATAGGGGAAGGGCCATCACAGAACATGTAAAGGACACATGGAAAAAGCCAAAGGGATTAGGTTCGAGGGTGGGACATGGGGATTGGTGGGGTTTGGGTGCGTTGTGGGGTGAAAATGAAGACAACTGTACTTGAACAAACATCAAAACAAAACAAAACAAAACAAAACTGGATTTGTAAAACTGCTAACAAAATGCTCAAGGTCAGAAAGTATTAATAACATGGGACTAAATGAACTCATAAGAATGATTATAATGTTTATGTTAAATATTACTGGTTGTTGACCTTTGTTTTCAAGATATAAATTTTCTCTCTTAAACTATTTGTGACTTACAGCAATTTAGTAAATTATACCTTTTAAACAAAACAACAACAAAAAGATGCTAAGTGTCAGCATGTTTTAATAAAGCCAATTGCCTGCAAGTATAATAAGAACACTTCATTATTCAGCTCATGCAGATGCTGAATTAGGACCACATTTTGGACTTAGCCAAGGGTCCTGAGGATTTGGTATGAAGCGAAGCATGAAGGAAATGTAGTGTTCAGTGGCAATTCCATGAGCAGCTGCTGCAGTCACTGTCCTGCACACCAACTTGGGAAGCTTGGAGGTCAGAGAGCTGGACTTCACATGACTTCGGCAAATCCCTTTTCCACCCTGAGCTGAATGAGTTTGGAAGAGACTAGAAAATACTTTGGAAGTTGTAATCAGCACACAAGAGGGCTGGAGTGTGTGTGCAGACAGGAAGGGCTCGAGTGTGCAGATCCTGATGGTTTCAAGTGTATGGACTGGCTGACAGCCAGCCTGCCTCTGGAACTAGGTTCAAATCCCAGCTCTCAACTTCCTTGCTTTGTGACCTTGGACAAGTCACTAGACCTCCCTGAGCCTCAGTTTTGTCCTCTTTAAAATGGTGTTGATGGTAGTGCCAACCTCCTAAGTTAATTATGAAAATAATTCTATGAAAGCATGTCAATGTCATACAGTTATTTTTTTATTTTCTCCTTTGGGGATATTGTAGAAGCCAGTAAGTATTTCTAGGACTTCAAAGTCCAAATACAAATGTTAGCTTCATTCATTTATTCACTCAACAAGTACTTATGGAGTGCCAACTATCATACCACAGGAGCCAAACAGACAAAAACACTTCTCTCCAGGAGCATTATTCTAGCAGCAGGAGACCCACAGTAAATAAATGAATAAATAAAAGAATTCCAGAGAATTTTAAGTGTTAAAAAGAAGAAGTCTACTTTGGGTGGTGTTAAGGATCATTTGCAATGAAAGAACTCTTCTGCATGGAAGAGGAGAACCCCCCTGGTTTGGTCTCCATGAGACCTAAATTCCAGTCCTGTCTCTGCTGTCTTCTGACTTGCTGTTCAACTTTGGGCAAGTTCCTTTCTGTCTCTGATCCTCTGTTCTTGAAGTGAGAGAGTGACAGGAGCCCTTTCAACTCAGAAGCACTGTGTGACTCTGGTGGCTATCATGTTCAAGCTACACCACCTGGTGGTATCACAGTCATAGCTTGGGATTTCTGCTTGTCCCTACCTCCCCATACCATACATACACACACCAAAATGTGATATGTAACCTGTCCCCCCCAAAGGATGGAAAGACATGCTGTCCTTCTTGTTCTCACTGTCTTGTCACCTAGCTGAACAATTTTTTACAATATGATTTTCTTATTTTCAGGCTCTCTATAAATAGACTTCAGCTGTAGATATTTGTTTGGGTGAGGGGAACCCCATCCCCCAGAGTCCTCCTGGTCGAGGATGAATTGAGGTGGCCTGGACACAATCTGTGTGGGGGGGAAAGGGGATACCAATTCTCTCTAGTGAATGCCCCAAGCCCTTCTCTGAAATGGCTTTTATTGGGATCGGTATGCAGCATGCATGTATAGCTCATCAATCAATGTCCAAAGGCTATAGTTATAGAAAATAGATATTATCTATAGATAACAATTGAAGAAACACTGCCTCAAGTCAGGGTCTGTTAGTCATGCTGACGCCAGATGGTAATAAGACATGGTTCATGAAATTAGGAGTTCACTAACTTATGCTTTGAATTTAAACATCTGGTTTACGCCAACAGAGCTATACAAAGCCAAGCAAGCTTCAAAGGATACAATGTATTCTTCAGGCCTGATTTCCGACAGAAACTCTCAGTGCTAGCATTGGGTCATGCCTGCATTACCGGTTTTCTGGTCAAGTCTTACAGGCCTCTTTCAAGGCCTAGCTTGTGCGGGACTACAGTCTCCGATACCACACAAAGTGGTCCCCAACATCTCCCCCTTTCTTGTTTGTTATGGTGGACACGGTGGTAAGTCTGATGAAGCCTTCTACTTGCTTCTCATGTATACAATCCCTGGAAAACAATTTGTATATACATCTCAAAGCACAGAAGACTACATCCATCAGAAGGCATCTCATAGCCCCCATGACCCAGACACGCCAACTTAGTCCTTCAAACCAAGTTTTTGGATTGAGTCATTATAAGTTGTCATACAGGGTCTGAAAGACCTTCTGTTCAGTAAACCGTGTAATGTCCTGGTGTTGTTGATGTTGCTCAAGCTGGAGTTAATCGATTTGTCCCTTGAAATTAGTGGAAAAGACCCCTCGCAAGTAATGTTAGACCTCCTCCCATGCATGCTGACTGGACTTCCACTTCAGGCGGGTGACACACAGCTTAGAGAAGTCTGGATCACAAGTGAGTTGTTGACGAATGTCAAGAGCATCCTGTCATTCTCCCAGCCATATTACTGCAGAGTCTATGGCTGAAAGTCTGGAAAGGATCTCCTGGTCAATATGTGTTTATTGGATTATTTCTTGAGTAGTATTGGTGATGAGGACATTAACAGCATGAGCAATTTGGATGGACTCAGCCAGAGCAGTGGCAACCGCTGCAGCAGTAATGATTGCAGAAACAACACAAGCAATGAGGGTTCCTAGGAAGCGCCACACACTTACTTAGGAGAGAGCATGGTTGTGGGGGGCTAGGCATCCTGGATCTTTCCATTCACAGGTAACATTAACTGGTAGCCAGGTTTCTGTTTGTCTGTGAACTACAAATACCGTAGTGAGATTGAATTGAGTAACATTAGCGTGGGTAAGACAGCTAGCATAGATAGAGCCAGGGGAAGCATAGAGACTATAAATCATAGAGTTATTGTCACAGGTCAGATGAGGCATCCCTGGGACAGCTAGGAAAAGATAAAGGTGAGAAGTACATACAGTAACCCAGGAATGATGAACATTCTCTAAAATATAATAACCTTTTCTGGACCTCACCTTTTCTGTATATTAAAGGTGTCCCAGGAAGTGTTCTGTGAAAGGGAGTCCCACTTTCCAAGTATTAGTATGCCAAAGGCTAGTGTGATTTGAGGAGGTAACTCTTATAATAGGGGCTCCAGTCCCCCCACCATACCACCCCATACTATAGTACATAGTATTAGGTTTGGCAGGGACAATGGCAGAACCCACACTAGCATGTACTTTTCACTTGGCACCCCAGTTTTCAGCTGTTAATGGGGTGTTAGGAATATCAATGAGTGAGGCCTGCTGATCTCTACACAATGATCAAGTGACAGGCTCATCAGTTTTTGTCTTTACAAAGGGGTACATCCAGGGGGTTATCACTTACTCCATCTCTTTCTCTTTTAGAGCCTATGGCTCTTATTAAGGAGACATTAGTTTGAGACCCCTTACTGTTAATGGCATGTGCAAACCTTTTGAAGTTTATAGGTGGACATAGGGTGTCAGGTAAGGTGGAAAAACAAGCAGGTAAATGTTCTGACACAGACAGTTTTCTCAGGGACGGATGGCCAATATCGTTTTTCTTCTAAAGGTCTGCCTGGTGGAAACCAGATGCTTCCTGTCCATTGATATCGTTGCTACATAAAGGAGGCTCTGAATTCCACCAAGTATGGAGCTTAAATATGGGTGGATCAAGGATATGGCTCTAGGAAATATGCTGAGTTTCAGCAGTGAGGCCCAAGCCTCCAAAACAAGCTAACAGGACAAGTATCAATATGGTTCTGATGGAATTAGAGGACACTACTGACAAATAGGCTAGAAATCAATTTTTAGGAGTGTCTTGTGCCTCTACATCCTTCATGACCTCTTCAGCCCTGCTATCAAGGGTCTTTAAGCCTCCCCAAGTTATCCCCTTAGGTTCAGGTGGTGCATTGGTCCCCATGGCCTGCTTCCCCCGATTCCAGCAACAGGTCTGGATCCGACATCGGCGCTCGGTCATGGCCATCTGGGAGAGCTGGTTGGTCAGGTCCTCAAGATGCCAGAACCTCTCATTCTGAGTTATCCACAAGGGTTAGTGGTGTCGGTCTCCCATGGTTCGGTTTTACTCTTTTGGTGGGTAGCCACAAAGGACCTATAGGGGCTGAAATACAAGCATACCCTTTTCCCCATGTCAACAATTCAACCGGCCCCTCCCATTTTCCTTCTCCCAAGGGATCTCTGTACAACACTAAGGGATGGGGCCCCTTATTATCTACCTTTTGTCGATTGAAATGTTTCTCAACCAGTGTATTAAGAGAATTATCACAGTTAAGAAAATTGTAAGTATACATGTCTAGCATTATCAGATTTCTGGGTGAGTTTTCCTGGCTCCCCCTTTTTGTTTGTTAAAAAGAGTTGTAGAACTTCCAGCCAAGATGGAGGCATAGGTAGACACACTGTGCCTCTTCGCACAACCAAAAGAAGGACAACAATAATTTAAAAACAAAAAACAACCAGAACTGGCAGAAAACCAAACTGTATGGAAGTCCGACAACCAAGGAGATAAAGAAGAAACATTCACCCAGACCGGTGGGAGGGGCGGAGATGGGCAGCCAGGGTGGAGAGGACTTGAGGCAAGGCGGCAGCTGGCAGACACAAGGAGGTGGTGGATTGTGGAGTGGGGTGGGCAAAGCTGCAGCTGGCCGGTGAGGCAGCAGCTGGCGGACCTGGTGACAGACCTCCCAACCCAGAGTTCCAGCGTGGGGAAATAAAGCCTCAAACCTCTGATTGAAAACACCTGTGGGGGTTGAGGCGGCAGTGGGAGAAACTCCCAGACTCACAGGAGAGTTCGTTGCAGAGACCCACAGGGTCCTAGAACGTACACAAACCCACCCACCTAGAATCAGAACCAGAAGGGCTCAATGTGATTGTGGGTAGCAGAGGGAGTGACTCAAATCCGGCAGAGAGTGGAGCAAGCGCCATTGCTCCCTATCCGACCCTCCCCCACATTTAGTGTCACAACTCAGCGACCAGTGTTACCCCACCCTGGCGAACACCTAAGGCTCTGCCCCTTTACGTAACAGGCGCACCAAGACAAAAAAATGGCCCCAGTGAAAGAACAGATCAAAGCTCCAGAAAAAATATAACTAACTGATGAAGACATAGCCAGCCTATCAGATACACAATTCAAAACACTGGTAATCAGGAAGCCCACAGAATTGGTTGAATTTGTTCACAAATTAGATGAAAAAATGAAGGCTATGCTAAAAGAAACAGAGGAAAATGTACAGGGAACCAACAGTGATGGGAAGGAAACTGGAACTCTCAGATCAGTGTTGTGGACCAGAAGGAAGAAAGAAACATCCAACCAGAACAGAATGAAGAAACAAGAATTCAAAAAAATGAGGAGAGGTTTAGGAACCTCCAGGACATCTTTAAACGTTCCAACATCCAAATCATAGGGGTACCAGAAGGAGAAGAACAAGAACAAAAAATTGAAAACTTATTTGAGCCAATAATGAAGGAGAACTTCCCTAACCTGGCAAAGGAAATAGACTTCTAGGAAGTCCAGGAAGCTCAGAGAGTCCCAAAGAAGCTGGACCCAAGGAGGAACACGCCAAGGCACATGATAATTACATTCCCCAAGATGAAACAGAAGGAGAGAATCTTAGAAGCAGCAGGAGAAAAGGACACAATTACCTACAAGGAGTTCCCATAAGACTGTCAGCTGATTTCTCAAGAGAGACCTTACAGGCAAGAAGGGGCTGGCAAGAAGTATTCCAAGTCATGAAAGGCGAAGACCTACATCCAAGATTGCTCTATCCAGCAAAGCTATCATTTAGAATGGAAGGGCAGATAAAGTGCTTCTCAGATAAGGTCAAGTTCATCATCACCAAGCCCTTATTATATGAAATGTTAAAGGGATTTATCTAAGAAAAAGAAGATAAAAAATAGGAACAGTAAAGGTGACAGCAAACTCACAGTTATTAACAAGCACACCTAAAACAAAAGCAAACTAAGCAAACAACTAGAACAGGAACAGAACCACAGAAATGGAGATCACATGGAGGGTTAGCAAGAGGGGAGTGGGAAGGGGAGAGAGGGGGGAAAGGTACAGAGAATAAGTAGCATAAATGGTAGATAGAAAATAGACAGGGGGAGGGTAAGAATAGTATAGGAAATATAGAAGCCAAAGAACTTATAAGTATGACCCATGGACATGAACTATAGGGGGTGAATGTGGGAGGGAGGGGGTGTGCAGGGTGGAGGGGAGTGAAGGGGGAAAAAGGGACAACTGTAATAGCATAATCAATAAAATAAATTTTTTAAAAAAGAAAAAAAGTTTTAACAGTATGATGGGTACATTCAACAACTGCTTGGCCTGTGGATTATAAGGGATGCCTGTTTTGTGTTGAATCCCCCATCTTTGTAGGAAATCTTGAGTGGATCAGGCTGTATACCCAGTCCGTTATCAGTTTTAATTTGTTGTCTACGGCCTAGATAGCTAAAAGCCTCAAGCCAACAGGCCTGGATGTTCTTAGCTGATTCGCCCATAAGGGCAGAAGCTTGTAATGCTCCAGAGAAAGTATCAATAGAGACATGAATAAATTTAAACTTCCCAAAAGGGGGGTAATGGGTGACATCAGTTTGCCAGATTATTTGTGGCTCTAAACTTCTGGGATTAATTCCAATAGAGGGCAATGCCTTACCTAAAGCCTGGCAATCTGGACATTCTTTAATAATTTGCTTGGCCTGAGAATGTGGGAGATTGAACTCTTTGCAAAGCGTGTGACTGTTTTGATGAAAAAATTGATGGGAGGTAACAGCCTTTTGAAAGATACCTACTATGCTTACTAGAGTGTCAGCTCGGGCATTGCTTCAGACCTAGGACCAGAGAGACCAGTATGGGAACACATATGTGTAACAAATAGAATATGTTCCCTGCTATCTAGCAAAGTTTGTAAGGTTAAAAATAGACTGAGTAGAGGAGGGTCAACAGATCCCTTAAGGAGAGCCTGGTTTATATGAAGGAGAGTGTACACAGTATAACCAGAGTCACAAACTAGATTCAAGTGTTCGTTGGGCCACTGCTGGAGAGCCATAATGGCTCCTGAGAGCTCAGTTCTTTGAGTGGAAGTATGGCCATAAGAAATATAGTGTTTCTATCCCTCATTTTCTTGCCAGGTGATGGCTGCTTTGCCTGAGTTTCCTGAGCCATCGGTGAAAACAGCCCTTACTCTGGGAATAGGGGTCTTACTAATTTTTTCTTTCAAACAAATATTGAGAATCGGGATGTTTTGTAATAATTTGAGTGCAGGCTGATCTCTATTTTTCCAACAAAATCTGTGATAGCACATTGAAATTCTAGAGACTGATTGGACAATTGTTGTAAATAGATTTGGGTAAGTGGGACATGAATGATAGCTGGATCGTGGCCGAAAAGTTGTTGAGTGCTCTCACAACCTTTAATAATAAGTTGGCATAGAGCTGTAATATTAGTGGTGATAGTACGTTGAGGTTTATGAGAAATAGCCACTCTATCATGCCTAATTGAGGTAAGAGTTGACCAGTTAATCCTGTGGGGGTACCTAAAGTTGGAAAGCAGAATAGCCTGATGGGAAATTGGCAGTCAACTCTTGTGAGCTTTTATTGGTATGTTGATTGACAAGGTCTAGTTCTTGGAGAGCCTGGGGGATTAAAGTTCCAGGGGAATTTAGATTGGAGTCATCTTTTAAGGTATTGAATAAATGAGTAAGCCGATGGGTGGTAATTCCTAGGCTAGGTTAAATCCAGTAAATAACACCCAATAGTTGTGGGAGGTTATTAAGGGTTGTGCATTCTGGTGGATTAATTTGGAGTGTTTGAGGCTGAACTGTCCAGTGAAAAAGAACATGTCTCAGGTATTTCCAAGGCTCAGACTGTTGGACCTTTCCAGGGGCAATAACTAAGCCTGCATGAGATACGGCTTCTTTTAAGTAAACATAGGTCTCAGCTAGTATCTCAAAAGATGGGGCAGCAATTAGAATATCGTCCATATAATGACATATTATAGAATTAGAGAACTTTCCCTAAGGTTTGGTGGACAAAATGTTGGCAGATAGTGGGCTATTTAACATGTCTTGAGGCAGAACCTTACAGTAGAATCTCTGCAATGAGATTAACAACCTGGACAAAGAAAGCAGATTGCTCTCTGTCCTTTTCAGCCAAAGGAATTGTTAAAAAGCAGTCTTTTAGGTCAATGACTAGAAGTGGCCAATCCTTAAGTAGGTAGGCTGGATTTGGGACCTGGAGAGTGCCCATTGAGTGAAGTACCTCATTAATTTTTCTAAGATCATATACAAGCTTCCATTTCCCTGATTTTTTAGGAACTACAAAAATTGGAGTATTTCATGGACTGCTAGATGGCTCAATATGTCCTGCTTCTAGTTGTTGTTGTACTAACTCATGGATTTTTTGTAACCTCTCCCCTTTCAGTGGCCACTGATCGACCTACACAGGTATAACTGAAAGCCATGTGGTGGGTAGAGGAGGTATTTGAACAGTGGCCACTAGTAAAAAGGCGGGAGGGTGATTTTCATTCCCCAGTGAGTAAGCAGGTCTCTTCCCCGAATATTAAGGGGGGCTGGAAGGAGATAGGGCCGAATCCACCCTACATGTCCGTCAGGGCCATAGAACCTGAGGGACCAAGACACTTTTGCGTGACTGAGAAATGCCTCCTATGCCAGTCACGGATATGTCAGCCTCTGTTGGCAGCCAATCCAGAGGCCAGTATTGACTAGAAATTACAGAGACATCTGCTCCTGTATCTAGCAGGCCATGGAAGGTTCTGTCTTTAATTGTTACTTCTAAAAGAGGTTTATTTAATTTAATGAAGGTGGCCCAAAAAACAGATTGGTTATTAGTATTGCTGAAGCCTCATTCCCCTCTCTTAGTATTTTGAGTACTTGGCACTGTATAGGGAAGGAGAAGTTGGGCTATGCGAGTTTGGGCAGGAATGACATGATATCCAAAGAGTCTGATCATAATTTTGATTTCTCCCTGATAATCAGAATCAATTCCTCTGGGCTGGACTAAAATCCCTTCAGTGGTAATGCTAAATCTTCCTAAAATCAATCCAACAGTGCCCTCAAGCAATGGTCCCCATACCTCTGTAGGAGCTATGAGGATTTTATCCTGTTCTCTTAAGATGAGCTCCTGGGTAGTGACCAAGTCCAATCCTGCACTTCCCCTTGTGGCAGCACAGAGGTCAGTGGCTTGGCATGTTCCTGAGTCCAAAACAATTGGTTTCTGCTGCCTGGAAAACTCCTGTTGGAGTTTGGGGCACCGGAGTTTGCGCCCCTCCTGCCTATTTCCCTGAGGTGGAGGTAGTCTGCTATTGTTATTGTATTTGGATCTACATTAATTGCCCCAATGTTTGCCCTTGCCACATCATGGGCAGTTCTTTACTGGGCAGGGTTTTTTTTGGTTATTTTGTTGTTTGTTTCAGCACCACCGGTCTGCCACAGTTAAAGCATTTAACTTCCCCCTTTACTGCAGCCGCTAGCAGCATGGCTGGGTGTTGTTCTGTGCAATGTTTTGGCAAGCCTTGACAAATTGACTAATATCAGTGGTGGTTAGTCTGAGAGGACTGAGTACAGCTTTACAATTATTATTTACATTTTCATAAGCTAATTGTAATAAGAGTCTTGGCTGCTTCCGGACTTTCAACCTGTTTTTGTATTGCTTCTTGTAGTCAGTCAATGAAATCTAAATAAATCTCTGTGGCTCCTTGCCGAATATTGATGAAGGAGCCTGGCCCTCCGGTTTTAGCTTCTGGAACCATCTTCAGGGCGCAGAAAGCAGCCTGGGAGCATTGGGAGGAAGCTTTAGTCTCCATTTTCACCAGCTCTTCAGCAGATTCATATTCATCAGTTTCAAGAAGCATGTTAAGCTGGACTGGGTTTCCACTTCTGCTGTTCTCAGCCTGTTGGCGGTGGCAGCGATCAGTATATTCTGAATGCCACACAGTAAACTGGGCAGATGTGAGGACAGTCCTAGCTAAGGCAATCCAATCATAAGGGGCCAGCCGATACCCGTCAGTGACAACTGACATGAGTCACCATAGTGTAAGGTAACTGAAGCCCATTGTCTTTAATACTATTTTTTAAGTCTTTCTATGTTTCAAAAGGCAAAGGTTCATACGTTGGCTGCCTGTGCTATTTAGTGACAATGGGGAAAGCAGACAGAGCTTTCCAGTCTCCAGCTTTTGCAGCCTCTCGGAGACATTGCTGCATGACAGTAATAGCCTGGCTAAGGGCCGGAGGTGAATCTAATAGAGGAGGAGGGGGAGGTTGTCGTTGAACTAATAGTGGGGCCGAAGGAGGGCTGGAAAGGAAGTCGTCCTCCGTTTGTGGTGGTGGGTTTTTATTATTAGTTTCAGCAACCATGCCCACCGCTGTCCTATATATAAGTCCCTTCTTTTGTGTCTAAGCTTTCCTGATTATGAGGGTTTCTAGTATGAATAGGGGTGAGGGCCATTCTGACTAGGCTCCAGGTTAATAAATTCTGATGCCCTATAAGGGTCCCATTTTCCTGATGCCATTTTAATTTCTGCCCTACTTTTTCCCACACTTTGAAATCTAAGGAGCCTTTATCTGGGAACCACAGACAGTAGCTCTTTACTGTCTATAATAAGTTAATTAAGTTCTGTTCTTTAATCTGACATCCCATAGCCTTAAGAAGCTGCTAAAACAGTCAAAAATATATCTCCTGCTCCTTAGAAAGTCCCAAGCCTATTTTGGTGGCTGGTTGTTTTTACTTTAGGTTTTGTCTTCTCTAGCCCTCGCTCCACTATCTAGTTCTACAAGCCTTTTCTGTCTAATTGCTGCGGAAGGAGATAAATGTGTTGGGTCGCAGTGCGCTGCTTGTGAGGAGGGCTCCCAAGGGGCTCACACCTTGGTCATCCCTCCCTCTCTTAAGTGTGTTGGTTTCTCTCCCGGTAGTCTAAAACAGTGGGGAGGGCTTGGAGTGCTGGGTGACTGACCCTTATATGGCATGTCCCCGGACGAGCTAAAAGTTATATTACAATGATTGGAGTTCTCTATGAGGCCCCTACATGTCTCAGGAATTGACCCCAGACACCTCTGCTAGGGCCCTACTCATGTAGGGACACATGGGAACTCCGGCCAGAGAGAGGAAATGCCTCTTATCTGGACTCCAGCCAGAACCAGAACACTCATTCAAGTCCTGACTATTATTATTGAGCTGATGGTGACTTCCTAGTATGTCTGGAGGTGGAGGGAGGAAAAGGAAGACAGAAACCGAACAGGCGTAAGAGGCGGCCCTCAAACAAATTCGCCTTTCCCTTATCTAAGACCCACCGGTGGCACAACCGAAAGTCCTGGTCCCACTGTACCTTACCCGTGGGATGAGGCACCGAATCCCTTCTGTCTAGGTGTGCCTTCTTTGATGATGGCTTGTAGTCTCTCGGCTGATGCAGGTCCCAAATCGAGGATCCCTGTTCAGGCACCAGATGAGGGGAACCCCATCCCCCAGAGTCCTCCTGGTGGTGGATGAAATGAGCTGGCCTGGACACAATCTGGGGGGGGGGGGGGGAGGCTGCCGATTCTCTGTAGTGGAGAACGCCCTGAGCCCTTCTCTGAAATGGCTTTTATTGGGATTGGTACATGCAGGGGTATACAGCATGCATGCATAGCTCATCAATCAATGTCCAAAGGCTATAGTTATAGAAAACAGATATTATCTATAGATAACAATGGAAGAAACACAGAGATCTGCCTCAGGTCAGGGTCTGTTAGTCATGCTGATGCCAGATGGTGATAGGATGTGGTTCATAAGATTAGGAGTTTACTCCTTATGCTTTGAACTTAACCATCTGGCTTACACCAACAGGTTATACAAAGCAAAGCAAGCTTCAAAGGATACAATGTATTCTTCAGGCCTGATTTCCGACAGAAACTCTCAGTGCTAGCATTGGGTCATGCCTGCCTCCTGCATTACCGGTTTTCTGGTCAAGTCTTACAGGCCTCTTTCAAGGCCTGGCTTGTGTGAGGCTGCAATCTCTGATACCACACAAAGTGGTCCCCAACTTTTGGTCTCACTACTTTTGTTCCAAGTTGTGGTTGTGTAACTCATCCAGTTATAAGTAGCTGTAGTTTGTCCTCGTCACTGCAGTATAGTATTCCATTATATCACTAGCACACAGATTATTTGTCTAGCATATTGTGATAGACATGAGGGTTGTCTTCATTTTGGGGCTGTTCTCGAACCTGAGTCCAATTGTACATGGTGTGAACTTCTCTAGGCGTATACCTCAAACTGAGTGGTAAAGTATATGCATGCTGAGCTTCACAAAACAGCCACACTGTGTAGTCATTCCCTGTCACTGCTCCTGTCTTCACTGGCACTCCCTATTGTCAGTCTTTGTCGTATCTACTCACCTGGTGGATGTGTAGTGGTTTTTCACTGTGGTTTTCTTTATTTTTTTGTAATTATTTTATTGTTTTCAATTACAGTTCTCTGCATTTCTCACCACCACCACCCCCACCCCAACCAAACCCACCTCCCCCCCTTGCTTCCACCCTCTTCCTTGGTTTTATCCATGTGTCCTTTATAGTAGTTCCTGAAAACCCTTCCCTGCATTGTTCCCTCCCCCATCCCCTCTGACTGTTGTTAGATTGTTCTTAATTTCAATGTCTCTGGTTATATTTTGTTTGCTTTTTTCTTTTGTTAATTATGTTCCAGTTAAAGGTGAGATCATACGGTATTTGTCCCTCACCATCTGGCTTATTTCACTTAGCATAATGCTCTCCAATTCTATCCATGCTGTCTCAAAGAGTAGGAACTCCTTCTTTCTCTCTGCTGCATAGTATTCCATTGTGTAAATGTACCATAGTTTTTTGATCCATTCATTTGCTGATGGACACTTAGGTTGCTTCCAGCACTTGGGTATTGTAAATTGTGTCTTTTCTTTCTGTCCCTTGCTTTAGGGGACATATCCATGAAGATGTTGCTGCGTGGAATGTCTGAGATTTTCCTGCCAATGTTTTCCTCTAGGACTTTTATGGTGTTATGACTTATATTTAAGTCTTTTATGCACCTTGAATTTATTTTTGTGTATGATGTAAGTTGGTGATCGAGTTTCATTTTTTTGCATGTAGTTGTTGAGATCTCCCAACACCATTTGTTGAAGAGGCTGTTTTTGCTCCATTTTATGCTTCTGCCCCCTTTGCCAAATATTAATTGACCGTAGAGACTTGGGTTTACTTCTGGGCTCTCTGTTCTGTTCCATTGGTCTATGTGTCTGTTCTTACTCCAATACCAGGCTGTTTTGATTACAGTGGCCTTGTAATACAGTTTGATATCAGGCATTGTGATCCCTCCCACTGTGTTCTTCTTTCTCAAAATTGCTGCAGCTATTTGGGGTTGTTTATGCTTCCACATAAATTTCTGAAATGTTTGTTTTATACCTGTGAAATATGTCATTGGTACTTTAATTCACTGTGGTTTTCATCTGCATTTCCTTGATTGCTGATGAGGTTGGACATATTTGTATGCTTTACTGACCATTGGGATTTCCTTTTTGGTCAAATGCCTCTTCAAGTCTTTGTCCATCTTGAGATTTATATTTTTAATTCTCTTGTTGATTTGTAGGATTCTTTAGGTGTTTCAGATTTTAATCCTTTGTGAATTACTTATCTTATAAAATATCTTGCCTTTTTCACTTATCCTGGTGTCATGAGATGAACATGATAATTTCAGAGTTCCTAATTTAAGTAGTCAAATCTATGTTTCACTTTATTATTGCTTTGTGTGTTATAAGAAATTTTCTCCTGCCTTATAGTCATGAATCTTTTGTATTCACCATTTTATTAGGTATTTAATCCACCTGGAGTTGATATTTGCTTATGATGTGAGATAAGGGACCCATTTCTCACACATACATACACACACATTCATACACCATTACCCAGGCAGCCCAGCACAGTTTGGTGAGAAGTGTGTCCTTTTTTCCTTATCAGCCACCCAACCCTCCTACCCCCATCACTCCATGTATCCATACCTGTCCTGGTCAGGCAAGAGCCCAAAACTGAAGGCTCTGGGCTGGGAGACCCTGCAGGAGTTTGGTGATCAGTGATAGCCCCTGAGGGCAAGGAGGACAACTTTCTCTTACTGGACAGGTTGCTGCTCTGGTCAAACAGGTCTGTGGGCCTGTGGCATGTCAACATGTCTGGCTGGTGCTGACTTGGGCTTCGGAGGATTAAGCAGGGGCTCAGGGTTCATGACCTGAACTGACCACTGCACAGGCCAGGAGGGAAGGAAGAGGGAGCTCATCTATGTGGGCCACAGAATAGGTCCCTGGAGGCCAGTAAGGTGGCTTTGTTCATGGTAGGAGGCCCCCACCCAGGGTACTGGACCAAGGCAAGGGAGGGCCAGGATGGTCCCTGCTCATGTGTTCCCTGACCAGCTCTGTCTAGAAAATAAAATGTCTCCTCCAAGTTCTTCTTTCCATCTTGATCTGTTTGGGGCAGCCAAGAGCCAGGAGATGGCCCTCTGGGGAAGGCCACAATCTGTAGCAAGGACATGCCACGTCTCTGGATCCCATGCAAGCCCATGGGAGCTCACACATATCCACTGGCACTCTGCCCACCAGTTTCGTGAGGGGCTTTTCATATCAGCGTCTAGGGACTGCCACTGGGTGGGAGAGCGTCCCTGCCACCCTCCAATCTGCCTTCCAGACCCTGGTGCCTTTACCCAGGAAGTGGGCAGTACCTTGGTGTGGCAGGACAGCCTTCCTGTTGCTGGAGTGATCAGGCCAGGGAAGAGAGGGGAGGGAATGGGTGTGTACTGAGCACTTTCCATGTGCCAGGCGCCTCCCCTTGGGTAATCTTTACTCCTGCCTTGCAAGGAAGGGAAGATTCACCCATTTATTAGATGAGGAAACTGAGGCTCAGGGCAGGGCTGTGGTCCATCTGGCTCTGGCCCTGGCTCAGGAGGGCAGATGGACCCCTGGGATCTCAGTGGCCTGTTTACATGACCTCAGAAGTTGCAGGCTATGATACACCCCCTACCCAATTCCTTCCAGAGCAGGGGCTGTCTTAAAACTCTAGTCCCTGAGGGGCCAGGAGCAAGAGCCAGTGCTTCCGAGCCCAGCTCAACTTTGGCTACTGCTTACGACTTAGGCTCTGTCTCCTCATTTGTGTAGTGGTGGGTAACAATAATAGTATCTACTTATTCAGATCACTCTGAGGCTGAATGCAGCCTGCCCAAAAGGACTTCAAGCACAGCCAGCTCCCAGCAAGCACCCAGGAAATCTTAGCTTTTGTTTTCATAGGGAAGATCAGTACCTGAGTTCCCTTCCTCCTCCTGAAATTCCAAGCTCCTGTCTGTTTCCTTTCTTCCTGGGCTTTTTATTTATATGTTTATATGAGTTCAATATTTGCGTGGAAATACAGGTACATGGTAAAAATTTTCAACATTATAAGAACATACAGTGAAAACTGCATTTTTCCCCACCCAAACCCAGTCCTTCTGGGCCTTTAAATCCACCCACTGGGATTGAGCCTGACCTGCTGCCTCCTTCCAGAAGGCACACATATTTGTGGATGCTGGCACCAGATTTTCCTCATCAGCAGAACTTGAGGGAGGCTGCAGCCTGGCACGCGGCAAATAGAAAAACTGTGGAGCAGCAGAGAACAGTCACTCTGTGCCCAGTGAAGGCCCAAGTTGGAGACCAGCTTCCCCTCCTCCCCACTCCAGCAGCTCTGGTTCTGGATTGAGGGTGGAGCTTGGGGACCTGGCTCAGGCCCAGTCTGGCTACCAGCTGGCCATTGGGTGATCTTGAGCCAGCCCTGACCTGTTCCTGGCTCCTGACTCTGCAGAAGCCCAGGGCATGTGGTGGCCTCAGTAAGAGGACCGATGGTCTGGCTCTTTGAGGACTCAGGCAAACCACACACCCATCTCACCTGGGCTAAAACCCATTACATAGGATGGAATTTTCACTGCCTTCCTGAAGCTTTGATGTTTTTCTGTGAGGCAACTGAACTCAGTTCTAAGTTCTGTTGACATTTTCTTTGTAGGCCTTGTGACTCCTGGACCTACTGGTGTCTTATTTCTGTCACAAAATCTCCTAGAGGGCTGAGGGCAGGATTTCATCTCTCCCAGGGTCTGAGAAAAGAAAGTGGCAGGTGGCTACATGTGGCCACATGTCCTGCATGCATGGCTGCAAGGCCTCATTTAGAAGGACTCCCTGCCCCCTTGAAGGAAGAGCAGAACCCACTGCTGATGTCAGGAGGATGGCTGGGGCCAAGGGTCACAGTCACCCAGTGGGCCAGAGCTCCAGATGCTTCCGGTGTACAGTTCAGGTTGCAAACTTAACACAAGCAGTGGGCAAAGAATTATGCACTCTTACCGGGCCGTGGGCCTGAAAGGCTGTATTCACCAGAACAGGGCACCTTTTACCAATTCACAAGCAAGGGTCCTACATGCTAGTGGTAGAAGCAGCCTTGAGTCCTCAGTGGAAAAGGAGAGGTGCCTGGGCATGGGGGTCTCCTTCCCACTTATGCTGGTTCCCTGTGCTCAGTTTTCCAGAATCTCCTTCTAGGACCATGCTGGTAATCCCATGGGAAACAGAACTTAAACACCCTTTTCCACCTGTGTGAGTAGCTTAAGTAGACCCTGACAAGTGAATCCTTAAAAGGAATCAGGCTATAAGCCTGACCTTAGGGGCTATAGAATGGCTTGGCTCAAATCATACCTACATCCACATCTCAGCTCTACCTCTGCCTGTCCGTTTACTCCTGGTCAGGATACCTCTGCACTTCATCATCTGTTAATATCCCCCAAAGCTCAAGTATGAAGGACCCTTACCTCAGTGCCTGGCTCCTTGGAAAGTGAACACTGTATTTATGAAGGCATGTTGATTTTAGGACAAGGACCCCCACGAACTACACACATTCATTGCACCCACAAATATTTCTTGAACACCTAGTATGTGCCAGGCACTGTCCTGGGACTGGAAATGAATGGTGAGTACAACAGACATAACCCTTACCCTCACAGAGCTGTCCAGTAAAGGAGAGGGAAATGCTCACCAGACAGTATCAACCATGTGCTGGCAGGAATTACTCAGTGGTGCCTTCGAAGGTCAGGCAAGGGTTCCCTGAAGGAGCTGAGGCATGAAGGTAAAGTCAGGGTTAAGTAGATGAAAAGAGAGAGGAGAGTGTACCAGGCAGAGGAAATAGCACATGCAAAGGCTCAGGGGCAGGACCCAACTTCCTGGGTATGAGGAGGCTAGAGCAGATCGGGAAGGGCAGAGGTAGGCAGAGGCCAAATCCACAGGTACTTGTGGGCATGGCAAGGAGTTTGGTGCTTATTTCTTAAGCAGTGAAGAGCCAGGGTTTGAAGCAGGGCAGTGACATATTTGTTGTTAGATTGTAATGTCCATGAAAATGGTTTAAATCCTGGCTCTGCTTTCTGACCCACCTGCCCTCCCTCTAATCAACAAGGAGGGGTACGGAGTAGGGTGCCTTAGATTGTACAGGCAGGAAAAAGGAAGTTTGAATGAGGAAGTTTAGGGTGGGTTACAGAGGCTGGCTCAGCCACTGCCTTCTTGGCATCTGCCCCCAGGCTGACCCACCACCCAGTCTGCTGGCTGGCTTGGGCCTGCAATGGCCAGACTGCAGTTCTTCAGCAGGGCCACAGGTGGCACCAGCATCCCAGTGGTGGCAGGTGGGCTGTGGCAGGTGGGCTGGACCAGCGGGGTGAGAGGTGGCATTGGGGACTGTTCTGGTCCCCAATATCCCCCTGACCAAGCTTCCCCCTGTTTTTGACCTGTACCATGAGCTGGCCCCCAGACTGCTGGTTCGGTGGCTCCAGCCTTCAATTGCCACCACCCTATCTTTCATCCCCTCCAAGGACCACTCCATCAGCTGTGCCCTGTCTTTTCAAGCCTATCTAAATTTGCCACTAAGTCTAACCTGGTGACATCTGGGTGAAACCACTCTTTGCAGGGGAGTGGTTGGGTCCAGATCTTCCCTCTTGCAGCCTCAGGTGAGTGAAATGCAGATAATGAAGTCCTGGCCTCACGGGGTGGGCAGGGAGTCAGTGAGTTGTGTGTAAAGCACACAGTGAATGCCCAACAAATGTTAGCCTAGCCAGGGCCAGGCACTCAGGAGGCCTTCCGGGCCTGGCAGTTGCTTCCCCTGCTCCACTGGGGCGCCTGCACCTAGCACCAGAGCTAAAGCACAGAGACGAAAGTGTGTGTTGAATGAAGAAGCACCTTCCCAACCAGAGGCTGAGTCCCCAGGTGAAATTCCTCATGGCTTGTGCCATATGTTGATATCAGATCCTAGCTCTCTGCATTCTGTGAGCAATCTTGCATCTTGGGCAAGTGGTTTGGTCCTTCTGAACCCCATTCGTTCTGTAAGATGTGGATGGTGCCATATCTGCATTTGGGAGGGTTGCAAACACCCTGTGTGAACCATGTGGAGCCCCTGGCACTGAATTGGTGCTATGGAAAAATGGCAGTTACTGCTGTTGCTAGTGTAGCTAACCATCCTTCCCTGGAACTAAGGGAGACCAAGGAGCAGAAGCTAGAACCTTGATTGCAAGCAGCATACAGCAAGAGGGAATTTACTAGAAGGTAGCATTGTCCCCAGACCATCCAGGAAAAATGGAAGCCTAGAACAGGGCCCCGCCTTAGGACAGGAGGCAGGATCCACTCGGAATGCCTCCAGGAAGGAGTGTGCACTTGTTTCCTACTTGGGTGCCCTCAAGCAGGGTCGAGCCCCATGAGAGGCCCATCAAGTATGACAGCCATGAGGATGAGCCCCACTTTGGGAGGAAAATAACTGTAGTCCAAGCCCAGCACTCTCACTCCTGGCTTTTAATCCCCATTTACTGTGGCACATTAAATGTGGATTACCATTAACCAGGGTAATAATTAACTGCAGACATAGCTGACATGTTGAACAAATTGTTGTGTGCTTGTAAACACAAGTTGTGTTTCTAACACTCCCGGGGTTTCCAAACCTTGATGCCTTTGCTATTAACACCTAAATGACAGTCATTTGTGCAAATTATGAAAGAGACCAAAATTGTCTGTGGTTTGGTTGCATAAATGATTTTGTTGCTCATTGTGGATTTACACTTGTTTTGTGGGGTTGTGTTATCTTACCAAGACTCACTGATATAGAGGTGCTTAGACTCTTCATGGATAGATCCACAGATGGGAATCCCAGTTCTGCCACGACCAGCTGAATGGCCTTCAGGTATGCCATTTATCCTCTCTGGGTCATGATTTCCTTATGGACTAAACCATGGGACTTGATAACTGACTCCATGTCACGGCTGCCGACACCTGTCTCTTGTGCAGGAAGTGCTCCCTGGGGACCTGTCTTTTGCTCTTCCCAAAGCAGGAGGTGTACAGTCTTATTTCCAAGAGGAGGGGGACAGGGTCATGACAGCCACCCTTCACCCTTCCCTACCTCTCGGTCCCCTGGTGCTGTACCAGGGCAGTCTTCCTCAGCCTTAGATGACAGTGAAGACATTACATGCTTGAGGGTGTTTTCTTTCCTTGCTGCAAAAAGTGTGTTCTCAGATCCCTGTTACCCACCAAGCAGGGTTTCTGGAAGTATGAGACCCAGGCCCCAGGTGAACTGATTCCAGGTGAGCCATCAGTTCAGTATTCAGTGATGTGGAATGCATCACATGGAAGCCGGGAGAAAGCTATTCCCCTCCCAGTGCTCTATCAGCCCTTCTGACTACATCCACACCAAGGTGGTAGTTGATACTAACATGTCTTTAATGACTCTTTATCACTCAAGAAAAGGCTTAACTATATTTCATTATTTTATAGGAAGTAATATCATCACATGGTTCAATAGCTAAAGGCATAAAAGGGCACGCAGTGAACAGGGAGCCACCCTCCCAGCCCTGGCCCAGTTCCCTGAGAGGCAACTGCTATCCAGAGATATTTTATACATGTGTCATCATATGTGTGTGTGTACTCTTTCCCTCATCTTTTTTTAAATCCAAATACAGGATTCTTCACCTTATTTTTCTCACTTAACAATACATCTTATATCATTTCCTAGAAGCATCCTTCTGTTTTATGCTGCTTTGTATAACAGGGATTCTTCACACTTGTCATCTCTGTTTTAAACCAACAGGCCTTCAAGCACAGGCTTTCTGCTGATAACAGAATCCAAGCAGTATTTTCTAACAGTGTTTTGGTTTTGGTGATTTATTTTTATGGGAAAATTTAACTTACGCTCAGTGAACCTGGTTTTTCACTGATGTAGCAGATATAAAGTCTCCCTGGTAGAAAGAATGGCATTAAGTAATTGATATACAGTACTATGTGGTCCTTGGGAAAACTAACCTCAGGATAAGTCCAGGCCACTTCTTCCAGCTGCTACCCCCTACATACAGACCGACAAGATGAAGCTTCTACTTCATTCTCTGGCCTCACACTTCACACTCCACATATTTCCAGAGCTATGATTATATTTTTCTAAGCTCCTCCTAAAACCTTTGCCCATGTTATTCTCATGCCATTCCCATGCCATTCTCTGTGCCTGCAATACCTTTCTCCTGCTGGGCCCCCCAGAGAATTCTCATTCATGCCACAAATACTAAAACAGGTGTCACCTCTTCCAGAAGCCTTCCCTGGTTGCCAACCCATCACCTCTCAGTCGTTCCTGCCTCTATGCTAGGTTGCTCCCATGATTGCTTTTATCATCCATTTTGGTGCCCTGGCATAGCACAGAGATTTTCAAACTGTAGCAGGCATCAGAATCACCTGGAGGGTGAGAATTTGCATTTCTAATGATTCCCAGCTGGGACTGTGGCTGCTGGTGTTCCTGGGACCATGCTTTAAGAACTGCTGGTGAAGTGGAAAAAACACAGACTGAGTGTCACTGTTCCTGGGTTGTAATTCTGGCTTCATCATTAATGTGTTGTATGTCTTTAGGCAAATACATACCCTCTCTGGGCTTCAGGGCCCCCATGATAAACTGGAATGAAAACCACCTTGCAGAGCCGCTGTCAGGATTATGTGAGCTTGTGCACCACAGGGCTGGCACCATCAGTTCTGAGTTGTCTTCAATCCCCTTACCCACTCAGCTTCCTGAGCCTAGGACCCACATTTGATTTCTCTCTGCATTCTCTGAGATACCTAGTCAAGGCCTGACTCAGTGGTTGGTAATAAATGTGGGGGGAGTTGTTGAACACATTTAGGAACACATATGTTCTCCATTATAGATTTATTTAAATAATAAATCAGATGTCACGTGTACCCCGCCTCCATTAGTTCCAAATCAGGGAAATTGGGTCAATCTGGTTGAAGACTTCCTCCCATTGGGACAAAAGAAACTGTTGTTTAAATCAACCACATAAAAAAGATTGCACAGAAGATGTTTAACCCACTTAATAGAAGCTCTTAGTGGCATCCATTTGCAAAACAGGAATCCCCAGCACTTGTTATAAATGAAAGCAACTCTTTATTAAAGTAGAGGCCGCTGGAGCCGTGGCTTGGCACCCCCTTGTAGGTGTTCTGTGGTATAAAGGGGGTTTAGTCCATAAGGCACTCTTAAGGCACTACTTAAGAGTAAGCAAGCTACTTCCCTAACAGCCCTTTAGAATGTGGAGCTGGCCCTGCCAGATGACTGAATCAGTGACAGCCAGATGGGATGTTCTGTACCAGAGCAAGCAGCTTTTTCTCTATATTTTTTCTAGGTTTCCTCAATTTCCCCACCCTCTTTCATGTAGATGGGTTCCAGTTTAAGCAAAGCTACTAGAAAAGAAACCCAAATATATTAAGGATGGTCATTGACTTTGCCAAAAGGATGCCCAGTTTTAAAAACAAAATCTTCATCTGACAGTTTTCTTTAAGTACTGGGCATACTAGAGATAAGAATCAGTGTTTTTGAAAAACAATTTTACCTGGACTTTTCAGAATCTGTGGTGTATAAAAAGGGGTATTGGCTCAGATTGAATAAGACAAGGGTAAGAATGGGGACCAGGAAGGGGCTCTTTTGTTTCCTTCCATGCACACAAGTCTTGCACCACCCCTGTGGTTGTCTCTGAGCCAGAATGAATCTAGTTCAACATGATTCATTCATTTATCTGACATTTATTGAGCACCTACTGTAGACCAGCATCATCTGGATGCTGGGATGGACTGGTGAAGAAAGTCCCCTCCTTCACAGAGCTTCATTTTGGTAGAAGAGACAGACAGTAAATAAATTAACAAGTAGTTAAGCAAGATAAAAATGTAGGCTGTGAGATGGGCTTTAAATGGAATAAAAAGAGACCAAGAGAATGGGGGGTACCTTACCTGGGGGGTCTGGGGAGGTCCCTTGGAGGAAGTGACAGTGAATAGGTGACCTGTACGGTGAAATGTATGCACTGTCTCCAAGCTCTTAAGTGTGGGGTCTGTTTCCTTCCCAGACTATAGATGTGGGGGGTGGGGTAGGACTGGAACCATAGAACTTAATTCATCCCTGGTCCCAAGCTCCCAAAGGGGTTTATAGGTAGGGACTCTTTCAGTGTGGGCTCAGCCCTGGGACTGGTTTATTGAGGGAGGAATGGAGAAGCCGGCACAGGCAGCTGGGAAAAAGAAGGGGCAAAGGCAAGGACTGCCTCCCTGATTTGACCCAACCTGGGCCTCTAAGGCAGCCTCAAGCAGAGCTGGCAGAAGACTCATGTCCTTTCCCAGTGGCCCCTCTGTCCCTTTATTTCTCTGGGCCTCCCTTTCCCTGTCTGTCAAATAAGGGGTTGGAGGGGTGACCACAGAGCTTCCTCCTAGACCCAGCATTCTAGCTGTGATATAGGGATGTTTGTTTCAATGTTATGAAGAGTGACATATTATAATGACCTATAGACACTAAGAGGGAAGCCGCAATGGGCTTATATGGCAAACATAATTGAATTTTATGGCTGCCAGTAAGACACAGCCTACTCAAAAGACAAGAAAACTGGATTGGCTAGAGACAGCTTAAGTACAGTCTGGAATTGGGGTCTTTCTGGATTGGCTCTGGCAGGTTTCTGAGTCTCCTAGAAAATGTTAGAAGATGCCAGAAGACTTCCAGCCCCTTGGATTACCATATCTTTTATTGATTTCTTTATTTCACTGGTCTTTTTTTCCTTATGGTAACAAACACTTATTTAAAAATTTTAAAACTATGCAAAGGCATAGAGTGAAGTCTTCCTTTCTCCTTCCCACCTCTGTCCCAACAAGACCTCCAACTTAGAGGGCAGAGTCCTGTCTGCAGGAATCTCTGGACTCCCTAGATTCCCTTCCCAGATGCTACCACTGCTACCTCTTTCTTGGGTCTCCTTTAACAAATAGTCTATGCTTATCTTATATAAGCATACTAGTGGTCTATATATTTTACTGTGAATAAGTTTCACATTTTTCTGGACTTGTAATGTCGGTTTGTGTCTCAGATCTTTTCCTATAAGTGTGTATGGTGCTGCTGCCATCATTTACACATAAGACCCCACTGGTGGGTACACCACAGATTACTTAACCAGTCCCACTGAGGCATGGTGTGTTTTCTCCTCTGTGTTCTGCTGTTACAAACAACTAACATCCCTGGACCTAAGTGTTTGTGCACATGGATAGCTAGTTTGTTCCTAACAGTGAATTATCCTATCTTGTGGCCATCTTGTCTGAAGGTTACCTGGCATGTCCCTGTTGTTTTAATCACCATTTTCCCCCATGATGTTTGGATTCTGCTCTTCCAGATTTTGTCCACAGGGGCTGAGCCAAGGCATCAGGGCTCTAGATGAAAGGGCAAGGCATTCTCTGGGGTAGCTGGAGCCAACACAAAACTTCTTCAGGGTAGCTTCATTTATTTCAGGGTTGACAAAATTTTTTTGTGGAGAGCTAATTATAAATATTTTAGGCTTTGCAAGCCATGCATTTCTGTTGCAACTGTTCAACTCTATTGTAGCAGAAAAGTATCCATAGACAATATGTAAGTGAGTGGGTATGAGTCTGTTCCAATAAAACTTTATTTAAAAAAAAAAACAGACAGTGGACTAAATTTGGCTTTCAAGACTTAGTTTGACAACCTTTGATTTATTAAGCTGCTGGGCACCTCTCTGTCCCTGGCCTCATAGTAGGCATAGGGGATGCTATAGGGAAGGATGTAGGCCCAACTCACCTGGCAATGACAATACAGCTCACTGGTGTGAGGAAAGAGCAGCTGCAAAGAAATGTGAGAGTTTATTGTACAAGAGGAGTTTCTAATTTGGACTAACAGTCAGTCAGGGGTTGTTTTCTGGAAGAAGTAGCATCAAAAGCTGAAACCCATAGTCCTAGCTGTAAGCCAGGCACAGGGGGGAGTTTGGGGGTCTGAAAGAAGTTTAGCATTTCTGGAGGTGTGGCATGCATGGAGGGGGCATGATGAAGGGCAACGGCTAGAGGGATGAACCAGAACCAGGCCACACAGGCCTTGGGGCCAGCCATGTGGAGGGAATGGCCTTCATCCTGACAGCTCTGAGAGAGGGACTGCAAAGGTTGACCTTTGGGGGAGTGCCACATGTCTGCCCAAGGAGATCAAGGAGGCTATGGGAAATGGGAGGCTTTCAGAAGCCAGGGAGAGGAGATGAAATTGGATTGTGGCATGTGAAATGGGCCAAGAAAAGCAGCTCAGTACTGAAACCCAGGATGATAAAGTAGAAGTAAACATTTTCATGATTTTCTTGCATCCTACAGCCCCATTCATACCTCAAGGCCCAGTCCAAATGTCCCTTTATCTTTGAAGACTCTAGAGGAGCAGAGTTGTAGGTACCTTCTTCTATCATGACATTATACTGGTGAACACTTGTCTCCCTATTGAGGTCTCAGAAGACAGGCAGAGAATAAGCACTACTAAATGCTTGATAAATTCAATGGCAAGGTGAATTAGCCAGGGTAGAGGTGGCTGATGAGCCACACTTTACAGTTGAAGAAACTGATACTCAGAAAGCGAAGCAACTTGCCCAAGTGGCACATATATGAATTCTTCCCAGTCTTTTCATTTCAGCAGAAAAAAAATGGCTTCCTCTGCCTTTTTATGCTGGAACTTTTCTTGTTCACCAGGTAATTTGCTAAATTATTAATCTTTGAAGCAATAGGCACACTTAGCAGGAAGATAAAACAAGACAAGAGAATTAAGAGACATTCGATTTCCAGGCACTTCTGTGGTGTTCCAAGTGCTAACAAGGAAATTCAACCCTCTTCCAAATCCCAGCTGGAACAATGTCTGGTGAGTGGTGAGGCCCTGGGCCTGAAGAAGTGCTTGGAATTCTTAAAGAATCAGGTCTTGAGGCTGTTGGAGCCTCTCTGGAGTGCTGTAGGCAGCTGGATTGGGGTCTTGGCTCTGAGTTTATTTAAACTCTTGGCTCTGAGTTTATTGCAGGCTATTTTTAGAGGGCAGTTCAAGCTGGGGTGGAGTTCACCCCAACAGGACTATATCAACCCTATTTCCTCCCAGCTCCTTTCACCCCTCTGTGTGTGTGGGTGCTTTTGTCCATCTTCTTGATTCTAGTGGGTGTGAGGTGATATCTCATTGTGGTTTTGATCTTTATTTCCCTAATGCCTAGTGATGCTGAACATCTTTTCATGTGTCAGTGGCCATTCATATATTTTCTCGGGAGAAATGTCTACCCTGTGCCCATTTTTAAATTGGGTTATTTGTCTTTTTATTAAGATTTTATGTATTCATTTTTACAGAAGGGAAGGGAGGTAGTAAGAGAGGGAGAGAAACATGCGAGACATGCATCGATCAGTTGCTTCTCACGTGCCCCCAACTAGGGACCTGGCCTGCAACCTAGGCATGTGCCCTGACCAGGAATCGAACTGGTGACCTTGGGGTTCACAGGCTGACACTCAGCCCACTGAGCCACACCAGCCAGGGTGATTTGCCTTTTTATTATGGAGTTGTAAGTTTGTTATATAGTACTGATACTAGACCCTTAATCAGACATATGATTTGCAAGTGTTTTCTTCCATTCTGTGTATGTATGTATGTATTTATAATGTAGAAAAGAAAACAGAAGCAAAGAAGAGGAATGTGGAGATAGGCAATGAGGGGCACTGGCACTGCCCAGTCTCTTGTCTGGGTACCCTGGTGTACTTAATTGGCTCTAGGGACTTTCCCTTTTCGTGCTGCAAGCTGGGTTAGCTCAGCCCTCGTCTTTCACTGTCCCCTACACCAGCCCAGTTTGCCCATCTGGGAATAACACTCGTCAACAGGCCCTTTGCAGCAAGCACCTCCTCCAAATGAAAGATTTAGAAGGACACAAGATGGTCGACACTACTTTTGTGGGCCTATACTTCCTGTCTCCCACAGAACTGCCAGCTGCGTGTCCCTCCAAGAGATAGAATTGCAGGTGGGGTAGCCCAGGACAGGTGGGGTGGCCCAAGACAGGTCAGGTTTTGATTGTCTCTGTGTCTGCTTGGTATCTGCCAACCACATTTGGGCATTCCAGAAGTGTGGGTGTGGGGCACTGTGTGTGCCTTCATGAAGCCCCAGGACAAATGGACGGATAATAAACAAGTAAATGTGCAAATTGAGAACAGCAAGCCATAATTGCTTATATATAGTAGGATGAGCCGGGCTGAGCAGCCTGGGAGAGGAGAAGGTGTGGGGAAGCCCCTTAGTTAACCCAATTAAGCTGCGCCTCAGGAAGTTTCCTCTTCTGGAAAATGAGACCTATAATAACTCCACAACATTACAATGCTGTCTTGAGGACCAAATATCAGTAGAGTTCTAAAATGCTAATTAGTATTACTTTAAGCCTGCCATGGGGATCTGAAAGTTGTCTCTGAGTGAGGAAAGTTCAGGGGCTTGGGTGGACTTAGGGAGAAAGAAGTTGCTTCTATTAGATCCCCACCAAAAAGTCCCCAAAAGGGCGTCCCCAGCCTCAGGACCCAGTCCTTTCTCTAGGGCAAGAACATCAGAGCTCCAAGATATACACCATCCGGGGACAGCCAAAGCCTGGTTTTATGAACTGCAGCCAAAGTTAAGTTTGGCAGAGACTGGCACATCAGCAGAGCATGACTACAGATATCTGGTTTGAGCTATTGTATTTGTTGTGCTTGCACGTTGGGGAAGTAGAGACAGAAATTGGGGATATCTGTGTTGGAGAAGTGCACAGTCCTCCCAGAAAAGGGCCAGCCTGAGAATCCCGCCGCTGCTCTAGCCACCTTTCCAGCTCCGTGGATCTGCTAGTCCCGCCTCTTTATGAAGCCCTGCCCCTTTCTGCTCAGCCCCAGCGCTCCGTCCGGGCATTCCGTCCCTGCGGCCCTTCTTCCTAGCCACGCCCCCTAGCTCCTCCCCCTCCCGGGCCACATTCCTCCCGCTGGGCCTCGGTTTGCGCCCGGCGGGCGGGGCGGCGACGGCTGAGGAGGAGGGAGGGTTGGTGGGATTAGCTGGCCTGGGGGTAGGACTTGGGGCGCGGAGCTGTGGGAATTGGCAGGCACTGGTGGTCGCCAGGGTGATCGTGTGGCGGGTGATCAAGTCTTTTGGTGGTCTGGTGTAGGCCCTGGGATCCGGCCGCCCCTGGCGGGTGTAGGCGGCTCTCAGCCCAGCCTGGGCCGCTGGCGCCCGGCCCGGTGAGCTCCCACCGCAGCCACCATGTGGTGCCTACACTGCAACTCGGAGCGGACCCAGTCCCTGTTGGAGCTAGAGCTTGACTGCGGGTAAGGGCACACCGGGCAGGGCCGAGGCCGGGGAGCGGGCGGGGCGGGGCGGGGGCGGGGGGAGGTGTGCAGGCGCGGGAGCTTGGGCGAGAGGGCCATGGTGGGGAGGAGCTGAACTCAGTCGGCTGGTAGTCAGGGCCCTGGGTGGGGTGGGGTGCCCGCAGTGCCTCAACCACTGTTCACTTGAGTGCTGTGTGTTGAGGGTTTGTGGGAGCTGGGCGCTGTGTTCTGTTCTGCGATGGTTTATTAGAGTGCCTGGGATGTGAGTGTGTGTACCGCAGAGAGGCTTCGGGAATGGGTGTTTCGAGAGTTGTGAGACTGTCAGGACCCGTGCCTGTGTGTGAGAGAGGGAGGACTGTGACAGGGTGCAGTGTGTCTGTATTGGTGTGTGTGAACCAAGCCCAGGCCCTGAGTGTGTGTGTGTGTGAGTAAACGATACTGTTTGGATGGGAAGCGTGTGTGTGCGTGTGTGTGTGTGTTCATGCTCATGAATGACTGGATACATATGTGAGAGAAACTGATAGGAGTTGTTATGTGGTGGGAGGCGGGACAAGTGATTGGGAGTTTGTGAGAGGGAGCGTGTTTAGTGGGCCACTGTGCTTGTGACTGGTTGCAGGTGGGCCAGAGGCTAATAGGAAGTCTTCCTGCAGGCCTGTTTATGCAAGACTAGTCCTGTGTTTGGGGTTATGTGTGCGCTCTGTCATGGAGTGTGTGCAAGGCTGAGGGACCCGTTAAAGTGCTGTGCTAGGTGTGCTCCAGGCAGGGCCCCCTGGGAGTGCACTGGGGCACCTGGAGCTGAGGGAGGTTGAATTCTGTGTGGTTCCTGTTGTGGCTGTGTGGGGACTGCTGGTGGGATTGGGGGTGTTTGTTTATGTACACCTGCTGTAGTCAGGAATGGAGTATGGGGGCGGGGGTGGCAGGGATGAACTCCTGTCCTAGAGACCAACCCTTTTCTGCTTCAGGGCCTGTGGCTGGCTGGCTGAGCATCAAAGGGCCCACCCATATTTATGTCCAGAGAGGGAGAAAGAGAGAGTGTGTATGTGCTGGGAATATTGATATCCTTGCTCCGCTAGCCAGCACAGCTGCTCCCTGAGCTGTCTGCAGGCCCCTCCTAGGAGCAGGGCTGTGGAGTGGAGGGGATTTGTTGACAAGTGATTTGACTGTGTCAGGCCCCCTGGGGGGAGGCCCACCAGCAACCAGTTGATCTTTGAGTTCAAAAACTCTACAGCATGTGCGCAGTTGCACTGAGAACATGCATATGTCCCCTCTGCCCCCTCCTCACCCCAGGGCCCTGAGGCTATGGGCCTGAAGCTTCATGTGCGGTGGTGAGGGTGCAGTTCCCAAGGACCCGTTGCTCCTTGCATCTGGGGTGGAGGCTGAGCAAGCCACAGCTGCAGCACCAGCTGTCTGGAATCAGTGGATCAGTCTGAGAATGAGGGTCCTGATATTCATATCCCACATGTGCCACTGCCTTAAGCAGCTGTCCCACCTAGTTTACATTCTTGTTCTTGTGGTGCTGGCATTCCTATATTGCAGGAGAGAAAACTGAGTTTGAGTGTTCAGCCTTGTCAGCACCAAGGCTCTGTGGTTTATTGAGAGCCTGCTTATACAGCCTCTGCTCTAGGCTGTATTTGCTCACCCTTCAGCCTCAGAGCAGGTGGGTCACATTTGCTCCCCAGTGCCTGGGATGTGGTTCTGAAGGAAGCCTGGGAGAGGGCTGGAGAGAATCAGCTCAGCTTCTGGCCTGCAGAGGGAAGCTCAGCCAGGAGGTCCTTGCCATGGCCACCTTGCCCCTACCCAGAGTCTTTCCATCTGTCCATCTCCTCTCTAAACTCTGAAAGGATGCAGCATGCTGCAGAGACCTTGGGAGAACCCCATTCTATAACAGTCCAAGACACCCTCTCTTGGTACACCCTGCAAGTGCAGGCTTTTATAACAGCCCTTGTGTACAGTGCCTAATGCTCTGCTGTTTGAGCCTTGTGGCAGCCCCGGTCTTTCCCTACCTCCCTTTCTAAATGCGCACATTGTAACTTGAGCAGAATATTACAAAGGGAACCTGAAGTAAAACTCAGACATTCTGATGCTGGGCCTCTGGAGGGCCCCTGCCAGCCCTGCTGGGATTTTCAGGCTTTTGCTCAAAGAAGTTTGACTATGAACTAGTTCTGTTAATATTTACATAGCTTCAGTTCAAAAACATGGACAGAACTGACATCTGCACAAACAATGAGGTGACTAGGCAGATAGATGTTTCTGGAAGGGATTGGACAGGGCTCCCTGGACTATGGGAGCTGTGTGTGTGTGTGTGTGTGTGTGTGTGCGTGCGCAGGTGTTATCTGGCTAGACTTTGTGGACCATGGGATCATGGTTTGCCAGGAGAATCTGTGAGTTTAGGGCAGTGGTAAGAGGCAAATGGACTTTGTTTCAAATCCCAGCTCAGCTTTGTGAGTTTGTGCAGTTACCACACCCCTCTGGGCCTCAGTCCCCTCATCCATGGAAGGCAGTGATAATGCTGCTTCACAGAGGTGTCTGAGAAAGTGGGTGTCTAAAAGCCCTTGCCCAGCTGGCCAGCCCCAGGCCTTCAGTCAGATGCTGTGATCATTCAAGTCAGCATTCTTCTCTTCCCACTGCCACTAACCCTTTGGATTTTCTTTCTTCCTCTTTTGTAAATTTCCTTTGAATTATGATGAGGGGTGGAATATCTGTCCACCAAGTACAGTGGCAAGACGACAGCACAGCTCTGATGGGCTTAGGCCTAGGAAGCCAAGCCTAGGAAGAGTTCTGCAGAGGTGGCCCGGGTGCCCTTTGGAAGTGTGTGTTCGTGTGGTGGAGAAGGATGCTCAGAGGCTGAGTGTGATTTATTATTTGTCCTCAAAAGCAAATCATAATGAGTTTAAAGGCCATTAAGCTCCTGAAGAATTAATCGGCCTTACAGAATCTGGCTGCTGCTCCTACTGCATGAGCTGCTGCCGAGAGAAAATTGATGGTGACTATGGTGTAAAACATGGCATGGTTCCACCTGGGCCTGCCACTCTTCTGGCTGCCATGGCTGAACTCCTAGTTGGGTGAGTGTGCCCCTCCAAGCCTTAGGCCCATGGCAGGCATAGCCATTGTGAGTGAGTGAATGAGCCCGTGGAGGCAGGCATGCCCTCCTGAGCTTGGAGGAGTGCTTTGTTCTCTGGGAAGATATATGTGACCCTAGGTCACCCAATATTGCAGTTTTCCTATGTTTCTTTATTTACTCACCAAACAGTTTGTGCTACATTGTGCTAGGCTCTGGGCTAGATGTAGAGGAACCAAGGTGAATAATGTGAAACTGTGCATCACAGAACACAGGCCTTGGGGTCGCACAAAACCCTGATTCCACCTCTTCCCAGCAGACTTCAGGTATGTTGCTTGCCTTATCTGGGCCATGATTTTTGTCATCCATTAAATGGGGCTAAAATTACCTCTTGAGGGGATGTGCAGCTTTACCTACTGACTGGCACATATTAGATGTGCTCTTCCCTCAAATGGCAGCTGTTGTCACTATCATTATTACTCCCACCTTTTCCTGTTTGTGAAATTTCTGCTGAATTAAAGTGGTTCTTCACACTTTCTCATTTTGCCAATTTCTGGGGTTGAAGACTGGTTTGTGGAGCCTACATGACTTTTTGTGAAATCTTTTCTTGAGAGGCTGAGGCCTGGTCCTAGTTGCTCCGACTTTAATATCTTTGTGCTATGTGGCTGTGGCTTAGTCATATGTGGCTGTGGCTTCTATGCTCCTTGATGGAAAGGATCATTCTTTCCTTTTTATTTTCTTAGTTTATGGCTTCCTAACCTGGTGACTGTTTAATTTGAACTTAAGGCCCAGATGTGGAACCATAGCAAGAGTTCCCTCCTCGTGTATATACGTGGGACTACGCCAGTATTGTTTTTTCCTCTTTGTGCAAAGGTCGGAGTAATAATGATAATAGCAAATGTTGCCATTTAATGAACTCTGTGTGAAGTAAATACCTAATTCTAAAAGCAATGTATGAGTAAGGGCTTCTGCTGTTCTCAGTTTTTCAGATGGAGGAAGGTTACGTGACTTGCCTAGAGTCACCAACCACTAAGTACTGAAGCTGGGATTCAGTCTGCCTGGTTTCAGGGCCTGTGCTCTTCATTGCCAGTCTCTGCTTCCTCTGGAGTTAAATAATCTTCAGCAAAATATGTCACCATTGCACATGGAGCCTTTTGCATCTTTTCCAAGCCACAGAACAGGTGTTAGGTATCCCCCGGTGTCAAGATTCCCAAGATATTTCCCCAATTTGGTATCCCTTGAGCCCTCTGGGCTCTCCTGGTATCTTACAAGACCCCACAGACCCCAAGACCTGCTTTCCCAAACACTCCAGTGGGATTCTGAGACAGCGCCCTTTGACCCTGAGCACTTGCAGCATTTTGAGGGCAGCATGCTTGCCTCAGGCCAACCTTGGTGTTGGAGCAGGGTCTTGGGGACAAAAGCTGACACACTGTGAGACCAGTGCAAATGGCTTTTTCGTGGTGAGGAAACCCAAGGCCAGGGCCTTTACATCACTGGGGGACATACCTGTATGTGGGATGCTGAACTTGATCCCATGGGAAGAGAGAGGGACCGTTAATAAACTGGAGAATTTGGAAAAATTGGAAAAAGAGGAGAACCAAGATGGCGGCGTAGGTAGACACACTGCTCCTCCTCGCACAACCAGAACTGACAGAAAATCAAATGGCAAGGAAGTCCAACACCAAGTAGATAAAAAAGAAACAGACATCCAGACCGGTAGGAGGGGCAGAGACGGGCACTGGGGTGGAGAGAACTCGCGTGGCCATGGCGGGACCGAGACTGGTGGAGTGTGTGACTAACAGGGCAGGCAGTCTGACCACTAGCAGACCTTGCGGCCTAACATTCACGCACAGATAAACCGAGAGGGCAGGACTCAGAGTGGCAGAGAACGGGGCAAGCACAGCGGCCCCACATTCGCACACAGATAAACCAGGACGAACAGCGGGGAGTGAAGCAGACCGAGTAACCCAGGGCTCCAGCGCGGGGAAATAAAGCCTCAAACCTCTGATTGAAAGCGCCTGGGGAAATAAAGCCTCAAACCTCTGATTGAAAGCGCCCGTAGGTGTTGGGGCGGCAGCAGGAGAGACTCCCAGCCTTATAGGAGAGGTCATTGGAGAGACCCACAGGGGCCTAGAGTGTGCACAAGCCCACCCACTCGGGAACCAGCACCAGAGGGGCCCAATTTGATTGTGGGTAGCGGAGAGAATGACTGAAATCCGGTGGAGAGTGGAGCAGGCGCCATTGCTCCCTCTCGGCCCCTCCCCCACGTACAGCTTCACAGCACAGCAACCAGCGTTACCCAGCCCTGGTGAACACCTAAGGCTCTGCCCCTTTAAGTAACAGACGCACCAAGACAAAAAAAAGCCCAAATGACAGAACACTTCAAAGCTCCAGAAAAAATACAACTAAGCGACGAAGAGAGAGCCAACCTATTGGATGCACAGTTCAAAACACTGGTTATCAAGATGCTCACAGAATTGGTTGAATCTGTTCGAAAACCAGATGAAAAAATGAAGCCTATGCTAAGAGAAACAAAGGAAAATGTACAGGGAACCAATAGTGATGGGAAGGAAACTGGGACTCAAATCAATGGTGTGGACCAGAAGGAAGAAAGAAACATCCAACCAGAAAAGAATGAAGAAACAAGAATTCGGGAAAATGAGGAGAGGCTTAGAAACCTCCAGGACATCTTGAAACGTTCCAACATCCGAATTATAGGGGTGCCAGAAGGAGAAGAGGAAGAACAAAAAATTGAAAGCTTATTTGAACAAATAATGAAGGAGAACTTCCCCAGTCTGGCAAAGGAAATAGACTTCCAGCAAGTCCAGGAAGCTCAGAGAGTCCCAAAGAAGCTGGACCCAAGGAGGAACACACCAAGTCACATCATCATTACATTCCCCAAGATGAAACAGAAGGACAGAATCTTAGAAGCAGCAAGAGAAAAGGACACAGTTACCTACAAAGGAATTCCCATAAGACTATCAGCTGATTTCTCCAAAGAGACCTTACAGGCAAGAAGGGACTGGCAAGAAGTATTCCAAGTCATGAAAGGCAAGGACCTACATCCAAGATTACTGTATCCAGCAAAGCTATCATTTAGAATGAAAAGGGCAGATAAAGTGCTTCTCAGATAAGGTCAAGTTAAAGGAGTTCATCATCACCAAGCCATTATTATATGAAATGTTAAAGGGACTTATCTAAGAAAAAGAAGATAAAAAACATGAACAGTAAAAATGACAGCAAATTCACAGTTATTAACAACTGAACCTAAAACCAAAACAAAAGAAAACTAAGCAAACAACTAGAACAGAAACAGAACCACAGAAATGGAGATCACATGGAGGGTTGTCAATAGGGGAGTTGGAGGGGGAGAGAGGGGGGAAGGTACAGAGAATAAGTAGCATAGATGATAGGTGGAAAATAGACAGGGGGAGGGTAAGAATAGTGTAGGAAATATAGAAGCCAAAGAACTTATAAGTATGACCCATGGACATGAACTATAGGCGGGAAATGTGGGAGTGAGGGGGTGGGCAGGGTGGAGTGGAGTGAAGGGGTGGAAATGGGACAACCGTAATAGCATAATCAATAAATATATCAAAAAAAGAGAATTTGGAAAAATCACCAGCTCATTAGTGGGTGGCCTCCTCATTTGGGTTCCTCGAAATCACTTATCTCCAGGACTGGGTTGGAGTCTGTCTGCCAATGTTAATGCTTTCTCCCTAAATAATGTTTGCTTTTCTATTTCTGGCTGGAAGGTTAGGTGGTATAAGCATTAAATGCATTAGTATGTATAAAACATTTAAAATGCTGCTTTACTCTATTATAGTAAGCATTCAATAAATGTTCATTACAGCCATTGTAATTGTTCTTATTTATCCCAATTATTACTAAGCTTAGAAGGGTCTCTTCCTCCAGAGACAGCAGACCTCCCAGAGAGGGCAGAGCTGGCTACAATGAACTGTTGACATTTGGCTTCCCCAGAAGTTCTGGCATCAATCATCTCCTCACATCTCCTTTCTGGGCCTCAGTTTCCACATCTATGAAGGTAGATGAACCTTGACCCTTCATGACCTTTGTGATCATTTGCTGAGGGAGGATGGTTAAGGGAGCAGATCCTGTAGCCAGGCTGTCTATAATAACCTTGACCCCAGCTCTGATCCTCACATGCTCTGTAATCTAGGGCATGTTCCTTAGCCTCTCCATGCCTCAGTTTCCCTATTTGTAGCATGGGGTGCCAGTAGCAGCTCATGGAGTTGTTGTAAAGATTGGGTTAATACGCACCAAGTGTATAAATAACACAGAGGAAACACCTGATAGGTGGTGGTTTTTAGTGAGTGTTTCATAGCTGAGAGGTTCAACTGTGCTGGAACTAGATTGTGTGACTTGTTTAGGGGAGATGTGTTGCTAGATGGGAGTGAGTGGATATCTCTCTTTCTAGCTATGGACAAGACCAGGTTTAAGAGAGAGAGAGGCAGAGAGATGGTGATGAAGGAAGCAGTTGAAGGGCCAGGGCTATTCATGGTGTGACAGTGCCCATGGCAACTGGGGTTGAGTCAGATCACAGACTTGGTGAGAAGGGACTAAAGCAGTGTGTGCTTATAGCCCACTGTCCCTAGGTTTCCCTAGATTTAAACAGCCCTCTGAGAGAAGACAGTTAAAGGTGTTTTGCCTGTGGATTAGAAAACTTTCAACTCAGCTAGGGTGAAGATTTCTTAGACAAAGACAGGCAAATGGCCTGCAACATGGTAGCATCTGACCTTTGGGTGAGCTTTTGATTTTATACATACGTATTTTATTTCCAAAAGTCCTTTGGAAATAAAAGGACTTTTATTGGAAAGATTGGATATTTCAACCGCCCAAAAGTTCTGTGAAGTAGCTGGTATCATTCCCATTTTACAGACAAGGATACTGAGGTGAGAAAAAACTCAACTAGCATATTCAAACTTTGTAGAATATAGATTTATTTGGTTGTCTGGTTAATGTAGAACTTTCTGGTTCCTGATGTTGTTGTTGGCCTTGGGCTTTCCAGAATGGAAGATGAGGCAGAGGCAGAAAGGGTTAGGGGAGTGGGGAGACAGGAACCTGTAGGATCCCCACAGGTCCCCAGCACTTTTGGATGGACACAGAGATGCATCTCACTTTGCAGAGCGACACAGCACCCTTTGAAGCTCTGACTAGTACCCTGGAATTTCAAAAACATGCTTGCCAGCCCCAGGAAGCCCATGTGGATGTAATAACTGTTTTTCCGGATTCCCTGTTGGTATTGGGGTGACTCTGAACTAGAGATGATGGGAGAGAAGGGCCTGGAGGGGTACATTTTCATAGTAGGTGTTCAGTAAATCCCAGACACTCTATGTGTTACTAATTAGTGTATCTACCACAGTTATTGTGCAAACCCTGGACAGGACCCTGAAGTGCAGTTAGTCCTGGGTGTGAGTTGGAGAGGAAGTGTTCGGGGAAGTAGCTCTTTTCTCTATTAGAGGAGGAGGAGGTGTAGGCATGCAAAGGTGAATTTTCTGTTCCCTCTGGGGCTCTTGACCCTTCTCAGAGCCATAATATAAATGTGCAGGGTTTGGGTTTTTTCCCTCCACCTAATCAAAATGGCACAATGGCTCAGGAATATAATAGGCCTTGGTGTGGATAGCAAATTCTTAGCACTATTTTGAACTTTTTCTTACAGAAAATTTTAAACATACACAGAAGTAGAATGGCACAGTGACCCCCATGGGCAATTTTATTTTATTGTCCCCAGATTATTTTGAAGCAAATACCAGACATTTTGTTGAATTTACATCAAGGACCTGCCACTTGGCCAGCCTCATTTTTGGCAGTGGAGGTGTCATGTTGCTGGGTGGGCCTTTAGATCAGAGCTTTTCCTCAACAGCCCTTGGCTGTGTCAGTTGCCTGGGCCAGTTTCCCAGCCTAGAAGACCAAGTGATGCTTGCCCAATTTGGGGAAATCTCTGCCGGAGGCCCTGTGTCTCGAAGTGAATGGGGGAAGCCAGTCTGTGAGTCCCTATCAGATAGGACTTTCCTGGGGGAAGGGTTACCCAAGGCACTTGCCTTCATGCCTTGGCTCCCCCAGCAAGACTGGGACTCTCTACTGAGTGTCCCCACATGGTCCTTCCTGCTATCCCTGGGTTGCCCCTTGGCAGGTGGTAGAGTGGGGAAGTGACACCTGGCCTCCCTTCCTACCCCCAGACATATTGGACTCTCACCTTGCTTGGCCTCTGGGCACCCTGACACGCCGCCTTTGATGACTCTTCTCTCTGGCTTAAGAGATCACCCCTCTACGGGTTTCCTCCAACCATGCTGCAGCCCCTTCCCAGTACACTTGGCCAGCTCCTCTCCCACCTCATGCTGGTGTCAGCACAAGATTTTCCCAGGCCCCTGCTAGGCCCTCTTCTCTTCGCCACAGTCTCTTTCATCCTGTAGCTTTTAACGTGGCTCCTTATTAGCTTTCACTCTCCTAATCTGCTTCTCCATGTCTTCATCCACCTCCTCAGCCTCTGCCCAGAAAGCTGCAGTTACCCTAATCCCCTTTTGACCTTTAACCAAGGCATGCCTGTCATCACTCAGTGCTGGGCCCTCCCATGATGTTGCATTGGGAGCCTGGCACATAGTAGATACTCAAGAAATTTTAGTTGCTATCATTCTTATGAGTATATTATTATTAATACCCCTAGTGTCTAACACAGTGCTTGGCATATGGAGGGCTCTCAACCAAGTTTAGGTAAAAAGCCAAATAGGCCCAAGTTCTGCTCTGTACCAGTGACCACCCCCAGTCAGATCACCCCTTGCTCTCAGATACGGATGCTGGTGTTGTATCAGATGGTCTGGTGCCTATTTCTGAGGTAAGGCTGCTCCTGAAGGCCTCTTTCTACTGTTGCCTGCATGTTGCCTGCATGTTGCCTTCTCATTGCCTGATAGCCCCCACTTAGTCCTCGTGATGCCCCTGTGATGTGGGGAAGTCCTAACAGTCCTATGTTGTGATATTGACAGCAACTTTCCCAAACACTTCCTCAGTGACAGACCCCAGGCTGAGGATTTGTGTGTATGTTATTTGGCTGGGAAGTATACAGTATCCCCATTTTATGACTAAGAAACTGAGGCACAGAGAGGCCAAGTCATTTGCCCAGGGTCACACATTCCTGCCTGCCAGGTGCCAGATAGTCTCCAGGAAAGGGCTCTGTGTGGCAACATTACAGCTGCAGGAGATTAAGAGAGGCAGTGTTCCCTACCCTGAGACTTCATTCTTACCCCCTAGACCAGGGGTGTCAAACTCATTTTCACTGGGGGCCACATCAGCCATGCAGTTGCTGTCAAAGGGCCGAATGTAATTTTAGGACTGTATAAATGTGACTGCTCCTTAACTAGGGGCAAGGAGCTCGGCACTGCCACCAGGTGGAAACAAAGTGCTCGGCCGGATAAAACAAAGTGGAGGGCTGGATTCGTCCCACGGGCCTTGTGTTTGCCACCTGTGCCCTAGACCCTGTCTGCACTCCTGCTCTGGGTACCATGTACAGATGGGGGCCAGTCAGTCAGATGTTGACATGCTGTAGAGCCTTGTGGCTACAGGCCCATGTCCTAAAAAGTCAGGAGGAGTTTGGTGGGCAGAGAAGGCAGGTGGGCTTTCCTCACAGAAAGAGTATGATGAAGGTAAGGGTGAAAAGTAGCTCTGCTCCATCTGCCAGTGGACCAGTGCCTCAGTCAGCCTCCACCCTCTTCAACCTCTGTGTGAATTATGCAGCTTCTCTGTGCCTCAGTTTCTCCATCTATGAAATGGGAAGATAATATAGCACCTACCTCAAAAGGTTGTTTTATACAACACCAAGAATGAACCCTCATGTAAACTATAGACTCTGGGTGATAATGACATGTGTATGTTGGTTCATCAACTGTCAGGAGGTTGTTGGTGGGGAAGCTGTGCAAGTGGGGGGTGAGAGCCATATGAGAACTCTGTACTTCCTGTTCATTTTTGCAGGGAACCTGAAAACTACTTAAAAAAATAAAAGTCTAGTTTTAAAAAGTTGTCATAGGATGATATGTATTAGTTCCATGTGAAGTGGTCAGAGCAGTGCCTAGCATAGCACCTGTTATCTGTTGTTGTGTTATTATTCTTTCCACTATTATCAGTTCACTTATTCTATACCATGCCTTTTTTAGAGAGAGGGAGAGAGGACTAGAGAAACATTGATGTGAGAGAAAAACGTCGATCAATTGCCCTCCCCTCTGCCCCCCTTGTGCACCCTGACCAGGGATCGAACCTGCAACCTGACCAGGAATTGAACCCTCAACCTTTTGGTGCATGAGATGATACTCCAACCAACTGAGCCACCTGGCCAGGGCTCTACAACAGGCTTTTTTGACCACTGTGCTATCACTGAGAACACACATATATAGATCACCCCCCTCCTGGGTTGTCTCTCAGTTGGGCAGAGAAGTCTTGTGGGCACTCATGGGCTATGCTCCCTCTAGTGTGGGGTACCAAGTGTCCCAAGAAGAGGAACAGTATCGGTGAACCGGCACAGCAACACATAGCTGCCAGACTGCCCCTGTCAGGCCCATATGGACGGAGCTTCAGAGTAAGAGGTCAGCACAACATTCCATGGGCTGGGAGGTGGACAGGGTTGGGGGTGTTGGTGCCACACTGAGCAGTTTGGACCATGACAAAAACTTAAAGCCAGCAAGGACTTGGGCAATTTGCATGTTAGAAAGTGTTTTCTGGCAGCCAAAGCTGGGCAGGTAGTGGTGGGGAGTCATGAGGGCAGCTTGGTGGTGGTGGCAGTCTCAGATGGGACTGAAGAGCTGGGGTCAAGATTGTCCTGGGCTCTGCGAGGATCACATGCCTGGGTCTGGCCAACAGAGTGGGCCAGAGGCAGAGAGGCCTGTAAGATAGGCTTTTCTCCTCTGGGCACGGCCTGTCCCTCGCTTACAGCACCCCTGGGGAATCCCTGGGGTCTGGCCCAGCCCTATCGGCTGGAGCCTTCCACAGAGAGCTGCTTTATTTAAGTCCATTTTGTGTATATGGAAACAACTAGAGGCCTCTGTATTTATTTTGGCTCAGCTGAGAAGATTTTTGGTTCTGTGCACACACATTGGAAATCTTGACAAGCAAGCCCAGGGTTTGGAAGCTCTGGTCATCTTTATGTAGTCAAAACCAATGGGAACTGTCCTGGCTTAGCTAGGGGTGAGGGTCTGGCAGGGGGCACACTATAGAAAACAGCTAATAAAAAAAGTACAAAAAGGACGGAAGTGACGCTAGTTGCAGAGGAGATCATGACGAGGGAAGCAGTCTTATGCACCTTGTTGCTCCACACCAGATAAGCTGTGAGTAAGAACGAAAGGAAAGGGGCTTTTCAAAGTATCAATGTCTGTATGGCCATACCAGAGATGTTTCTGGTTTTCTGAGCAGGGAGTGCTTAATTTGGTGTTGGGTTGGAGAACGCTTCTCTGAATGTCCTTCTTCTGGCCTTGACAATCCAGGCAAAGCCTCTCAGTTGAGTTCCCTGATCAATGATGCAGAGCAGAAATAGCCCCACGTGTTTGCACAGGGATTTGCAGTCGGCAAAGCGTGTCCTTGCTCAGTTTCCACATTGCTGTTGGGTAAGTGGGGCAGGAATGATACCCAATGCAAGATGGAGGCCCTGAGAGGTGAGGTGACCTGCTCCAGGTCATTCAACCCAGAGGTGAGGAAGCTAGATTTGACCTGGTCTAATCTCTAAGCAGAGCTTCTCCACCATGTGGATGTGTCTGGAGCCATAGGGGCATCATTCGGAACATACACAGGTAAAGGGTCTGCTGAAGGTGGGCAGAGCTGGGGTTCAAACCCCAGGACATCACCTGAGAGTCTAGTTTTGAAATAAACACCAGGTATCAGATAGCTTTTAAATTATATCTTGACTCTATGAAACTGAGGAAGGAGGATATCTGGTGCATTGCAGCTTGGTGGCTCTGCCAACCATATGATTGTGGATCGTGGTCAGTATGGTGGCATTACTTTGATAGAGTCTTGTAAAAATCAAATACTGAAAGGATGCAGCAGAGCAGAAGGCCTTGGCATTCCCACCAGCTGTGAAGAGCTGTGGGAATTCTTAAACCCTTTCCCTTGGGACTTGGTGTCTAAATCAGGTTCCTTGGGAATGACTGACCCTAGAGCTATCAATCTGACTTCCGCTCTTTGAGTTGGATCTTGAGTTTTGTTTTCTTGTTTTTTGTTTTTTGTTACTTTTACAAGCATTGGAAGGAAATACAGATGCCCTCGATAGGCAGGAAGGTGATGTGAGGGAGAGGAGAAGGCAGGTGTGGTCAGGACTGTAGTGATGGGACTGCATGTGACTCTGACGGGTGTGCCTGCCATCACTCCCTCTGACTGTTATCAAGCAGGTATATGGACCCAGTGTGACCATATCCTTACTGTTCCCCCTCAGAGAGAAGTCAGAAGACTGGATTTTCAAATAAGATCTCTAGATGGTAAAGTATAGGTGATTCATTTTAGCTTTTTTTCCCTCAAGATGCTCTTTGGTCCAGGGACAGTCAGTCGGGAGTTCTGTGTTGAGACCTATTGAGCTCCTTGCACAGAGGGCCTGTCTCTTAGATAGCTTTGTGCTGTCTAAAATGTCCATATAAGGAGAGGCAGGGACACACTGGCTGGGTGGCCAAGTTGGCTGTCATCCCGCACGACAAAAGGTCGTGGCTTCAATTCCCAGTCAGAGCACATACCTAAGTTGCAAGTTAGATCCCCAGTCAGGTGTGTACAGGAGGCAACCGCTCACGTCTGTGTTTTCCTTTCTTTCTCTCTCTCCTCCCTCCTCTCTCTCTAAAATCAATAAATATATCCTTGGGTGAGGATTTTAAAAATAATAATAGTAATATTGAAAAAAAAGCAGTGGCAGGGTGGGCACTGGGCCTGACTGTTCAGTGGCTCTAGGCCTTCTAGCAAAGCTGTCCCAGGGGTGAGGCCCAGGGTCCTGGATGGATGGGCCTGACCTTTGCCTTGGTTCTTACTCATATGGCTCAGGGAGGATAAAGGGCTTTTTCACAACCTCTCTGGAAAGGCTGCAGGACTGGCATTAGAGGCCTGATGTTCCTTTTGGGTTAGGTCTGTCCCCTGGTTTGGTGCTTTGGTCCCAGGGTATGAGGTGGGATCCTCAGTCAGGTTAAAGCCCAGAGACAATAATGCCACCATGAGTGGCACCTCCTCAAGCAGAGGTCCTAGTTGGGCTTGATTGTAGGATGTTTGCATAGGCCCCCTGCCCTTCCCCAGGCCTCATAGCATCTGGCTTTGAACTCAAATAAAAGTGCATGTTTGCCAACCTTATGAGTGAGTCTCTGTTTCTGCTTCCTGTCTGAGGCTTCACCAGTTCTGTCCAGCCAGCTTCCCAGAGTTTGGGGAGGTGGGCATGGAACAGAGGTGGGCCCAGCAAACCTGAGCCAGGGTGTCCCTGAGGGGTGGGACTCTATATATCCCCTGTTCCTCTGTGACTAGAGGCCTGGGAAATTGTGTTCTGGGTGCAGAATGTATGTTTGTACCTTAGAGAAACTTGACAGCTTCTGCAACTGTTTAGAATTTCCAAGGACCAGCTATAGGGCAAAGGAGCAAGTATGGACCCAGGTCCCATCACAACTGTGCCCTGAGTGACACTTGTATGATCTGGTTAAGTCTCTCTCCCCTCCAGGCCTTGGTGCTCCCTCTTGTTGTGGGGAGTGAATGAGGTGGCCTAGGTGAAATGCCAAGGGAGGTTGGGATGAGGGTGGTACCACCCAAAGGTCTTAGAGGAAGAAGAGAGGGTTGTGGTCCTCAAGGCATCTGGCTAGGGAAATGCTGAGGCATGCAGCCACTGTTGGGGAGGATGTGCTCAGTACAGAGCTCTGTGGCTTCAGAGCCTGAATATTCTTTGGGCATCATTGTTCCCATCTCTGTATTTGTTGAGTGAATGAATGAATGAATGAACAAATGAGTGATTTTCCAGATTTGTTCTGGTTCCTTAGTTACTGGTGGCATCCATTCATTCCAAACCCTGTTCTCTCACAGGGGACACCTGAGCGAGGAACAGGCTAAATAGGCGGCCACCTCTCTGCCTTTCCAGAATTGACTCTCTAATGCAGGGGTATCAAATTCATTTTCACCAGGGGCCACTTCAGCCTTGTATGGACTGAATGTAATTTTAGGACTGTATAAATGTAACCACTCCTTAACTAGGGGCAAGGAGCTCTACATTCGGCCTTTTGAAGGCAACTACGAGGCTGATGTGGCCCCTGGTGAAAATGAGTTTGACACTCCTGCATCTAATGTCAAGAGACAGACTTATAAATCAGAATGAAGTAGTCAGATAATGAGGTGTGGTATGAAGAAACCCAAGAACTCCTTGTTGATGGAGACAGTGGAGGTCTGGGGAGACGGTACCTGGAGATCCAGAACCCCTTTCTTCCTTCTTTCTGCCTGACGACCCCTTTCTCCACCTGTGCCATGCTGAGTGGCTTGGAACACCATGCACTGGTACCCACATGGCAGGAGGGACCTCCCCTAGGCCCTGCAATGGGTGCTCTGTTTATGCACAGCCAAGACCCTTGGCCCTCTCTGATGGGAGCCCCTAAAGTTGTAAACGGACAGGGAAGATCTGATTGCAGGTTCTTGAGGCTGACTTCTGAGCCCTTCTTGTCTATGGGACCCTGAATTTTAATCTCCAAATCCCACTCTGGTCCTCTAGCCTGTTTTTTTTTAAATGTATTTTATTGATTATGCTGTTACAGTTGTCCCAATTTTTTCCTCCCCTTCATTCCCCTCTGCCTTACACACCCCTCCCACCAGCATCCCCCCACCTCCACCTTAGTTCATGTCCATGGGTCGTACATATAAGTTCTTTGGCTTCTCCATTTCCTACACTATTCTTAACTTCCCCCTGTCTATTTTGTACCTACCATTTCTGCTTTTTTCCCCCTGTACCTTTTACCTCCTCTTTCCCCCTCCTACTCCCCCGCTGATAACTCTCCATGTGATCTCCATTTCTGTGGTTCTGTTCCTGTTCTAGTTGTCTGCTTAGTTTGGTTTTGGTTTTGTTTTTCTTAGGTCCAGTTGTTGATAGTTGTGAGTTTGTTGTCATTTTACTGTTCATATTTTTTATCTTCTTTTCTTAGATAAGTCTCTTTAACATTTCATACAATAAGGGCTTGATGATGATGAACTCCTTTAACTTGACCTTATTTGGGAAGCACTTTATCTGCCCTTCCATTCTAAATGATAGCTTTGCTGGATACTGTAACCTTGGATGTCCAAGCTGTTTTAATGAGTGACTCACCTGGCTGGTATGGTTCAGTGGATTGAGTGCTGGCCTGCGAACCAAAGGGTCGCTGGTTGGATTCCCAGTCAGGACACATGCCTGGGTTGCAGGCCTGGTCCTAAGTAGGTGGCATGCAAGAGGCAACCACACATTGATGTTTCTTTCCCTCTCTCTCTCCCTCCCTTCCCCTCTCTCTAAAAATAAATAAATAAAGTCTTTTAAAAAGAAAGAGAGAGAGTGACTCAGTTGTGAGAAGGCTCCATGGTGGGAAGGTCTAGCCTGGCTCCGCAGGCAGGCAGACAGATGTCCTTTAAGTTTAGGAGTGAGGCTGGGCCAAGGAGGCTGATGCTGCCACCTCTGCAGGGCCTGAAAGCCAACCTTGGCAAACATGTTGTTGACAGAATGAGGCAAGGGCCTGGTTTTATGCACTGGGTGCACAGGACACAAGACTTCTTTCATCCCTCTAACTATACACTGATGAGAACAAGCCCCATCTGAGGAAGGGCACCATATCAGCCCTTCCTGTAATAATTCCTGTCTAATTAGATTTAGCATTAGCTGTCTGCAGGGCTAGTCAGGCACCGGTTCCCTAACTCCACCATGATGCCACCAAGTGGCAGCTTGATCCCTGATGTGCAAGTGGGAAATGAGGTTCAGAAAAGTTAGGCTAGAACCCAGGTGTCAGAGTCCAGCCCAGACTCTGCTTTCGCTCAAGTCATTGCAATATTAGGGTGGTGAGTGCCTCGCAGAGCCATGCAGAGAATTTGGGACCAGAGGGCAGGGGGCATGAATTAGCCGCCACTGCCATGCTTACTGTAACCCTTCTCCGGCTTGGACATCCAGGAAAACTGTACCTTTTCTGATATGCTTGAAGGTCTGAGATGTCCCCTTTGGCTCCTAACTGCTCTCCTCATTCCCTCCTGTGCCCTGCTCATCTTGCCAACAGCAACCGACACGTGGGGGAATACTGAATGTTGGTCAGTAAGCCAAGCTCTAAAAATAGCCTTGTGCTTTGAGAAGTTTATTGTTTGAAGTCCTATATTTTTACAGGTATATAAAAGCCAATTCTAGAGGTCTCAGTGCCTTGTGATTAGAGAGGTAAGCCTCTCAGTCGGACTTGGCAGGTTGGGAGGTCAGCAAGACCCTCTCCCTGAAGGTGGGGGAGGGGGATGGCATTCAGCCATCTGAGAGGTCTCAGAGTCCTGGAGGCAAAGAGGTATGGGGATGGAGACAGTGGCCATGGTAGGGTCTGTGGGCCCAGTCTTTGCAACTGCACACAAGTTCGAAATGAACTCATTTTCTCAAGGTTTGCCTAATTGAAACCTTGGGCTCCTGAAATTGGCCCTGCCATAGGCCCAGCTTATTGAGGGAGGGTATCAATACCACTGACTCACGTCCCTTCCCCCCAGAGAAAATTGAGCCCCTCCAAAGGGAGGAACTCCCCCTGGCTGTATCCCTACCCACTAAGTTTATCCTCATGTGAAGGGCTCTTTCCTTCTGGTAGCCCCTCCCACCATTCAGAAGTACCCTGGTGTCTTCCAGCTTTAAAATCACAAGCCTGGAGCCTGTGATCCCCTTCAGATGCCACCCCATCTCTACTTTCTTCTCATCCACAGACCACTAAAATTATTTTCAGCTCTCACTTTTCTGCCACAGCTCTGTCTCTTACCCCATACAACCCAACTTCTGCCCCCGCTCCTAGTCAACCGCTTGTGACCATGTCACTGTCCTTAGCTTCCTCAATTTCTTGATGAGATCTGGCCTCACCAGCTTGGCTTTTAGGACCTTGAGGACTGCTGTTCTTCCTTCTGCTCCTCCCACAGCTGTTCAGGGCTGTCACTATCCCTCACATTGGTCCTCTTCTCTATCCCACTGGCACAGCCTAGCACAGGCCCTGTTGTTCCCCTGACTCACTGCCACAGGTCCCTCCATCCTTCCGCTGCTAACATCCTCCACTCTATAGTTAGAGTTGCCTTTCTAGAATCCCACTGTTGTCTTGTCCACCCCAGTTAAACCCTGGACACTTCTTCGACCTTGCCCTGATCCTGAGGTCAAGTGCAAACTCCTTAACAAGTCTTCTGAAAATTCTTGTCCTACTACTCCCCCTATTCATGATCTTTCCACACTGATCTTTCCATACCATGTACTCCCACCTCTGTCTGCTCAGCCTTCACAGAGAGGGTATCTTCTCCTCAGGTGGTAGCATCCCTAACCTACTACATGGCTGCTTCTCCTTCTGTTCTGGCTGATGGTGAGCACCTTCCAGGAAGCCCTGCTGCCTCTGGCTCTGGAGCTCTGCTAGCCATCCTATAGGACCTGATGCTTCTCCAATTACTCTTCCTAACACAAGCCATCATCATCATCTGTGTCGCCCAGTGTCCCCATGAGGAGGGGTTAACATTTGTGTGTTCACTGGCACATCCCCAGTGCCTGACACAGGTCTGTCACATAGTTGGTGTTCAGTAGATGTTCAAGGAATGAATTGAACGGCCAGAAAACAGAGGGGTTGGAGGGAGATTCCTGGGAAAGGACAGACCTTGCAGTGGGCGACTTATTTTGTGTTTACATTTGGTCCCTGTGCACCCTGGCTGCCCCAGCCCATGGTTTGATGAGTAAGACTTTTAAGGTCCAGAGAAAAATCTCAAGACAGAATAAAACCAGTGAGGTTTTTAAATCGCCTTCCTTTTCTTTTTAACAATGTTTTAAGCCTAAGGAATAGAGCTGGATCAGCTTGACCTTTCAGGCTTTGACCTGGGGACCTAGTTGTCCTGTGGGGGCCCAAGAGGAGCCTAAGCTCTCTGGCTGCTATGGCAAGGTGCTGGCTTGCCTGGGCCTCTGAGTTTGAGCATACAGTGATTTCCTGAGCACTTTCTGTGAGCATAGCCTGGTGTTCAGCCACCCTTAAAACAGCCTTGTGAGCCAGATGAATTGAGGACCATTTACTGGTGGGAAACTGAAGTCCAACTGGGGCAAGTTGCATAAGGCACACAGCCAGTGGCAGAGCTGTGACTGCAGGTCTGTGCTCTCTGCACTAGTGAAGCAGGCTGGGCCAGACCCCCGGTGTCTGGCATCTTGTGCGGCAGCCAGCTGGGGATTCAGGGAACTGCATGTGGCTGCTGATTCTCTCGGCAATGGATGCCACGTGGGAACACATTCTCTTCTCATTTTTTTTTTAGAGAAGCCAGAAATCTGGATTTTGAGTGAACATTCCTGGTCCCTGTTCTAATTTAAGAAAGAAAAAGAAAGTGAAGGCAATCACTGCTCTGTGTAGACCAAACAGCCATGTGGGCTGGACCCACGCCCTTGGCCACAGGTGTACAGCATTGGGAGGTGGGGGGACTGGGCTCTGCCACTGGGTGCCTAGTAGAGCTTGGTCAGTTCTCTACTTCTTTTAGGGCCTCATTTTCCTCATTTGTGTGATGAAGAGGCTTGGCATTCGTGGGATTCCAGACAGGCTGCATGTCACAATCACTTGGGGCTCTTTACAAAGTACCACTTCTGGGGGCCCCACTGCTGACTGTCCCTTTGAATTCTTGGGACTTCCTAGGCTTGAGCAGGAATAGGCTATGAAGTCTCCCCAGGTAAGTCTAGGGATCATGCAGTGTAAGCACCATGGCCCTAGTCCCTCTGAGGGTCTTCTGGTCTGGGAGTTACCTCGTGTCTGGTTACCACTGTCCTAAGGGAAGGATGTTAATGCCTGGCTTTTGTAACTTTCAAGCCCCAGAGTTGGGGATAGGGAGTAGAAAAGGTTCTAACATTTCTTTTAAAAACCTGTTCCTTAGACAATTCCAAGTAATGCTTGTATGGATTTCCTTCATTGAAATGTTAACTTTGAGTGTGTGTCTATGGTTCCCTATCCTGCTCTCCCCAGCCAGGATCTGAAACATCACTTGATGGTCTGGCCGTGGCTGTTGTAATTTGGTTGCCACTCTGGCCCAGGATTCTTGCTCCCACAGACCTTACAGTCCCTGTGGCAGACAAAGCGTTCCTCAGGAGTCTGGCTTGATAGGATTAGTTCAGTGTGAGTGTGCCTTCTGTGTACCAGATGCTGTTCTGGAGCCCTAGTTCTCACAGGACAGACATCCTAGTGGGGAAGCCACACACGTGGATTCCCGCATATAGTGATATGGTGGTGGCGTAAGTGCTATTTGAGAGAAATGAGCAGGGAAAGATAAAGGAGGGCCAGGGGAAGAAGGTGTAGTTTTAGGTCACAGAAAGCCTCACTGAGACTCAGGTGACTTTTGAGCAAAGATCTGAATGAAGGAGTGAGCCAAGTGGATATCTGGGAGAAGAGACACCAGGCAGGGGAAACAGCATGTGCAAAGGTCCTTAGTTAGAAATGTGCCAGGAGTATAGAGGAACATTCAGGGGGTCGTGGGGCTTAGGTGGGATGGCCAGGTCCTACAGAGTCTTCTGGGTCACTGTGAGGACTTGGGCTCTAAATCCCAGGAGGTAGGAACAGAAGCGGGACCTGGGCATGTATTGAGTTGCCACCTGGGCATGTGTCCTCTCCAAGAACCACTTTTCAGCGGTGGGCCAAGCTGTAAGGCTCAAGGCATCCTTGGAGAAGCTGCCTCCCCAAGATGAGGGAGGAAGATGTGGATGACCCTTGAGGAAGCCCTCTCTGTCCCCTTCTTGCTAGGTACACTGTGTCCCTTTACACACTGTGTCTTCTCTTGAAATCCACCCCTCTGTGTCCTTGTACTCTGTTCCTTGGGGCCAGGCCAGCCCTTCAGGGCTGCCTGCAGGGCTGGAACTTTTCACCAAATGGGAAGGACTGGGAGAATGACATGCACTTAAATCCTGGCTCTGCTCTGAGCTCTGCAATCTTGGGCAAGCCACAAATCCTTTCTGGTGGCATGATTGCAGGGATTAAATATATGGACTCAGTTTGTGCCAGGGCTCCCTCATGGCACAGTGGCTGAGTGTGGTGGTGATGCACCCCAAGCCACAGCATTCCCTGCTGGAACACCCACACAAGGCAGCCCTTTCTCCAGTAGCTGCACTGCTAAAAACTCTGAAGCCCCCAGGCTGCCTTCACCTTGCTTCTGACTCCATGGCCCTGCCAGCTTCACAGAGACCTAGGGTGTCACAGCTGGTGCTGAGGCTGCCCTACTCCAGCTGAGCCATCCCTGCTCTTATGCAGAGGACAAGACCTCCAGTTCCTTCCCTCCCTCACCTCCTACCCAGACCTTGCCCTGGTCAGTCTGAGTCCCTCTTCCAGTGCCTGGAGCCAAGCAAGCCTACCCCATCCCCCATCCTGGATGATAAACCTGAGTTAATATAGCCTAGGCAGCAAAGAGCTGCAGAAAGCCCCACGAGGCAGCTTGTGAGGGCTGGGAATTAGTAGGCCCTGCCTAGATTCCCTTTACGGAAATCAGAAACCCTGAAAGTAGAGCGTAGAGAAGGCCATAAGGCCTGGAGGCATGAGGGACATACACATTTCAGGAGGCTGTTTTACTCTGGCCTGTGAAGACTGCCAGGAGTCTGGAATGAGGCTCCTGGTGTGGACATTTTCTACAGGCATGCTTTCAGATTGCTGCTTCCTCCAGAGTGGGGCCCAGCCCACTCTAGAGTGTGTGGCTTTACCATGTGATATGACTGCAGTTGGCCCAGGCTTATTTATGCAGCACTCCAATACCGCAAGGCTCTAGGTACTGCATGCTCTTCCTCTGGGCAATCCAGTGGTAGATATGCCAGTTTAGGGCCAAGTCCCAACCCCACTCTTCCCTATGTGGGTGACCTCAGCCCTGTGACTCAGCTTCACCAAGCCCAGATTCATCTTCAGAAGGGACAGTGACCTGGCTCCCTGCTAGCTCTGAGGGATGGTGTTTGGGTTACCAGCCATGTAATTTAAACACCCACTACAGCACCTGTACCTGGCAGGTTTATGGGGGAGAGTTGCTGCAATATAACCCCAGCCTCTCTGTGTGTGTGTGTGTGTGACACTAAATCATATAAGCACAGTGAGTTAAGTGTGAAGGCTCTGAAGCCAGACTGCCTGGGTTTTGATTTCACTCACTACTTGTGTAACCTTGGGGATGGGCTTGTCCTCTTCATGGTTGAGAGGATGAAATGAGGTACATGTAAAGCTTACAGCACTGCTAACTATATAGACATTAGCTGTTATTATCATTACCATCACCATTGATGTTAGAGGTGAATAGTGAATACCCTAACAGTGGGTCTCAGCTTCTGCTGTGCCCTCTTGCCTATGTCCATAGCCACCTCTGACTAACATTTTTCTTCAGAAAAGTCACTTATGACTTCACAGGTCATAATTACTGACACCTGTGGCCTAGAGACCATGGCCCCTCTCTCTTTCCCCAAAACACACACCCTGACTCACTCCCCAGCTGGGATCAGGACATGGTGGCTGGGTCATGGGGTCCAGGTTCCTTTCCAGGACTCTCCTGCCCTCCCTTATCACCAGTGTCTGCAGCCCACAGCTGGAGGTAGGTATCCTCAGAGAGAGAGGCCCTGCAGCAGTTAGGGGCAGGTGACCCTGGCTCCTGCAACTGGGTCTGTCTGCCCCTGCCTTCTCTAACTGCTTATAAGTGTGAGTTGGGCCCTCTCAGTCAAAAAATTCCCAAAGACAGAAGTTAGAAAGGACCTTTTATGAGCTGGACAGCCTTTTAAGGACTTTACCTCTATCAGGTCTCTTAAACATCACAACAGTCATATGAAATCAGTACTCTTAATTGCTCCCATTTTATAGGAAAGGAAACTGAGGTATAAAAGTCTTCCTGCCTGTGGTCACACAGCGGGTAAGGGATGTAACCAGAACTCCAGCCTAGACGTCTAACTCGGAGGCCACAGCAAGGAGCCCACTGAGCCCCCCACTTGGAAGAAAGGAGGGAGGACATGGTGACAGGGCATTTCAAAATGTATTCTCTGTTCTTATGTGTTTTCCCTGTTCTAGGGCACTCAGAAACTCTGGATGGTATTCTGTAGTGATCCAGCCATTTCCCCACATAAAAATAACACAGACTGGCTTCCCGCAGAGGAAGGCGTGTTTGGAAAACTGGAGAGGAAAGGAGAGGAGAGGAGCAGCTTAGGGTAATTGTCCAGTGACTCAGAGCTTGGAGTCCCTGGCCCAGTGGGGCAGAAGGGCAGGGCCGCTAGAGCCCAGTGTGTACGGGTTCTTGTGCAGCTACAGTCTTGTCTGCTTTCCAGCTCTTTCTCGCTAGTCCCACCTGTGGAGTCCCATTTTGTACATGTGGCTCTTGTGTCTTGGCAAGGAGCCAATCTAGGGTCCCTGTCTTTGCTGGAGACCAGAGCTTTCAGGAACCCAGCCCTCACAGAGCAGGACTCCCAGAGGATATGTGGACTTCTCCAGGTCATCCACACAGTGAGGAGGAATGTGGGAGTAGGTGGCTGCAGTAGACAGGGGTGGCCTCATGGAGGAAGTAGGATTTGAGCTCAGACCTGGGTGTGACCCTTCAGAGGCCAATAAATACAAGTATTGAGCAGTGGGGAGACATGGGTTGGGGTGCAGATTCAGACAGTCCATAGCAGCTTCTGGCCAGTCTAGGAGTCTTTTTGCCACACTTCTGACTGGTGTCTGCCCTGCTGCAGCTTGCACATTTCTAGCAGCAGAGAGCAGCCCTACCCATGGGAAAGCATTTTTCCTCAGGCAGGTCAACATGGTTCTGTCTGCAGGAGAAATCTACTCCATTCTTTACTTGTCAACCCATTATAGGCTTGATGACAGGCAGGATATCTTCCTTTTGCTGCTTTTCTCTTTATCAAGCAGTCCCGGTTCTGGGTGGGAGGTGATTTCCAGAACTCAGATTTTTCCTCCTGGTATACTATGATTGGGGGTTGTCAAATAGAGTTTACCTCACATGCCAGCTGGGGCCAGTTTTGTGGAGTGCTGTGTTGAAAGATGTTTTGGAAGGGAGTCTGTGATCAATTAGCAGCATCTGCCTAATGCGGGCAAGCAGAAGGAGAGGTGAGCACGTGCCCCAGGTTTGCAATCCTCATTTTGGGGCCCTAGAGGGTCAGTGCAGCACCAGTACATGGTCTTCTGCTGTGATCTAACACTGGCAGTGGACAGCAGGGCTGGTTTAGCTTCTGGTTTCATATTAGTGACAGGCTTCTCAACTGCATCATGGTATCAGTTCATATTAAACTTGTGGTCAGCCAAAAAAAAATCCCCCAGTCTTTTTCATAAGAGCAGCCATCAAACAAGACCTTCCCCCATCTTGACATTGTTTCCATTATATGAATCTATAATTAATTTGAATCAATCCCTTGTTGACAGACATTCACGTTATTTCCAAATTTTTATAATTAGAAACAACACTGCAGTGAAATTCCTTGTATTTACCTCTTTTCATGTTGATTTTTTCTTAGTGTAAATTTCTGGAAAAGGAATTTCTGGACCAGGAGCTTCTTCTGAGATTCCAGGCAAGATCCACCTGATTGTCATAGAATGTTCCAGAAACTCTAAACTGTCAGGGAATGTCAGGGACTTGGAACAGGTGCCCACCCAATTCCTTGATTTGCATGTGGCCCAGGAGTCTTAAGAGATCATGAATCCCAGTGTGGAACTGAGGACTGACTGCAGAATATTCAGTCCTGGCTGATGGACTTGGTTTGTGGGGGAAGCTTCCCAAGAGGAACAGACTTGGATGGCAAGACACCAAACTCCATGTGGAAGATAACTGTGGCAAAGAAGTGGTGTCCAAGGCATGGTTCAGCAGGCCTGGAGACTTAAGAGGGAGGAGGCAGCAGTGGGAGCAGGGGGAGATATGTGAGGAGGTGGAGGTGGAGGTGGAGGTAGGCCTGGCAGTTCTCTGACCCAAAAGTCTCACTTATATACTCAGGTCAAAAGCAAAGATCTTTGTCCCTAGGGCAATCTGCTTTGGGTAGAAGATAACTGTTATGCTCACATTGTCACTTTTCCCTCCCCCAGGAAAGAACTGGGGTTAGAACTGAGTACTATTGGGACAAGGGCTTAGATCTCTTAGTTTTAGAGTGCTGATATAAATAAAATATCTTTACTGATTTAGCTAGTCAAGTATCTACATAATTTAATTTGATAATTATTTCTAGCTGCTACTCTGAAAAAGTTCTGCCTTCTTCTGAGAATGCCTGTTACTGCACGTACTTGTGAACACTGGGCATTTTACTTAAAAATTATATTTCTGTTAGCTAGTAAGAAAAATACTGTCCCCTGATGTCTAATATCATGTAGCTTCTGATCAGAACCAATAAAAACTGATGTTTTCTGGCTCCAGGCGTGTTCTTAAGGTGCATATCTACATTCATGATGGGCTTGCTTTTGTCCACTCACTTTATTGGAGGACAGTGCTGGTTGTGGCTCCATGGTGGTTGCAGTGGGATGGCCTGGCCCTTTCTTTTCTTTCAGGATGTTTTGAGGTTGGTTTGATTTGGGGGGCATGGAAGGGCTGCTACATCACACAACTCAAGGGGACACCATTCACATAGATTCTATAGGACTTGGTGACATATTGAATGGGGCAGGGGTGGGGATTGGCTGTGAGGAGGGACTAAAGTGATGACGTCCAGGACTCTGGCTCAAGTCACTGTGTCACTGCATGGTGATGGGGGAAAGATCATGAGTTAGATTTGTAGCACACAGGATATTCAGCAGGGACAATGTAGGAAAAAAACATGTTTTAGGACACCGCGCACAGCAGGTGTGGGGAAATGCCTTCACTCATTCAGCAAACATTTACTGAACACTGTTAGTTGAGCACGTGTGTTGGCACTTGGGGAATATCAGTAAGCTAAATAGACAAAGTACATTTGCCTTCATAGAGCTCACATACTAATATGACAACAAATCAAAAAATACAGTGAACACATTATACACTGTGTCCCAAGGTGATGTTTGTCAGGAGGAGGAGGGAAAAAAAAGCAGAGTAAGAATTAGGAATGTTGAGGGGAAGGAGTTGTGGTTTTAAATTTGATGAGTAGGGTGGGCCTCAGAAGGTAGCATTGAGTAAAGACCTGAAGGAGATGAGGTCTAGGTCCATGCCGAGATTGGGGAAGATTGTTCCAGGCAGAGGGAATCACCAGTGCAAAAGCCCTGAGGCAGGAGTATGCCTGACCCTTTTGAGAAGAGAGGAAGCCAATGAGGCTGGAAGAAAATGAACAAGGGGAAGAGGTGCCAAGATGAGGTCAGCTGAGGATAGACCTTGAAGGACATGGCAGACAGTGTCTTCTAAATGTGATGTGGAGCAGAGAGGGCACTTAATCTGATCCATGTTTTGTCAGAATTTCTCTGACTGCTGTGTGGAGAAGAGAGGCAGGGAGACCAGTGAGGAGGCTGTTGTGATAGTCCAGGGAGCTGGCCTGGACTACCTACTGAGAAGTTGGCAGAATCTGGGTATGTTTCAAAGGTAGGGCTGATAGAGGAGGGGAGGCTGGAGTTGCCGTTGTGAAGAGAAAGTCTGTGGGTGACTGTCAGACCCCTTCCCTTGGCCTTGAGTGGAGGTCCAGCCCTTTCTCCCAAGCATGTTCTGGAACCTGCTGGCCCAAGGCATTTAGGAGGCTAATAATGCAGAAATCCTGGGCTGGCACAGCCCCAGAAATTTCTTGACTGCACCCAACCGTCTCCTTCCTATCAGAGCTGACGAGTGCCCCTCCTGCTGGTCCCAAGCCTCCCTCCCTGGTGATGCACCATGCTGATGTCCTGCCTGTGAGCCCAGCCATTCAGGCAGCCAGGCAGGCTCTTGCCCTTAGTTCAGCAACCCTCACCTGCTTGTCTTTTCTTAGCCCCCTCTGCCCCAAACCATGGGCACTGGGAATGAGGACAACTTCACAAATTCACGGGCAGGCCCAGGCTGCACTACTCTCCCTGCTCTTAGGGAGGATACCCTGTTTCACCTGCTCACATTTGTTTTGAGGCCAGATCAGCAAGGTCTAGGACAGGGGTGTCAAACTCATTTTCACCAGGGGCTACATCAGTCTCGCGCTTGCCTTGAAAGGGCTGAATGTAATTTCAACTCCTTAACAGTTAAGGAGTAGTTACATTTATACAGTCCTAAAATTATTTCGGCCCTTTGAAGGCAACTGCGAGGCTGATATGGCCCCCGGTTTAGGCAGAGAGTCGAACCATCGCTTATGTGGAACGCACCATGGATCATTGGGCAGTTGGGGAAGATTCAGGCCTGGCACTCCCTGGCAGAGCCACCAGCAGCTCAGAAGTGCCCATGAGACACAGGAGGTGTCTGCTTCTGGGGACTACACCGAAAACTCCCTCTGTGTCTGTGTATTTCTGCAAACTCAGGGTGACCAGACAATTTTAAATCCATATGAGCAGAACCCTTCCTGCACATTTCTAACTGTGTGAGTGTTGTGTGTGTGTGGAAAGGGTTCCTTGTGAGGTACTCACAGGCTGCAAAGAGAAGGTAAGATGGAAGGAGGAGTATGGAGATTTCAACCACACAGCTGGGTAGGCTTTTCCACTGGAGACTGTCTGCTCATGTATAAGTTGGCATCAACTGCTAGTGGGTCTGACATGGGGGCCCTTACACTCTTCTACACACTATTTATTATGAGGCACTGTTTGAAGCTTTATCAGAACTGTCAGTGTAAGAAATATTCAAACCTATAGAGGATTTTTGTGAGTTTATTTGAGCCAAACTGACATGCTGGAAAGCAAGATCTCAAATGTTCCATAGAATGACAGTTTTGAAGTTTCTTTTGTACATTTTAAATTAAGGAGAGAACTTCAGGAAGATTACATGGAGGTGAGAAAGAGCAAGATAGGGGTTGGATTACAATATAGCAAAGATGATGTGCTCTCTTGAGGGTGGATAAAGCTTATTTCAAAGGTATGTTAACCTGGATGCTCAGAAACAATGAATGGACAGGGCTCAAGGCAAAAATAAACCTTTTACTGGCAAAGTTCCATGCCTGTGGTGTGACTACCCACTACCCACTATGACCTGTCTAATTACTAATTTATGATCAGATCACCCTGTGAAGTTACATTCCACAGAACCCCCTTTTTAGTTCACAGTTCCTTTTATGGTCATAAATCAATCCAAAGATTGCATTGATGGCCAACCTTTCGGTTGGATAGTGTGTTCTCACAGCTTTAGGAAGGCTCATTCCTAGAAAGTCTCAGTATCAACAATGTCTAGTTGAAACTGGTGGGCTATTGGGGATGGGAAATACCATAACCATGGGATGTGAGTTGAGGCTAAATTTTCCAAAAGGGAAGGGCAGTTAAATGGAAGGTAGTCAGGTCTTACAGTCTACATTGTGAAAAAACACTGGATTATTTCTATCCCTTGAAAAATCATGATCTGAGTTTTGCCTTCTGTCTCACTTTTCTGTATTTTGCATGTAGTTTAACAATCACATAAGCCATGAAATGAGTATTAACAGTTATATGTTTTCAGTAATCCTAAAGAGTTGGACTATATAGAGAATCCCAAAGAACAAGTATAACTATTATTATGACTAATACTATTAGCAGACAGGCAAAAACAATAAAAATGGATTCTGATTTAAAGATCAATTTGTCAGTATATAGGCCTTGTTGATATCTTTAGATAGCTGTCTACCTCTAATATCAGTGGCTTTTTATCCTAGAGGAGTCTTTGATGTCTCTTCTAGGCAGAGGCAAGTGTCAGAGACAGGGGTGGATGTTTATTTGTGTTTAGGTGCCTGGTAGGTTCCCTTCCATTGAGGTTGGAGAGTGTTTTTATTTGATGTCTTCCTTTTTTTTTAATTTTGAAATTTTTTTATTGTTCTTCAAGTACAGTCATCTCCATTTTCCCCCTTACCACTTCACCCCACCCCAGCCATCCCCACCTCCCACCCTCGATCCTACACCCCTTTGACTTTGTCCATGTGTCCTTTACAACCCTTCCCCCTATCCCCCCATCATACCCTCTTACCTCCCCTCTGTAACTGTCAGTATGTTTTTTATTTCAATGTCTCTGGTTATATTTTGCTTGCTTGTTAATTTTGTTGATTAGGGTCCACTTATAGGTGAGATCATATGGTATTGGCCCCTCACCACCTGGCTTATTTCACTTAACATAATGCTTTCCAGTTCTATCCATGCTGTCACTAAGGTTAGGAGCTCCTTCTTTCTTTCTGCTGCACAGTATTCCATCATGTCAATGTACCATAGTTTTTTGATTCACTCATTTCCTGATGGGCACTTAGGTTCTTTCCAATACTTGGCTATTGTAAATTGTGCTGCTATGAACATTGGGGTGCATAGGTTCTTTTGGATTGGTGTTTCAGGATTCTTAGGGTATAATCCCAGCAGTGATACTCTTGGTTCAAAAGGCCGTTCCATTTTTAGTTTTCTGAGGAAATTCCACAGTGTTTTCCACAGTGACTGCACCAGTCTGCATTCCCACCAACAGTGTACTAGGGCTCCCTTTTCTCCACATCCTCCCCAACACTTGTTTGTTGGTTTGTTTATGATGGCCATTCTCAATGGTGTGAGGTGGTATCTCACTATGGTTTTGATTTGCATCTCTCCGATGGGTAGTGATGCTGAGCATCCTTTCTTATGTCTCTGGTCCCCCTGTATGTCCTCCTTGGAGAAGTTTCTGTTCAGATCCTCTGCCCATTTTTTAACTTGATTTTATGTCTTCCTGGAGTGGAGTCGTGTGAGTTCTTTATATATTTTGTAGATCAAACCCTTGTCCACGATACCCTTTGCAAATATATTGTTCCATATGGTTGGTTCCCTTTTCATTTTGCTGATGTTTTCTTTAGCTGTACAAAAGCTTTTTATTTTGATGAAGTTCCATTTGTTTATTTTTTCCTTTATGTCCCTTGCTCTAGGGGACATATCACTGAAAATATTGCTTCATGGAATATCTGAGATTTTGCTACCTATGTTCTCCTCTAGTTTTATGGTATCATGACTTATATTTAGATCTTTTATCCATCTTGAGTTTATTTTTGTATATGGTGAAGTTGGTGCTTGAGTTTCAGTTTTTTGCATGTAGCTATCCAGATCTCCCAAAACCATTTGTGGAAGAGGCTGTTTTTATTCTATTTCATGCTTCTTTACCATTTGTTGAATATTAAATGATCATAGAGACTTGGGTTTATTTCTGAGCTCTGTATTCTCTTCCATTGGTCTAAGTGCCTGTTCTTATGCCAGGAACCAGAGTGTTTTGATTACAGTGGCCTTGTAACACAGTTTGATATCAGGTATTGTGATCCCTCCTATTTTGTTCTTCTTTCTCAAAATTGTTGAGGATATTCAGAGTCGTTTATGGTTCCATATAAACTTTTGAAATGTTTGTTCTATATCTGTGAAATATGTCATGGGTACTCTAATAGGGATTGCATTGAATCTATAAATTGCTTTGGGTACTATGGACATTTTATGATGTTAATTCTTCCAATCCATGAACATGATACAGGCTTCCATTTGTTTGTGTCTTCCTTAATTTCTTTCTTCAGTGTTGTGTAATTTTCTGAGTCTTTTACCTCCTTAGTAAGGTTTATTCCTAGGTACTTTATTTTTCTTGTTGCTATAGCAAATGGGATTTTTTCCCTGATTTCTGTTTCTGATATTTCATTGTTGGTGTACAAAAGTACCTTTGACTTCTGAATATTGACTTTGTATCCCACTGTTTTTGCCTAATTCACTTATTAGGTTGAGTAGTTTTTTAGTAGATTCTGTAGGATTTTCTATGTACACTATCTTGTCATCTGCAAACAATGACAGTTTTCCTTCCTCCTTTCCAATTTGGATGCCTTTTATTTCTTTTTCTTGTCTGATTGCTGAGGCTACAATTTCCAACACTATGTTGAATAGAAGTGGTGAAAGTTTACATACTTGTCTTGTTCCTAATCTTAGTGGGAAAGCTTTTAGATTTTGCCTATTGAATATGATGTTGGCTGTAGGTTTCTTGTATATGTACTTTATTATGTTGAGGTATGCTCTCTCTATTCCCAATTAGCTAAGTGTTTTTATCATAAATGGGCGCTGTACCTTATCAAATGCTTTTCCACATCTATTGATATAATCATGTAATTTTTGTCTTTCCTTTTGTTTATGTAATCTATTATGTTTATTAATTTGCAAATGTTGTACCATCGTTGCATCCCTGGGATGAATCATGGTCTATGATCTTTTTAATTTATTGCTGGATGCGGTTTGCCAATATTTTGTTGAGGATTTTAGCACCTATGCTCTACAATGATATTGGCCTGTAATTTTTTTTCTTTTTTGTGTCTTTATCTGGTTTTGGGATTAGGATGATTCTGGCTTCATAAAACGAGTTTGGGTGTCTTCCCCATCCTTGGATTGTTTGAAATAATCTGTGAAGGATAGGGGTTAGCTCATCCTTAAATGCTTTGTAGAATTATCCTGTGAAACCGTCCAGTCCAGGGTTTTCATGTGCTGGGAGTTTTTTTATTACTGCTTCAATTTCATCAGCTGTTATTGTACTGTTCAGGCTTTCTGCTGCTCTTCATTTAGTTTTGGGAGATTATATTTTTCTAGAAATTTGTCCATTTCACCCAGGATTTCAAATTTCTTGGCATACAGTTCTTCATAGAAATTTTTTACTCCTTTGCATTTCTGTAGTATCAGTTGTAATCTCTCCTCGTTCATTTCTGATTGTTTTTATTTGGGTCCTCTCTCTTTTTTTCTCAGTGAGTTTGCTTAAAGCCTTGTCGATTTTTTTTTTTACCTTTTCAAAGAACCAGCTCCTGGATTTATTGATCCTTTGAATTGTTCTTTTAGTTTCTATGTCATTTAATTCTGCTCTGCTCTTGGTTATTTCCTTCCTTGTACTTACTCTAGGTTTTGTTTGTCATTGTTCTTCCAGTTTTTGTAGATATAGGGTTAGGTTGTTTATTTGCAATTCTTCTATCTTTTTTTTTTTATTGTTATTCAATTACAGTTGTATGCCTTTTCTCCCCATCCCTCCACCCCACCCCAGGTGAACCCACCTCCCTCCCCCCTCTCCACCCTCCCCCTTGGTTTTGTCCATGTGTCCTTTATAGTAGTTCCTGTAATCCCCTCTACCCACTGTCCCCGCCCCCACCCCCCCACCCCCGCCCTGGCTATTGTTAGATTGTTCTTAACTTCAAAGTCTCTGGTTATATTTTGTTTGCTTTTTCCTTCTATTGCTTATGTTCCAGTTAAAGGTGAGATCATATGGTATTTGTCCCTCACTTCCTGGCTTATTTCACTTAGCATAATGCTCTCCAGTTTCATCCATGCTATTGCAAAGGGTATAAGCTCCTTCTTTCTCTCTGCTGCGTAGAATTCCATTGTGTAAATATACCATAGTTTTTGGATCCACTCGTTTGCTGATGGGCACTTCGGTTGCTTCCAGTACTTGCCTATTGTAAATAGTGCTGCTATGAACATTGGGGTGCATAGGTTCTTTTGGATTGGTGTTTCAGGGTTCTTAGGGTATAATCTCAGCAGTAGAGTTGCTGGGTCAAAGGGCAGTTCCATTTTTAGTTTTCTGAGGAAATTCCATACTGTTTTCCACAGTGGCCTCACCAGTCTGCATTCCCACCAACAGTGCACGAGGGTTCCCTTTTCTCCACATCCTCTCCAACATTTGTTTGTGGATTTGTTTATGTTGGCCATTCTGACTGGTGTGAGATGATACCTCATTGTGGTTTTAATTTGCATCTCTCTGATGGCTAGTGATGCTGAGCATCTTTTCATATGTCTCTGGGCCCTCTGTATGTCTTCCTTGGAGAAGTGTCTGTTCAAGTCCTTTGCCCATTTTTTAATTGGGTTGTTTGTCTTCCTGGAGTGGAGTCATGTGAGTTCTTTATATATTTTGGAGATCAGGCCCTTGTCTGAGGTATCATTGGCAAATATATTTCCCATACTGTTGGTTCTCTTTGTAATTTGGTGCTGTTTTCTTTAGCCATGCAGAAGCTTTTTATTTTGATGAGGTCCCATTTGTTTATTCTTTCCTTTATGTCCCTTGCTTTCGGGGATGTGTCTGTGAGGATGTTGCTGCGTGGAATGTCTGAGATTTTCCTACCAATGTTTTCCTCAAGGACTTTTATGGTGTTACGGCTTATATTTAAGTCTTTTATCCATCTTGAGTTTATTTTCGTGTATGGCGTAAATCGAGTTTCATTTTTTTGCACGTAGCTGTCCAGATCTCCCAACACCATCTGATGAAGAGACTGTTTTTGCTCCATTTTATGCTCCTGCCTCCTTTGTCAAATATTAATTGATCATATAGATTTGAGTTTATTTCTGGGCTCTCTATTCTGTTCCATTGGTCTACGTGCCTGTCTTTATGCCAGTACCAGGCTGTTTTGATTACAGTGGCCTTGTAACACAGTTTGATATCAGGTATTGTGATCCCTCCTGCTTTGTCCTTCTTTCTCAAAATTGCTGCAGCTATTCGAGGTCGTTTATGGTTCCATATGAATTTCTGCAATGTTTGTTCTATATCTGTGAAATATGTCATGGGTACTCTAATAGGGATTGCATTGAATCTATAAATTGCTTTGGGTAGTATGGCCATTTTGATGATGTTAATTCTTCCAATCCATGAACATGGTACATGCTACCATTTGTTTGTATCTTCCTTAATTTCTTTCTTCAGTGTTGTGTAGTTTTCTGAGTACAGGTCTTTTACCTCCTTGGTTAGGTTTATTCCTAGGTACTTTATTTTTCTTGTTGCTATATCGAATGGGATTTTTTCCCTGATTTCTGTTTCTGCAGTTTCATTGTTGGTGTACAGGAATGCCTTTGATTTCTGGGTATTGACTCTGTATCCAGCTGTTTTGCCAAATTCATTTATTAGGTCGAGTAGTTTTTGAGTGGAGTCTATAGGGTTTTCCATGTACACTATCATGTCGTCTGCAAACAGTGACAGTTTCATTTCCTCCTTTCCAATTTGGATGCCTTTTATTGCTTTTTCTTGTCTGATTGCTGTGGCTAGGACTTCCAATACTATGTTGAATAGGAGTGGTGAGAGAGGGCACCCTTGTCTTGTTCCTGATCTTAGTGGGAAAGCTCTAAGTTTTTGTCCATTGAGTGTGATGTTGGCTGTAGGTCTCTCATATATGGCCTTAATTATGTTGAGGACTGCTCCCTTTATTCCCACTTTGCTGAGTGTTTTTATCAGAAATGGGTGCTGTATCTTATCGAACGCTTTTTCCGCATCTATTGATATGATCATGTGATTTTTGTCTTTGCTGTTGTTGATGTGATGTATTATGTTTATTGATTTGCGAATATTGTACCATCCTTGCATCCCTGGGATGAATCCCACTTGGTCATGGTGGATGATCTTTTTCACATATTGGTGGATGCGGTTTGCTAATATTTTGTTGAGAATTTTAGCGTCTATGTTCATCAGCGATATTGGCCTGAAGTTTTCTTTCTTCGTTGTGTCTTTATCTGGTTTTGGGATTAGGATGATGTTGGCTTCATAAAAAGAGTTTGGGAGTCTTCCATCAGTTTGGATTTTTTCGAATAGTCTGTGAAGGATTGGGGTTAGTTCTTCCTTAAATGCTTTGTAGAAATCTCCTGTGAAACCATCTGGTCCAGGGCTTTTGTGTGATGGGAGTTTCTTGATGACTGCTTCAATTTCCTTTGCTGATATTGGTCTGTTCAGGTTTTCTGCTTCTTCTTCAGTCAGTTTTGGAAGATTATATTTTTCTAGAAATGTGTCCATTTCATCTAGGTTTTCAAATTTCTTAGCATATAGGTCTTCATAGTAATTTCTTACGATCCTTTGTATTTCTGTGGTATCAGTTGTAATCTCTCCACTTTCATTTCTAATTCTGTTTATTTGGATCCTCTCTCTTTTCTTCTTGATAAGCCTACTTAAAGGCTTGTCGATTTTGTTTATCCTTTCAAAGAACCAGCTTCTGCATTCATTGATCCTTAAAATTGTGCTTTTAGTCTCTATGTCATTTAGTTCTGCTCTGATCTTGGTTATTTCCTTCCTTCTGCTTGCTCTGGGCTGTCTTTGTTGTTGTTCCTCCAGTTCTTGTAGGCATAGGGTTAGGTTGTTTGTTTGAACTGTTTCTAACTTCTTAAGGTAGGCCTGTATTGCTATGAACTTCCCTCTCAGGACTGCCTTTGCTGTGTCCCATAGGTTTTGGGTTGTTGTGAGTTCGTTTTCATTTGTTTCCAGGAAGTTTTTGATTTCTTCCCTAATCTCGTTCTTGACCCATTCGTTGTTTAATAGCATGCTATTCAGTCTCCATGATTTTGAGTGTTTTGGGTTTTTACCCTTGGGGTTGGTTTCTAGTTTCAGACCCTTGTGGTCAGAGAAGATGCTTGATATGATTTCAATTTTCTTGAATTTGTTGAGGCTTGCTTTGTGTCCTATCATGTGGTCTATCTTTGAAAAAGTTCCATGGACACTTGAAAAGAATGTGTATTTTGCTTCTTTGGGATGAAAAGCTCTGTATATATCAGTTAAGTCCATTTCCTCTAGGGTATTGTTAAGTGACACAATATCTTTGTTGATCTTTTGTTTGGAAGACCTATCCATTTTTGATAGTGGGGTGTTAAAATCCCCTACTATAATTGTGTTGCTGTCAATATCTTTCTTGAAATCCTCCAAGATTTTCTTTATGTATTTGGGTGCTCCTATGTTGGGTGCATATATATTTACAATGTTTATGTCTTCTTGGTGGATTCTTCCTTTGAGTATTATGAAGTGACCTTCTGGGTCTCTCTTTATGGCCCTTCTTTGGAAGTCTATTTTGTCTGATATGAGTATTGCTACCCCTGCTTTTTTTTCCTGTCCGTTTGCTTGGAAAATTTGTTTCCAGCCCTTCACTTTCAGTCTTTGTGGGTGTTTTGTTCTGAGGTGGGTGTCTTGTAGGAAGTATGTGTGTGGGTCATGTTTTCTTATCCATTCAGCTGTTCTATGTCTTTTGATTGGAGCATTTAATCCATTTACGTTTAAGGTTATTATCGATAGGTAGTTATTCATTGCCATTATTTCCTACCTGTGTTCCTCTGTCTTTCTCTTTTCCTTCCTTTCCTTAAAGCAGTCCCTTTAGCATCTCTTGCAGAGCTGGTTTGGTGGAGCTGTATTCTTTTAGACTTCTTTTGTCTGGGAAACTCTTTATTTGGTCTTCTATCTTGATTGAGAGCCTTGCTGGTTAAAGTAGTCTTGGTTGCAGGCCTCTGGTTCTCATTATTTGGAATATTTTTTGCCATTCTCTTCTGGCTTGGAGCGTTTCCATTGAGAAGTCAGTTGCTAACCTTATTGGGGCTCCCTTGTATGTTACTTCCTTTTTCTCCCTTGCTGCCTTTAAGATCCTCTCTTTGTCTTGGAAATTTGCCATTTTAATTATGATGTGTCTTGCAGTGGGTCTCTTTGGGTTCCTCTTGGTTGGGACTCTCTGTGATTCCTGGATTTGGGTGACTTTTTCTCTCATCAGATTAGGGAAATTTTCCATCATTACTTTTTCAAACAGGTTTTCTATCCCTTGCTCTTCTTCTTCTCCTTCTGGTATTCCTATTATACGGATATTGTTACGTTTCATGTTGTCCTGCATTTCCCTTATTGCCTCTTCATTCTTTCTGAGCCTCTTTTCCTTTTCTTGCTCCTTCTGGGTGTTTTTTTCTACTTTATCCTCCAGCTCGCTGATCCGATCCTCTGCTTCATCAAGTCTGCTTTTCATTCCTTCTACTGTGTTCTTCAATTCAGAAATTGTATTCTTCATTTCCTCTTGGCTCTTGTTGATATTTTCTATTTCCTTTTTCATGTTGATATAGTTTGCAGTGAGTTCATTGTAGTTTCCTTGTAGTTTCTGGTAGTTCTCTTTGAGCTCAGAGAGCTCAGTGAGCTTCCTGATGACCATTGCTTTGAACTCAGTATCTGATAGTTGACTTGCCTCTTTTTCGGTTAGTATTCTTTCTGAGACTTCCTCCTTTCCTTTCATTTGGGAATTGTTTTTGTGTCTTCCCATTGTTTGTGAGGCTCTTCTTGTTGGCCTCTGCTTCTTAAATTGCTTTGTTCTGACTCCCTGGGTTTATGATATGAACTCCTATGGTAGAATGCCAATGGGATTCGGTGGTGCTGTCTCCTTACTCTCCTGTGCTCACTGGTCTTGAGCTGACGTTTATGTGTTTAACACGGTCTAACTGTAGTCCTTTCAGCACTCCAGGTTTTGTTGTCTCACCGTCAGATCTTTCAATGTCCTCTATCTTTGGTCTCTGATCTTCGTATATGCTGGAATACTGTTGGCTGTTCGCTCTGCTCCTCAGATCAGCTAGGTATTTCCCTGGCATTGAGGGGAAGTGGATTCCGCTCCCACCTGTGTTGCCGCCATCTTCCTTAAGTATTTTTTCTTTATGAAACAGTCTGGATGAATGGTTATTTTCTATTTTCTTGGTGTTGGTCCCCCTTGCTGTTCGATTCTCTGTCAGTTCTGGTTGTGCGAGGAGGCGCAGTGTCTCAATTCTTCTATCTTTTTTAGGTAGGCCTGTATCACTATGAACTTCCCTCTGAGGACTGCCTTCGCTGTGTCCCATAAGTTTTGGGCTGTTGTGTGTTCATTTTCATTGGTTTCCAGAAATTTTTTGATTTCTTCCTTGATCTCATTCTTAACCTATTCATTGTTTAATAGGATGCCCTTCAATCTCCATGAATTTCAGTGTTTTTGAGTTTTTTTCCTTGGGGTTGGTTTCTAGTTTCAAGTCCTCATGGTCTGAAAATGGTTGATATGAATTTAGTTTTCTTGAATTTGTTGAGACTTGTTTTGTGTCATATTGTGGGGTTTATCTTTGAAAATGTTTTATGTGCATTTGAAAAGAATGTATTTTGCAGCCTTGGGATGAAAGGTTCTATATATGTCAGTTAAGTCCATTTGATCTAGGACATTGCTCAATGTCGCAATATCCTTGTTGATATTTTGTTTGGAAGATCTCTCCACTTTTGACAGTGGGGTGTTGAATCCCCTACTATAACTGTGTTGCTGTCTATTTCTTTCTTGAAGTCCTCCAAGATTTTCCTTATGTGTTTGGGTGCTCCAATGTTGGGTGCAAATATGTTTATAATGTTTATGTCTTCTTGATGTATTCTTCCCTTGAGTATCATGAGGTGTCCTTTTGGGTCTCTTTTTATGGCCTTTGTTTTCAAGTCTATTTTGTCTTGATATGAGTATTGCTACCCTAGCTTTTTTTTCCTGTCCATTTGCTCGGAATATTTTTTCCAACCCTTTGCTTTCAGTCTGTGTAGGTCTTTTGTTCTGAGGTGGGTCTCTTGTAGGCAGCATATCTGTGGGTCAACTTTTTTTTAACCATTCAGCTACCCTGTGTCTTTTGATTGAAGCATAATCCATTTATATTTAGGGGTATTATTGACAGGTACTTATTCTTTGCCATTTTACTCCTTTCATACCTGTGTTACTCTCTGTCTTTTTCTTCCTTTTCTTAAAGCCATCCCTTTAGCATACCTTGCAGTGCTGGTTTGGTGGCAGTGTGTTCTTTCAGTCTTCTTTTGTCTGGAAAACTCCTTATTTGGCCTTCCATTTTAATTGAGAGCCTTGCTGGGTAGAGTAGTCTTGGTTGCAGGCCTCAGCTTTTCATTACTTGGAACATTTGTTGTCATTCCCTTCTGGCTTATGGTTTTTCCATTGAGAAGTCTGCTGCTAGCCTTATCTGGGCTCCCTTCTATGTTACTTCCTGTTTCTCCCTTGCTGCCTTAAGATTCTCTCTTTGTCTTGGAATTTTGCCATTTTAATTGTGATGTGTTTGAGTGGGCCTCTCTGGGTTCCTCTTGATTGGGACTCTCTGTGTTTCCTGGATTTGTGTGACATTTTTTCTCATACAATTAGAGAAGTTTTCCATCATTACTTTTTCAAATAAGTTTTCTACCCCTTGCTCTTCTTCTTCTCCTTCTGGCATTCCTATTATATGGATATTATTACATTTCATGTTGTCCTGCAGTTCCCTTAACCCCTCTTTTTTTTTTTTTTTTTTTTTTTGAGTCTTTTTTCCTTTTCTTGCTCACTGTGGGAATTTTTTTCCACCTTGTCTTCCAGGTTGCTGATTTGATTCTTTGCTTCATCTACCCTGCTTTTGATTCCTTCTATTGTGTTCTTCAATTCAGTAATTGTACTCTTCATTTCCTCTTGACTCTTGTTGATAGTTTCTATTTCCTTTTCATGTATATAGTTTGCAATAAGTTCCTCGTAGTTCCCCTGTAGTTTTTGGTAATTCTCAGTGAGATCATTGAGCTTCCTTATAACCATTGCTTTGAACTCAATATCTGATAGTTGACTTGCATCTATTTCATTTAGCATTCTTTCTGAGGACTCCTCCTTTCCTTTCATTTTGTGATTGTTTCTTTGTCTCCCCATTGTTTGTGAGATTCTTCTTGTTTGCCTCTGCTTCTTAAATTGATCTGTTCTGACCTCCTGGGTTTATGGTGTGGACTTCTATGGTAGAAGACCTGTGAGATTCAGCGGTACAGTCTTCTTGACCTCCTAAACTTGATGCCCTTGGGATGCCATGTATGTTAGCTCTCTTGATGTAATTGGGTTTTGACTGTTGTTGGGTCATTGTTTGGTGGGTCTTTCCCTCCAGCTGGTTGACTGAGGGTCACTCCACACACCATGTCTTGTATGCTATTGTGCAGGTGCAGTTAGTGCTGAAGCTGATTTTTCTTTCTAAGGTTGTAAGGCTTCTCTTTCACAATTATTCAGTTGTCTGTTGTTAGTCATTTCTCCACAATTAAGTTGTAGTTCCAAATTGGTCCTGGGAGGAAGTTAGTGTGGCTTCCATTCACCCTCTGCCATCTTGCCTCCCTGAGGAAGCAGATGCTGTCAATTTCCTCCTCTTCACACACAAGTGGACATGTCCTTGTCACTGGAGCTGTCTGGTGATTCTTGCCTCCTCTTTTCTCCTGAGGATGTTTACGGCAAAGGCTCATGTTCCTCAGTGTCTCTTGTATAGGGCATGGCCTCCAAAGCAATATTCTTTACTAAAATAAGGAGAAATGCACCTTGGAAGGGGGTCCTTCTGCAAGCCGCTGACGCAGATCCCAGCCAGCAGGCAATAGAAAAATTGCCTGTGTTGTGGCGGCAATAGAAAAACACACAAGGACTACAGAAATCCTGTGGAGAAAAAGGGACGGCATGGCCACTCTCTAAGTGAGAGAGGGCGAGAGGGCTAGAGAAAGCCCAAGAGAGAGAGAGCCGACCCCTACCTGGACAGGCTTTATTGCTTTTCTGGGCACATTACATCCAGGATGGTCCTCATTTACTATGCACAGGTTCACTGTAGGTGATTACCTTTTACAGACAACCAAGGACAGAACACTGCTAATTACTTCAAAGAGAAGGATGTTACAGATCAAGGGAGAAAGTGGTTGAACTGGTTACACTCAATACTTGGGTGGTTTAGCACAGACTTTAGGAAGTTAAAGATACTCAGTAAACATTTGCTGCCTCAATCCAGGGTGAGGGAGTTTCAGCAAAAGCAATTCTCAGCAGCCTAGGTACAATGCAGGCCTGTTTCCCCAGGGGAGAACCTCTCCATGGGCGTGGGTCCTGCCTGCCGAACCTTGCACCCACTGGCTTTTCCGAGTGGGAGCTGGGCTACATTTCCCACACGTGGAACAGTTCCCTATAAGCTGTGATTTTGGAAGAACGTCAGGCTCAGACCCAGCCAAGTCCACTACACGGTCACTCACTCCTCCCAGCTCGATGCTCTCTCTATACTCCTCCCCATGGACTTCATCGATGCAAGGTACAGAGGCGAAGGCAACACATATTACCCACTACCCAAAAGGCCTGATTTTCTTTCCAATAAACAAAATCTCCAGGTTGGCAGTCAATGATCTTGAAGTCTTTGTATTGTGGGAGCTCTCTGTGAAAGGAAGTGGTTACCTACTTGGCAGTTTCTTGAAGTGATTTTATTGAACCTTGGCAGTGGTGTAAGACGTCAGCTCATAAGTTCCTTCATCTAATTTAAGTCTAGCTTAAATGCACTGTAATGCATGAAGGAATGCAAAACCCCAAAAATGGAGAGCCAGGGAGCAAGGAAGAATCAAGTGGCCACGTTGGGTTTCCCATCACCCCAACTATTTGTTGTTTTTATTTTTTTCTGGAAAACCCTTCTCTCTATTTATTTACTTATTTATTTACATTTTTATTGTATATTTCCTTTACCATTTATCCCCCTTATACTCTCTTCCACCTGCACCCACTCCCTCCCCCCATAATCACCACACTGTTGGCTATGTCCCTGAGTCCTTTTTATAAATCACTGACTTTGCAATGCCTTCCATACAATTTAGCATTAAAAAAAACAAAAAACAAAACAAAAACCCAGTCTTTTTAGATATTCCAAGGGTCTTTCTTGAATACCACAAAGTTATCCCTACATATATGAGATTTTTTTAACCCTTAAAACCTCAATTTCTAATGAAAATTAAGAAGTCAAATTTATGAAGACATTTTATAACCTCTAGAAACATTTCATAGATGTCAAATCAAAGTCAATTATTACCATGGATTATTTTTGTAAAACTGGGTAAATATAAATATTATATTTAATACCAATTGCTTGGAAGACATTTCTATTCTATAAGCCAACAAACTTTAACTTTATTTACTAAAGATTAATTTTAGATTATGTGAACTTGAAAAGCATTTGGGGTAGTTTTTATATTTCTGAGAATTTTAGAATACCCAATCATTACAAGTGCTTGCCTTCAAAATCAATTAATTTTAATTTATTAAATTAATTTTAATATCATCTGGGGGTAGAAAGTTATTTCACATTTACAACATACATATATTAGAAACACATAGACAGCCAAAGAGACCTTTAGCCATGAGAAAAAAAAAAACTCAGTAGTTTAAAACAAGCAAGCAAAATATAACTAGAGACATTGAAATTAAAAACAAACTGACGGTAACCAGAGGGGAGGTAGGAGGGGATAATGGGGGAAAAAGGGGGAAGACTTGTTGAAGAGCATGTATAAAGGACACATGGACAAAGCCAAAGTGGGGTAGGATCAAGGGTGGGAGGTGGGGATGCCTGGGGTGGGGGGGAGTGGGAGGAAGGGAAATGGAAACAACTGTACTTGGACAACAATAAAAAAAATACTCCATATCCTTAACTGGGTCTACTTTGCATGTAAATTTAATTAGGTATGTTAAACTCTTTGATTAAAATTGTGGACTCAAGTTTCTAAAAAACAAACAACAACAACAACAACAAAAAACCTCAGTAGTTTATAAAAGGACAGTTGGATCCAAATCTGGTTCTCGCATTTGGGATAAGAAGAACTTAACATTTGTATCTGTTCTTGACAAGTCAAGTTTTCCTTTTAAAATAAGGACATCTAGTGTGAAGTTGGGGCTTAGGATTGCTGCTGGAAGAGCCTTCAGGGTCTGAATTTGTCTGGTGCACTCCAGCTAGAAGAGCGAGGTCTGTGGGGGCAGTTAATGCTGCTGGGGGATGTGACTCAGCCCATAATGGTTGAAGCCAGCCTACCACACCCTTATGGACTGCCTCTGCCTTGGTGCCCCTCCCTTGGGTCACAAGGTCCCCATCTTGAGCTCCTCCACCTGCTTGGGGTAGCCTCCTAGCTGTCTCAGATATCCTAGTCTGAAACCTCCTTCATGGCACACAACTCATTTTTAAGTACCTGAGTAATATTGTAGAGAAAAATGCCTATTGGATGCAAAAGAGGCCAGTTTTTTTTTCAAATTTTTAAGATGGAACTCAGCCAAGCAGTGCGTAATTATGAAGAATACAGTGGCTACTGGTACAGTTGATACCACTGCACTGATTCATGTTAAGTATTCTGGAGAAGTCAAAGCTTTCCTCTTTTATTAAATCCTCATCATGTTTCCTTGAAATAAAATTATTTTTTAAAATATGGACATCCATTTTTAATACCTCAAAAGAATTGGGTCACCACTTAAACTATATCATAGGTTGATCCATTTATCTAAATCTTTTTTTTGAAGCTTTGAAAGACCAATGAAATGTTTTTCACTTATTCTGCCTAATTTTATAACCAGTTTTTTCTAATTGTGTGTGGAAATGATTAGAAGTAATAAAGGATCCTGCAGGAGTATTCATGGGAGGCTGTGGTGGTGAGGCTCGTTGGCCTCAGAGACAGAATTTATCATGTTAATTTTAGTTTTCCTTTGAGATCTCTCAAGTCTAAACAAACTTCTAGAGAAAACCAGCCTCTAAATGCACATCTCCAGATGAACTACATCATACCCTAGAGGAAATGTTTCCCCAGGCAATTCCACAAAGATTCTTAGTTACCTAAGAATACCTGAGAGTTAGGTTGGGGAAGCAAGTGTTCTTTCTCTTTTGGAGCTAAGGAGAGTTCTGCCTCATTTAATCAGCAAAGATTATGTTCAGACTCTCAGTAAGCAATCCAATTTAAAAAAAAAGTAAAAGCAGCAAACCATATTCCCTTCCTTTCCCTGGGTTATCCCAACCCTTTTCCACTTCAAGAATTTTCTAAGAACAGCTAAAGTCAGCACCTGCTACCTAAAGCAGGTAAGTCTGGGATTTTAAGAGACAACTTATTCAGGTTTACCCAATATGAAGGAGGGAGCCAGTGGGTCACAATGGACCTCTGCTGGTATCCAGCACTGGGATACGGTTCTGCAGGGTGATGGGGGGAGGGAGGGGACTTCCTCAGAATGCTACAGAGTATTCCAAGTAAATGTTAATGTAAGGAACATCCAAATCTGCAGAGATTTTTTTGTAAATGTTTATTTGAGCCAAACTAATGACATGCTGGGAAGCAAGATTTCAGGTGCTATGGAGAATAAAGGTTTGCAGTTTCTTTTATACATTTGGAATTAAGGAAGGTTACATGAAGGTGAGAGAAACCAAGGTACAGGATAGTTAAAATTATGTTCCTTTGAGGATGATTACTTCTGAGGGCTCTGAAAAAAAGGCATTTCAAAGATATGTTAATCTAGATGCACAAAAACAATGGACAGGGCTTGCTTAAGGCAAAGGTAAAGCTTTTATTGGTCTGAGAGTACTCACCATGACCAACTGGTTAGGAATTTATGATCAGATCACCCTGTGAGTTTGCTTTTGTTTAGATTTATTAGAGTCCTCTTTTTGTCCACAAAGCAGTACTAGAATTTTAAGTTCTGCCTGTCTCCATCCCTTCCCCCTACCTAACACATACACATCAGGCCCAAAGGAAGCTGCTGTTGGGTGACTGATGTCTGGAGTCTCCTGTAGGGTGGTATTCCTCTTACACCTTGAAGGCATTTAGGCAAGCCCACTTGTATTACAGATAGGGAAGCAGGCCTTGAAATGAGGGCTGACCTACCTGATTCACAGTCAGATCAAGGCAAAGCACCTAGTCTCTTAATTTCTACCCCAAGGGAAGGATGACCTTTGTCACACTTTAGCCTCTGGGGAACAAACTGGGACATCCTTTTGTCACAGGAGAGCCACTGCATGTTCCTGGAGGCCAGAGCCAGTTGGTAGAGCTGAACTCTTGTCCTATTCTTAAACTATGAGTTTGATTTTCATTCTTCCCTGTGTCTTAGAGCAGAATTGTAATCAAAGGGCAGGCTGCTTCCCTTCCTGCTAGGTGGGTCTGCTCCATATGTCTTGGTCCTCTCTGCTCCAGGGCCTCCTTCCTTAAGCCCCTACTTCGTGTCTCACCTAGGAGTCAGTGAACAGAATCACATTGTACACTTGGCAATGAGACCCTGCCAGTCCCTATGACAAGTGGAGGCAATGGAAGCAGAGGTGGTTAGGGGGTAAACCAGTTGTCCCTGAGGCTCTTGAATGCTTTCCCATTGGTCTGAAGATGGGACCACTGAGGAAGGACTGTAGCCTAAGTAGGGCCTGTGTTCCTTCTCTGGAAGTACTGGGCCACTTCCAGAGAGACCCTACCCTGGCCCCAGGGGCTTTTAAAGGCTGAGTGATATACTACAGGGACATGCAAAGGTAAAGGCATGACTAGAGGGGGTACCAGTATGTGTTAGAAATGTTTTGTATAAATTTCTCCCTTCTCTCGCCCTATGCTATAAAGCAGTCTACAGCAGGAACCAATGTCTGTCAGCTAAATTCATAAGTTTGGGATGAATAAGTCAGTCAGACCTGCTCCTGTCACAGAGAAACTCCCCAAAACTTGGTTCTCCTTGCTGACACAGTAAAGAATTAGAGATCAGTAAGCCTACTAGCATACAAGCAAGGTTTATTAATGCTAAGTTCTAATAGGAAAGCAAAGCAAAGGGGGCTAGGGCAGGGTGGTCAAAACGGGAGGCCAGACCCCGCTACCCCCTCTACCTCCCCACCAGAGGCCGAGTGGCCAGGACCCCCCACCCCCAGCCCGTGTGGCAAAAACTGCCGAGAGAGTTTTTGTTCTGAGGGATGTGGGTGAGGGAGCTACATATTGATTGATGGGTAAAGGTGGTTCCAGCTTCCCCCTGGGGAGATGTGACTACCCAAACATAGGTGGGTATAGGGGTCTGTTAGCCCAAATCCTTACCTTGATCCAGACTCTATTTGCTCATTTTGCATATGTAATGGAAGGCAGGCAGTTAACCAAAGTTGTTTTATGGGCTTCACTGTGGACCCCTTCCTCCTTCCTCCTTCTAGGCCTTGGGATGAATACAGTCTCAAGGTTTTCCTTTTCCCAGCTAGTGGAGATGATACACACAGACTTTCAAGGGCTTCCCCCCTCCTACACTATCTTATTATTTGTAATGCCTGGCAGCCTTATTGGACTAGGCTCAGGACTACTGGGTCAACAGGTGTCTTTGCTTTTATCCTCCTGTATTAAGTTCTTTGTTAGATTGCAATGGTGAGGGCCCTGCTTTTATTTCCCCTCTGGCTATTTATTCTACCATAGCACTCCTACATGGTACTTGGAACTTTGGGAGGATGTGTACACATCCTGGGGATGAGAGGCAGTGAGGTGGAGAGGAACACCCGGTTATGGAAGTCCCACCAACTTGGGCTTTAATTCTATCTGTGCAACCTTGGGCAAGTCCCTGAACGGGAACGAGTGCCACAGGCTAAGTGGCTTTAACAACAGACATTTGTTCCTCACTTTGAGTTCCTGAGATTGAAAGTCTGAGATCAAGGTGTAGGCAGGGTTGATTACTTTGAGACCTCTCTCCTTAGCATGTAGATGGCTGCTTTCTTGCCTTGTCCTCATATGGTCATCCCTCTATGTGTGGGTGTGTCCTGATCTTGTAAGGATTCTAGTCATATTGGATTAGGAGCCTGATGACCTCATTTTACTTTAATTATCTCCTAAAGACCCTACCTTCAAATACAGACATATTCTGAAGTACTCTTGGGGTTAGAGCTCAACATATGGATTTGAATGGGGCACAATTCAGCCCATAACAAACACCAGCACATTACATGAACCCTGAGTAGGTGTGCAGTAAAGACTCACTTTTGTTAATTACTGTTTTCTTTTTAAAAAGTACAAAAATCAGTGGTTTACTTAATGCAGGTGGTCAGAGTGAGAAAGGATCCGTTCAGTCACTGAGTAAATATTTACTGAGCACCTAGTGTGTACAGGCCTGGCTCTTGTCATTGGGATCCTCAGTGGATCAATGGGCTAAACTTCTGTCCTCACAAGTTGACATTTTTGTGTAAGAGATGGATAGTAAGCAAAATCAATTAGTGAAGTGTCAGAGGTTAGAAGATGGTGAGTTTTACAGAGAAAATGAAACCTGAGGGAGGTGAGCCTCAGGAAGATGTGGAGCAGAGTCTTGGCAGAGGCCCTCTAGCTGCATGGGGTTGATCAACTGGAGGATGAGGAGGAAGCAGGAAGACTGGGCGTTGTGGACCCCTACTGCAACTCAGTAGGCCACCTCTTGACTGTCAGCCCCTCCTACCTCCTGGTGTCCTGAAAGGACCTGGGTTCTGAATTTTCATTCATAGGAGGCCTCTCTCCTCTCTCTTCTGCAGCGTGGAGGGTGAGGCCCCCAGCAGTGAGACCTGCACATCATTGGACAGCCCTTCGGCCTATCGCCAGGGTCCCTTAGTGCCTGGCTCCAGCCTGAGCCCGGACCACTACGAGCATACATCTGGGGGCGCCTATGGGCTATATTCTGGGCCACTGGGGCAGCAGCAGCGCACACGGAGGCCCAAGCTGCAGCACTCGACTTCCATCCTACGCAAGCAGGCTGAGGAGGAGGCCATCAAGCGCTCACGTTCCCTCTCTGAAAGCTATGAGCTCTCCTCGGACCTGCAGGACAAACAGGTAGGTGGATCCAGTCTCTTGGCCACTGGGGACAGGCAGCAGGGCCTGCCACGTGTCCTCCCAAGAATCATGTGACCCTTTGCTGGAGTAACAGGAGTCTGTAAACTTTCATGCTGGTGTTCTGCACTCTCCAACACGAGGAAGTATGAGTAAGGTTCATGCTCCTTAAGAATGTGGCCTTTGCCTTAGCATGAGCTGACTTGCCCCTCCTGAGGCATGGAGGGATTCAGAGTGAAGGGACTGGACTGTGGACATTTCTTCTGTCAAGCCTTTGCCTCTGCCCTGTTCCCAGCCCTAATGCCTGGGGTCCAGGTTGTAATGAAGGTCCGGATGTCAAGGCCTGACACCACAAGGACACACAGGTTGTGTATCCAGCTACTGAGTTTTCAAGTCCCCAGGAGAAGTCTGACCCTTGGAAAGTCTGTTCAGGGAGCCCCTGGAGAGAAGGGAGGGAGGTCAATTTACAATAGAAATGGCTTACTCTGAAAAGAACACCAAGTCCAACCACAACCAGTGAGGAGAAGTTGTTTATTATATCCTTTCCAGTTTACAAGTTAGCATTCTTGTGGGAAGTCACCTCATTGAAGGCTGCAATTCTGCCTTGAGAGGCTTTGCCCCACACCCACACTGTGAGGTCAGCACCTGTGTACTGAGTGAGGCCGATGCACTACCTGGCTGAGTTCCAGGAAAGAGGGAAGAGAGGAAAGGTCTGCCACAGCTGGGTGGTGGTTGGTGGGGAGAGCAGAGAGCAAGAGTTCATTGAGGGCCAGAGAGTTCTTACTTTAGGACCTCAGAGTGCAGGCACATAGTAGGCATTTTAACAAGAATTTAAGTATGAAACTCTAAGGAAAAGCTCTAGTCTTCAGGAGAAGTCCCAGCCTGCTAGGAAGCAGTTGTGCAAGCATACAGGACTGGGTCGTCTCTCTGACTCAGTCTCCCTAGGTCCTGGATGCTCAGCTTTGGGCCATCTCCTATGGGTCCTTATCAGCCACCTCTGCACTTGCCTGGCCCCAGGACCTTAGTCCCTCAGACACCAGGCTATAGGAACCATCTTGCCCTTCCCTTCTGCCCACACCTACCCCATGGCCTGGCTGCCCTCTGTCTGCTTCCAATCTTCCTATGTGTCTTTTTTGGAGCAGAGGTCTGGGCCCTGGTATGGCCCTGACTTCTCTGGGGAGCAGTTTGGATACTGCCCAAGGTGGGCCTTTCCCCACCAGCACCTGTTCTCCTGCTCTCAGTATTGCCCTCTGACTTTTGACAGCCCTGCCCACCTCAGCCCTGATCTCTCTTAATTCTTTTACCTGTGAGTTAGTACTGAGAGGGGATACAGCAAGCGGCCAGAGCCTAATAGCAGATGGCCCCTTCTCAGTCTGTGGAAGCAAATAATCCCCTGCCCCTGTTGTATTTGGCCCCATGAATAGGTCCATAGCCAGGGGGGATGGAGGGGAGGCAGCTCCTGTTCCATTTATCAGTTACATCTAGATCCAGAGTGGATCAGAAACAATTTGTAATAAAGGACATGTGCAGCAGGACCATTAAAATAGAATTGAGAAAGGTTAGGACTTAATAGAAGCCTACAGAGACAATCATGTGCTTCATATAGCCTTCCATATGGCCACAGATGTTTATTTTTATCCATACATGTTAATCAAATGTCCATCTGTGCCAGACAGTGTGCTGGGTCCTAAGGAGTCTACAGTGGAACAAGGTCATGCCCTAGCTCTTGACCTGACACTGTGGTCCAGGAGATAGACCATGGATAAGTTAGCAATAAAGACAGTTTAATTCCAAAAGTGGTACAAACATTAGAGATTAGGAAATAGGGGAAAGAAATTGAGTGATTGTGCGAGGTGACAGCATTGGATAAGGGTAGTGGGGAAGACCTCTCTAAGGTGGCATTAGAACTGGGTTTTTGTGGAAGGGGCTTTCCAGCAAGAGGTAAAAGCAGGTGAGAGGCCCTGAAGCAAAACAAACTTGGGAGAGAGGGTGGCAGGGAAGAGGTTGTAAAAAGTGGGAGTGAGGAAGTGACATTGAGGGCCAGTGAGCATTTGACTCTGCACTGAGCTTCCTGGCAATTAAGACAGAAGTGGGACTAGGACAGGTTACATGAGAATTGCCAGATGAACATAGGGTACCTGATTCCAAGAGGAGTTCAAGTCTGTGTAATATGAAGTGCCATTTAAGTGAAAGGAGCCCAATGGGAAGCCATGGCTTTTCCATCTGGCCCTGGGGCCTCTGCACCTCCTAGTAGTTTCCTGTCAGTGGGAGCCAGAGGCATAAGTCTTTGAAAGGTGGTAGTTCTGCTTTAAGGAAGGGTGTTTCTTCCCAGTTTTTCTTCCCCACTGTGAACAAGTGCCCATTTAAAAGCAGAGTGAGGGCTTGATGGGAGAGACCTGGCTGGGGTTGGCTCCTTGTCACACTAATTCTTTGAGCCTCCTCTGAGAAGCATGCATCCAAAAAAAAAAAAAAAGAAAAGAAAAGAAAAGAAAAATCAACCCCCCCCAAAAAAAATCTGCTTACAGATGTGGAAGTAAAGTCACCTTCAGGATGAAAGGAAAAATAGACCTACCCTGGCTCACTCTGGGTCTGGCCAGGTTTTGAAAAATCAGCTGGAGCTACATGCATGCCACTACCCCCTCACCCCACCCATTCCCCTTCTTCATTCTGCTAAGGGAGCTGCTCTGCCCAGCCTGCTGCTCCCTCTCCTATGGACCCCAGAGAGCTGGTGTGTTACATTTGCAGGGAGCTGGCATCCCTGAGACAGGTGGCTCATGGAGCTGGGCACTGTCTTACTGTCCAGAGAGGTGAACAGGCCACCAGCTGGCAAGTGAGGGGACCAGTACCCATACTTGGATGTGTGAGACTGTGAGCCCATCCTTCCCAGCCACCACAGCAGTTCTGAGCAACCCTCTCGCCTGACTCCAGCATCTATTTGGCTTTATTTCAGTGGTATCTGTGCCTGTCTGTCTGTTCTCCTTGGCAGACTCTTCAATTCTTGAGAGCAGGGACCTTGTTTCTCTGTGCTGCCAACTTTGGTGTGATGCCTAGCGTGGAGTAGGCAGGTGGGACGTAGATGAGCAGGGTGCAGTGCTTTGCCTCCCTGAGTAGTGTGATTTGCTCCCAAGGATCTGAGAGTTCTCTTGGCCCCATATCAGGTGCCTATTCTGCCTGGCCACCTGAGAGAAGCCAATTCCTTCTCTTGGATTCCCGCCAAGCAGGCTCCAGCTCCAGGCATCTATTTGTTTTTCACTCAGGATCAAGGTATGAGGAGCAGCCTTCAGGGTCACAAGAGGGCTTGTATGGGCCTCAGGACTTCAGGAAACCCATGTGTCACACTGGGGAGTCCCACTCCTTCTTGTCTGCCTGCAGCCTTACCCCCTCTCCAAACTCAAGGAGAAGGGCCATCAGGACCTGTGCTAGAGTGAGAGTTGGCTCCCCACTCTAGGTGTTACGTCTTTTCTCTGGGCCTCAGTTTTCTCATCTGTACAGTGAGGGGATTTGGGAACCCCATAATCTGTCAACACCTTCCAGGAATACACTTGAGGGTCTTGTAGCCCCAATTGTCTCTGAGCTTGGCATGTGCTGAGTGATCAACACAGTCTCTGAGCAGGGCTGGGGTTAAAACCAAGGCATCTGGCCTTGAAGCCTGCTCCTCAGTTTGGTGATTCTCTCAGGGCTCCCTAAAATTTAGTGACTCCTTTGGCCAGCAAGAATACAGTTGGTGCCATGAAGAGGAAACAAAGCTGGAAGTCTGCAGCTGATGCTCAGCACCCAGGGTCTTGCTGATATCTTTGGCAGGTCTCTTAACCTGTACATGCTCAGTTCCTCATCTCTTGGGGTGGGGGTGCTGCCTTCATCTTTTCCAATACCTCCAAAGTTGTGTTAAATTGCATACTCTAAGATGCATGAGGACCACGGCTTCTGTGGCCAAAGTTTGGGACATCATCACTTTTTAAAGGTTCTGAGAAGTCCTGTAGGGAACATACTTGCTTTAATTTTAACATGGTATTTCTCCATCTCATGTTACCTGGAACCCAGATTTTGCATATAAGCATGCCCCAGTGGTTGTTTTAAGCAGCTTTGGGATATGCTGAAGCTATCCCAGATGGTGCTGCTATGGGGCTGGGGTGTGAGAATGACTGCTGGTAGGTATTCTGCTGCTCCAGCACTCAGGAATATCTTCATTCTCCTTTCTTTTCCTTTCCAGGTGGAGATGCTAGAACGGAAGTATGGGGGACGCCTTGTGACCCGTCATGCAGCCCGCACCATCCAGACAGCCTTCCGCCAGTACCAGATGAACAAGAACTTCGAGCGCCTGCGTAGCTCCATGTCAGAGAACCGCATGTCCCGCCGGATTGTGCTGTCCAACATGAGAATGCAGTTCTCCTTTGAGGGGCCTGAGAAGATGCACAGCTCCTACTTTGAAGGGAAGCAGGTCTCAATGACCGGTGATGGCTCTCAGTTGGGGACCCTGGTGCCATCTGAGTGCAGTGAGTTTGTTGAGCCGCCTTCGCTTAAGTCTTCAGCCCCATCTAGTGATTTCGCAGATGCCATCACTGAACTGGAAGATGCCTTCTCTCGGCAGGTGAAATCACTGGCCGAATCCATTGATGATGCCCTCAACTGCCGTAGCCTTCATGCTGAGGAGGCATCAGTCACTGACACAGGGCGAGCCCAGGACATGGACACCCAGACATCCCTGCAAACCATGGACCACCACAAACTGGATGAGATGACAGCCTCATATAGCGATGTCACCCTGTACATCGATGAGGAGGAACTGTCACCACCCCTGCCCCTCTCTCAGGCAGGGCACCGGCCATCCAATGCTGAATTAGACCTGCAAATAAGGGCTGGAGGCACCACCCAGGACTACTGGGCCCTGGCTCACAAGGACGACAAGGGGGACACGGACACTAGCTGCCAGAGCACACCATCTCTTGAGCAGCAGGACCAGCGGCTGCGGGTGGAGCATCTCCCGCTGCTCACTATCGAGCCTCCCAGCGATAGCTCTGTGGACCTCAGTGACCGCTCAGACCGTGTCTCACTCAAGAGGCAGAGCACCTATGAGCGCAGTCTTGGTGGACAGCAGGGCAGCCCCAAGCATGGCCCCCAAAGTGGCCCCCCTAAGGGCCTGCCCCGGGAGGAGCCAGAGTTGCGGCCTCAGCCTTCCAGGCCCCTTGATGGCCACCTAGCCATCAATGGCTCCGCCAACAGGCAGAGCAAATCTGAGTCAGACTACTCGGATGGGGACAACGACAGCATCAATAGCACTTCCAACTCCAATGACACCATCAACTGCAGCTCTGAGTCATCATCTCGTGACAGCCTGCGGGAGCAGACACTCAGCAAACAGACCTATCACAAGGAGACCCGCAACAGCTGGGACTCACCTGCCTTCAGCAATGACATCATCCGCAAGAGGCATTATCGTATTGGTCTCAACCTTTTCAACAAGTGAGTGCCCGCCAGCCCTGCAAGGGAGAGTAGGGCATGGCAATGACACCCAGGGGACCTCAACCAGGGCCTTCCTTTCATGCCCCAGTGCCTTTGTGAGCATCTGTGAGGGTGGCCCTACAGCAGTGCCTGGCAAAACCAGTGCTATTGGTAGGGGGTATTGGAGCCTGGTGACCAGTGTTGTGAAGAGAGCAGACACTAACAGGCTGAGCGGGGGCAGAATCAGGGGCTTCTCTGTGCTTTAGCAGCATGATTTCGGGGACCTGTCAGCACCTAGAATAGTGACTAGAATAGTGACTAGGTGCTCATGAGACTTTACTATGTAAAGGCTTATGCAGTGTGTAATACCACACCTGGCTGTGTACGTTGGGCTCCAGAGTTTGGATATTTTTCTCTGGGTGATGTGGAGCATGAAGATCTTTGAGAAAGGACCTGATGTGGTCTGTACTTGGAGGCGCGTATCAGGGGAAGCAGGACACAGGTAAACCTATGCTAGTGGAAGTCTCAGCCAGCTGTAAGGCCCTTTGGGAGGTGTGTGAACTGGGTCTGTTGAATAGCTGCTACCTGCCATGGGTTCTAGAAAGGTGATATAGAGGCATTCCTGAGAGCAAATCTAAGAAGGGTGACTGATATTTAGAGGGAGGCTATTCTTAGTGTTGCCAAAAGTAGCGAAAGGGGAAGGGGCTGGACAATCCCTTGGAGTAGACATTGGCCAGCTCTGGTTATTAAACCTCGGTTTTCACATCATTTCTCTCCATAGGGCCTCCAGGATGTGGGGTCACCAGACACCAGCCTGGTTCTAACCTCTCCAGGGTTGAGGACATTGTCAGCCTGCCTAGTGGTTACTGACACCCATTCACTATGCTTCCCTGCTTCCTCATCTCCTAGATTGGGGGAGTCTCGTGGGCACATTTGAGCCATCCTTGGTGCTAGTGGAAGTGCTATCTGGGAGATTCAGAGAGGCCTATCCCAGAGGGTGGGAATAGGGAATATCGCACTCCTGTGGGAGCAGTCAGGGGGCTGGGGGTCATTGGTCCTCACTCACCTAAGAACCACGTCTTGGACATCTGGCATCTGCCAGGGCCGCTCTTTCCTGAGACTCCCACCTGCCTGTGGCCTGTTGCATATAAGGATCAGCCTTGTCACTGTGCTACTGTGCAAGCTGTGATTCAGAACAGCACACTGGACAGGGAAGGTCATGTATTGCTGAGCTCATCCTAAGCTCTGTCCAAAAAGTCTGCCTATGCTGCTGCAGGGCACAGCTAGCTCCTAGATCAACTTAGATCCAGGCCTGTGCCTTCCTGGGGGAGACAAAGATAACCTGGGGATTTCTTCAGCTCCCAAGTGCCTACCTGGTCCCTGACAGACACTGTGTCCTGATGTGGGAGTCCCAGCTGAGTGGACAGGTGGAGGCCAGAAAAAAGTCTCCCTCAACCACCCAGTAGATTGTTTGTAGCTCTATTGGGTTTTGTTTTTTACTTTTTTATTGAATTTATTGAGCTGACATTAGTTAAAAAATTACATAGGTTTCAGGTATACAGTTCTATAACATGTCATCTGTATATTTTATTGTATTATGTGACTATTACCATAGACAGTCAGAGTGTGCGCAGCCCGTGGCAGGATGAATGCAGGTTGGGCTGGATACTTTGAAGGGTTGGACCCCACGGGGGCTGTGCAGAGGACACAGGTGTGCCAAGATCCTGGAGAGCCCCACAGATTCCAACCAGTTCCCCTGGATGTCCAGCATTGGAAGGTGGGCTGAAGGCTTCAGCATCTCCAGGCTTCCTGATAGGACCCTGCAGCATCCCCCCATCCCCATCCCACTGACTCTGATACAGCAGAGTCAAGGAGTCTGGGGAGTCAACCCCAGTGGCCAAGATGGCAGCAGGGGGAGGTTCTTACACAAAGCATACCAAAAGCTAGAAAAATAAATGGACAGGGCCTAGTGCACTAAAAGCTACCAACATAATTGGATAGAAAAAAATCCCTCCCTTCCCTATCCCCATAAGAACCTTGGGCTTGAACAGGAAAGGGGGATGGTCTTGAAGACAGGAATCCAACATTCTCCCAAGTCTTGGCCCTAAATAAACATTGGTTTTTGTTTTGTTTTGTTTTGTTTTTGGACCAGCAAATGCCTTATGAGTTTGGCTGTATTTTGGTTACATACCCACCACCCCAAGTCAAATCTTCCATCACCATTTATCCCCCGCTTGATCCTCTTCTATTTGTATTAGTTTTTTTAAATTATTTTTAAATATATTTTATTGATTATACTATTACAGTTGTCCCATTTTCTCCCCTTTATTCCCCTCCGCCCTGCACACTCCCTCCCACCTGCATTCCCCCCGCTTTACTTCATGTCCATGAGTCATACAATAAGTTCTTTGTTTTCTACATTTCCTACACTATTCTTACCCTCCCCCTGTCTATTTTCTACCTACCATTTATGCTACTTATTCTCCGTACCTTTCCCCCCCTCTCGCCTCCTCCCACTCCCCCACTGATAACCCTCCATGTGATCTCCATTTCTGTGGTTCTGTTCCTGTTCTAGCTGTTTGCTTAGTTTGCTTTTGTTTTTGTTTTAGGTTCAGTTGTTAATAACTGTGAGTTTTCTGTCATTTTTACTGTTCATATTTTTGTTTGAGGCTTTATTTCCCCATTCTGGAGCCCTGGGTTGGGCAGTCCGTTTCGCTCCCCAGTTGTTCCTCCCAGTTTATCTGCACTCGAATGTGGGACCACCCACTCCAGTAGTCACCGCCTCAACAGCTCCACCAGCTGCTGCCTTGCACAACCCGGTCCTCCTGCCGCCCACTTGCCACGAGTCCTTCTCAGCCCAGCTGCCCATATTCACCCCTCCTACCGGTCTGAATGAATGTGTCTTCTTTAACTCTTTGGTTGTCAGACTTCCATACAGTTCGATTTTCTGTCAGTTCTGGTTGTTTTTTGTTTTTAAATTGTTGTCCTTCTTTTGGTTGTTCGAGGAGGCACAGTGTGTCTACCTACACCTCCATCTTGGCAGGAAGTCCTTAAGATCAGTTTTTATTGATTATACTATTACAGTTTTCCCAATTTTCCCTCTTTGCCCCCCTCCACCCAGCACCCTCTACCTTCCTCAGCCAATCCCTATGCCATTGTTCACATCCATGGGTCATGTTTATAAGTTCTTTGGCTACTCCATTTCCTATGCTGTACTTTACCCCTGTGGCTATTCTGTAACTACCTTTTTGTACTTCTTAATCCTCTCACCTCTTCACTCATTCTCCCACACCCCCCTCCCATCAGCAACCATCAAAATGTTCTCCGTATCCATGATTCTGTCTGTGTTCTGTTCTTCTTGTTTGCTTAGTTTGTTTTTTAGATTCAGTTGTTGATAGATGTGTATTTGTTGCCATTTTTTTGTTCATAGTTTTGATCATCTTTCTCTTAAATAAGTCCCTTTAACATTTCATATAAGAAAGGTTTGGTGATGATGAACTCCTTTAGTTTTTTCTTGCCTGGGAAGCTCTTTATCTGCCCTTCAATTCTAAATGATAGCTTTGCTGGGTAGAGCAATCTTGGCTGTAGGTCCCTGCTTTTCATGACTTTGAATATTTCTTGCCAATCCCTTCTAGTCTGCAAAGTTTCTTCTGAGAAATCATCTGACAGCCTTATGGGGATACCCCTTTATGTAACTAACTGCGTTTCTCTTGCTGCTTTTGAGATTCTCTCTTTATCTTTAACCTTTGGCATTTTAATTATGATATGTTTTGGAGTGGGCCTCTTTGCATCCATGTTGTTTGGGACTCTCTGTGCTTCCTGGACTTGCATGTTTATTTCCTTCACCAAATTAGGGAAGTTTTCTTTCAGTATTTTTTCAAATAGGTTTCCAATCTCTTGCCTTTTCTCTTCTTCTGGCACTCCTCTTATGCAAATGTTGGAAGGCTTGAAGTTTCCCACAGGCTGCCTACACTCTCTTGTGGTTTGTTTTTTTTTTGGGGGGGGGGATTCTTTTTTCTTCTCGTTGTTCTGATTGGTTGTTTTTGGCTTCCTTATGTTCCAATTCATTGATTTGATTCTCAGCTTCATTCACTCTACTGTTGTTTGCCTGTAAATTGTTCTTTATTTCAATTAGTGTATCTTTTGTTTCTGACTGGATCTGTTTTATGCTGTTGAGGTCCTCACTAAGTTCCCTGAGCATCCTTATAACCAGTGTTTTGAACTCTGCATCTGATAGATTGTTTATCACCATTGTTTAGCTATTTTTCCGCAGTTTTAATCTGTTCTTTAATTTGGGTCATGTTTCTTTGTGTCCTCAGTTTGGCAGCCTCCCTGTGTTTATTTCTATGAATTAGGTAGAGCTGCTTTGATTCTTGGTATTGTTGCCTAATGTAGTAGGTGTCCTGTAGGGTCTAGTGGCATGGCCTCCCCTATCATCCAAGCTGGGTACTTGCAATGTGCCCTTTGTGTGGGCTGAGTACACCCGCCTCTTGTAGTTGAGCCTTGGTTGCTGTTGGCAGATCGATGGGAGGGATTTACCCAGCCCAGTCAGCTGCAAGGACTGGCTGTGACCACTGACCACCAACCTCCACCCTCCGTGGAGGATCAGCTATGCAGGGGTGGGGTGGTGGTTCTCTGACCTGGTCTGTAATTGTCCACTGGGTACCTTGGCTCTGGGATTTCCTGGGTGGTGCAGGCTTAGGTCAGCCCCTGCCTGTGTTCTGCCTGTGGCCACCCTGCATGAGCTATAAAGCAGTCTGAAATATGTGCTACTTGTGCTGGGCTTGGAGATTTCCAGGTGATGCCAAACCGTGAATCTTGGCTGGCTGCTGCTAGTTCCAGGCCTGGAGCCACTTAGCAAGAGGTATGGGAGCTGGAGGCTCACTGAGGTCAGCTGTTGCTTGTTTGATAAGATTTAGGAAGTTGTGAAGCATGAGCCGAGAGCAGCCATTCATATGGAAAAGTTACAGTTAACAGCTTGGGTAAGCCTGTAAGTTGGGTGGGATGGAGTCTCAGGGGATCTTCAGGGCAGGACAAATAGTGTGAGCCAGGTTGATGGAGTCTCAGATATAGCCACCACCTGCTGGCTCTGCAGCTCTGTGGCTCTGTGGGGGGAGAACTCAGAATGGGACACTGGCATCTGCCCATCTTTCTATCTGACAGCAAATTGTTCCCTAGCTCTTGCCTTGATGCCAGACACTTCAATTCCTCCCCCTCTGCCACTGGTGCCTTTCAAGCTGCTATCCTGGTGCTTGAGCTCAGAGAAAGTGAATCTCAGTAAATCTGCGTGTGGGGGTTCTTTAAGGGGAACTGCTTGGGACTCCAGAAGTTTAAGTTTCTTCCACTGATTAATTCTCCACTGCTTTTTGCAGCCAGAAGTTATGGGGACTTATCTTCCTGTGATTGGAACGCTGGGCTGGGGAATTTGCTGTGGGTCTGGGACTCCTCACTTCCAAAATATTCCTCCAAATTATCATCTACTACATGTGGGTGTGGCATCAGCCTGTCTCCACGTCTCTGCCCCTCCTACCAGTCTAGATGGATGTGGTTTCTTTAATTCCATAGTTGTCAGACTTCCATTCACTCGATTTCTGACAGTTCTGAGTGATGGTGGTTCTAGATTTTAATTGTATTTTTGATGCGCATGTGTGAGGAGGCAAGCTGTGTTTACCAATGCGGCCATCTTGACTAGAATTCTGTACTAGTTTTTAATTACATGTATAGGACGTGAAATGTGTCCCCCCCAAAAAACGAAAATGAAAGCCTTTCAATTAGGATAACATCCCCTTGGACTCTCGGCATTTGGAGTCTCTTCTCCCTGGTCCCTTTCTCTGTGCACATGTATGCACTGTTAGGAATTGTAGACCCTTGTGGTTCAGAATGCAGCTCTATGCCAGGCTACCAGGGTTCAAGCCTGGCCCTTTTACTTCCTTCTGTATATCCTTGGGAAGTGCAGCCCTGTGCCACAGTGGCCTTGTCTGTACAATGGGGCTGAGGCCAATAGCATCCACCTCAGAGGATGTGAGGAGGAAACGAGGGGATGTGCAAAGTTCTCAGAGCAGTTCCTGGCACAGTCAGCCCTGCCCAAGTATTAAACGCTGTTACTGTGGCTTTGCTGACATCATCTGATTCTGCAGTTATGGGGATCATCTTACTGTGACAAGGATACATGGTTTGGAAATCTTCCCTATCAGTACCATGGACCACCTCGATTCTGCTTGCTGCTGTGTAGGGTCCATGTGTGCTTATCCATATTTATGTGGCCAGTTGCTTTCACTTTTTCATGGTTACCAAAAGTTAGTGTGGATCTACCCTTTACATACACTTCCCAGAGAAGATAGCTAGAGGTGGAATTGCCAGGGCTTAGGCATGTTTTTATTGAAATAGTAACTGCAATTTTCTCTTTAAAGGGGGGCTTATCCATTTCCTGTCTCTGCTGGACCTGAGAGTTCTTTTTCCCTCACATACTTGTCAACACAATGTACCTTGGCTCTGGAAACCTCCTCCCGCAATCAGCTACACCTGCTAGTACTGCCATATTTTCTGCCTTTCTCCCCTGCCATAGTTACTCGGGGCAGGCGTGGCCCAAAGTGAACCATCTCCAAGCTCTCAAGCAGGTGCTGAAAAGGGGTTGGGGGGCGGGGTAGCTGCCTTTCAATTACATCAGGGGTCAAAGTCATGCATATTTCCCTGGCTCCACACAGGCTATGAAGCTAGCCTGCTGTTAATACTCAAAATAACTCATCCCTTTGCTGCTGTTTTTCCCAGCCCCCAATCTAGGCTTGTGGGGGGCCCTGGGGCCTCTCAGCCTACACCTTGTTAGGCCTAACCCTGTTACACACCTACTACATTCCAGGCACTGTTTTAGGGACCTAGGACATTCATTGAACAGACTAAAGATACTTGTGAAGCTCCACGTTAATGGTTAGAGGATGTTTTTTATTGCTCTACCAACATCAGACTTTTATATGTTTTCTTATTAGAACAAAACCCTTTTTGTTCTTTTTAAAAAATTGTCCTGGTTCTTCTTAGTAGGTATTCTTGTACATGAATTTTAGAATCAGCTTGTCATGATCCATGCAAAATCCTGATGGACTTTTCATTGAAGTCGCCTTCAGCTCAGGGTTTAACTTGGAGTAACTTGAACCTTCACAACACTGAGATCCAACCATAGGGGGCTATTGAAAATTGCAGTTAAAGTTCATTAAAATTAATCCAGTTTTTCAGGTGTACTAACTGCAAAGCAGGTGCCCACGGGCTATGTATAGTTTCGTAGCTGTGGTACCTGGGGGTGTGGGTCTAGAATAGCTTCATGGCTGCAGAGCATGCTGGCAGATGGTGATGGTTGGAGTGCTGAGAGAGACAAACAGTGATATTGGTTGCATGTGGGGTGTGGGGCTTCGTTGTGTGAGCAGCCCCCTCCTCTCTTCCAAGAGCCCTTGAAGTCCTTGTGAAACATGCCTTCTACCCATCAAAGCATGCACATTACAGAGCACAGCCTTCCTCCAAGTGCAGCCTTCAGACCTCCAAGCCTTGGTTTATCATCTCAGCATGCTTGGTTGGGCGATTGAAGGAGAAACGGCTTTTCCAAAACTGTGTTATTTAAACAAGCAAACACCTTTCTTATTCAGATTCAGAGCTTTTTGATTCATAACGCCCTTCCACAGGTGTATGCCTACTGGCTATCTCTCTGGAACCCAGAGGGCTGGCTGGTGGTTCCACTCTTAAGTAGACAGAGCCCCAGGACCCTTTGCAGAGACCAAGGCAAGAGCTAGGAGCTTGAGGCCTTTGAGGGCCAGGCAGTGCTGTCACAGCTCCCTGGAGCTGCAGGCTGAGGAGCTTTGGGCTGAGGAGCATTGAGGGCAGGAGATTCGAGTGAACACTGAGCACCCTATTGCCCAAGGCCAGGATCTCTCCTGAGAAGGTTCCTCCTTACCACATCCCACCCTTCCACCACCTACATCTGCTTCCCATGGTTCTCCCTGTGGGTCTCTTGTCTCCTATCTTTCTTCTTCCCCAGGTCCCCACTCTTATCCACACCCCTGACTGCCTCCCCTGCCGACCAGGCCTTTCAGATGGCCCTTAGTTCCCAGCCACTCCCAGCAGTGAGCTTTCCCTGCATGGACCCCCTCTTCAGGGGAATACAGAGGGTCTGAATGATGTATCCAAAGTGAGCGAGCCCATGAGCGAGCAGGAGGAAAAGGAAAACCAAGGAAACCTGAGAAAGTGATGCAGATTGTCAGGCAGGGCCCATCCCAGCCTGTTAGAAGAGGCTGGGGCTGTCAAGCCTGACATCCGGGTGTTCCTCTGAGATTCTGTCTCATAGCGCTAGAGGAAGGGTTGGAGTCCAGGAGCCAGAGGCAGGACGATTTTGGCCCCAGCACTGCCACATACCAGCTGCAGGATATCAACAATTCTTAATACTCTTTGAGCCTCCCTGGCCACACCTGGAAAATGGCACAGGGTCCTTGCTCTCAGAGGCCTAGTGAGGATTACAGATAGTGGAACCAAGAGCCTCACCTGGAGGTGTTTTAGGGTAGTAGCTAGGGCTGCACCCAGAACTGGTGTCAAGGGGAGGGGACTTTTAGGGCCTCAGGCTTTCGGAGGACCCAACAGGTGGTTTGGTGGACATAGCAATCATAAATAATAAGAATGGCTAATACCTAGATGTACTGTCAGTGTGCCAGGCACTGTTCTATGAGGCTTCTCATGCTTCATGTGATGTTCTTCTGTAGGGTAGGGACTATTATTAATCTTATTTTACAGATGGGGGAATTGAGGCTCTGAGAGTCACTTACATGGTAGGTGGCCAGACTGGAATTCACACCCCTGCCACCTGGCTCCTGAACGCATCCTCTTAAAATCCAGTGTAGGAACTGCTACCACATGTGTAGCCCTCTGCACCTCTACCTGCCTACTGGCCAGAGTGGCAGGAGCTGGGGTTAGTATCCCACAGCCCTGATGGGCACCCAGCAGGACTACTACTCAGCCTGTCACTGGCTTGCCCGTGGAAGGCATTTTCATCCCACCCCAGGGTCCTCGGCTCCTGTGCTCCAGGGTGCAGGCCTCACTGTGTCCCTTTCCCCTCTCTCCTACCCCTCCCACTTACTCTCTGGCAAAGGTCCAGGTGATCATAGTCCAAGCCATTTTTGTCATAGGCGGACCAGGCCAGACCTCTCCCAACTCTGGAAGAATATCCTCTCCCCATAGCTGCCCTGTGATGAATCAGGAGTCCTCATAAGGGAGTGAGCACCTTGTCTGTGAGGAGCATGTAAGCAAGGCCTCAGCAACCATGTGATGTGACAATGCTGGGACTCCTTTTTGAGCTGGGAGCTATTCATGGGGTCCTCTGAGGTGCCTTCCAGCCCAAGGCCTGCATTGGGATGCAGGCTTCCCCTCTACCCACATCCAACCCCTGGGACTTGCCAGCTGCCAGGTGTTACCCTGCCTGCTGCCTGCTGGAGCTGCTCAAGAAGAAGGCAGAGAGCACTGCTGAGAGTCTAGGGGTTGTTCTGAGATTTCACCCTTCCAACATCCACTGGGGCAGCTGCACTCTGCCTGAGAGGAGGGGCAGGCCCAGAGGGTGCAGAGCTTGGCCAGCCTCTATCTGTAAGCAGCAGAGCTGGGATGGGGCTCTTGATCTGCTAACTCCAATTCTGCTCCTTGCATGTAACATGTTTATTGTCATTAATTAAATAGCAGTGATGATAGCCAGCCTGTATAAATATTATTAAATGCCAGACACTGTGCTGAACACTTCATGTGCGTCATCTCATTGAATCCTCATAGTAATCCTGTGAAGCTTGGCTTTAGGAAGTCAGGGCTCAGAGAGGTCCAGGTACCAGCTGAAGGCCACAGAACCAGAAGTGGTGGCTCCAAGATTCTGACTGGACTGCAAGCCTGTTTCAGGCTCTTTGTCATTGCTGGTAGTGCTGGCAGTTTAAACAACCAGCTCTCTTAGAAGCTCTTTGATCTACTAAGGAAACGGGCGTCCTGTTTCCCTCTACATGAGCCACTCCTCTGGCCTGTGGCCCTCATTGCCCTCAGAGCCCCAGGGATCCTTACCTCTGTCCTGGGTCTGTGGTGCTTATGCCGAGTCCCTCGGGGAGGAAGACAGTGCCAAGGCAAGCCCTAACAGGTTGTCCCAGCCATGCTAGTGGGCCATTCTTCCACCTTCTATCTGGGATGAGTGCAAGGAAAACCTCGGCAGCCAGGTTCAGCTTGGGTTTTCAATATCAAAAAGAACTTTGTAAATATCAGAGCTGGATAAAATAGGCAATCAAGGAGGTGGCAAGTTTGTTGATCAGGGAGGTATGTGAGCAGATAGAAGGTAGTCACTCCTCTGCAGGACATTGGAAGGCTTCAAGACTGGGTTGCCAAATTGCAGGGCACTTCTAGGCATGCAGGGATTCTCTTGCCGTACTTGGTGAATCTATCCCACCCATGTGTCCAGTCTGAGAGCCCTCACCAGGGTGGCTCAGCCTCCTGACCTTGGAGGATCATCAGACACTGCAGGTGTACAGACCCTTGTATTGGTCTCTGTGTCAGCCAGAGACACAGGTGACAGGAGCCCATTGAAACTGGTTTAAGCATAGAGGCCCTACTGGTTAATGCACCTGAAAAGCTGTTGGTCATCTCTTAGCCATCTTCCCCAGAATCAGCCCCATCCCTTGCTGGTCTCCCCACTGGGGCAGGAGGGCCACCAGCGGGCCCTGGCTTATGGTGCAACCTCAAGGCTGGGAGGGAGCCCCTCGTCTCTCATTGACTCCTGCTGGCTCTCTCTGAACCACTTGCTATGGTGGGTTCTGACTGGCCAGGCTGGGAGTGAGGTTAGCTTGTTAGGTCTGGGGGCCAGAGCTCGAGGTGGGGTGGGAAATCTGGAGGCCAGCAATGCCTGGCAGGGAGGTGCTATGCAGCCAACCACCTACTTCTGCTTCTCTTCAGTGGCTCAAGCAACTAAAAAGGACAAGAGAAGCCTGCTTTTGACCCTCCCAGCCCCTGCTAGAAAAAAAGCAGGCAAAGCAGTTAGCATTTAGTTACAGCAGGTTGGTGACCCTTAAGTCCTCTGCCCTCATGAAAGCCCCACAAGCTTGGCTTTGCAACTGACTGCTCACAGCCCAAGGGTGGGAGGTGCTGTAAGGGAAATCACTGGTGTGGTCTGCATATGCTCACCTATTACAGCTGAGTCTGACTTAGCAGCTGACTTGGAGCAGCCAATCCAGGCTGTTGACAGACAGCGATGCGGGGCTGACTGAAGGCAGGAAGGGCCTGACTGTACTACTGAGTGTGGCCAGAGTCCAGCAAGGTTGCAACAGGCAGGAGACTCAACATCAACAGGTGTGCAGTGTATTGGCTGGGTGCTGTCAGAGAGGACACCCAACGATGCTCACTCCCCTTTGTATAGCCATTCAGAGACTCCCTTCAGCAGCTGTATCCATCCGGACGCTGGAATCCTCAGCCTGATCTGGCCTGGCCCCTCCACCCTACTCAGCTTCTCATCTGTACCTCCTGCTACCATCCCTTTCCTCTCAATTTCTTGGAGAGCTCCTGGTCACTGGTCAAGGCCCAATCAGTTCTGATTCCTTTCTTGCATCATCTCTGTGGAACCTGCTGGGTGGAATGAGTCCCTCCCACATTTGGTTCAGACTAAAAGCTGGAGCCATCAGGTTCACACACAGATCTGCTGGCAGATATTGTCATTTCTACCCTCAAATTATGTCGTAAATCAACTGTGTCTTCCCAGCCTGTGCACCATTGCCTGGATGCCTGCAGGAGTCTTCTTGCTGGGTTCCCAGCTTGGGCCTGGCCTTGCTCCCTACAGAGCAGCTAGAGGGAGCTTCTTAAGCATGGATATCAAGCCCCATTATTGCCCTATTCAGAACACACTGGGACTTCTCATCCCACTCAGAGGAAAACCAGATTCCCCGTACAGTCTGCACAGTGCTGTGTGGTCCACCCCCCACCCATACCCAACTGTGCTCCTCCCTGCCCCACCCCGAGTCCCTATTCTTCTGTTCTCAGCCACCCTGGAGCCACCTCTTGGTCCTTCTACAGAACCTGTGCCCACCCCAGGGGCTTCATATTTGCTTTTCCCTCCACCAGAAAGCTGCTAAATCACTTTGGTCACTGAGTGTCACCTGCTCAGAGAAGGCCTCTACTTCACCTGCAGGAGCCCCTCCCCATGTCCTCTGGCTGTCCCTCAGTCCCTTTGCTCTTCAGACTGTGGAATGTAGCCTGCCATTGTGCTGGGCAATCATGGCTGGTCCTGCTCCCTGCTATGGTTCCAAATGGTGTCTGGCACAGAGAAGACACATGGTGCTTAATCTGGGAAGAACCTGTGTTCCCAGCGGCCCTTGCAAGCCACTCCTTCCTTCAGTGTGTCCACTCTTCCATTGCACTTTGAGCTTCTCTAGGGTGGAAGAGCCCATCTCCTAGAAGTCCATGATGCTGCATGACATTGCATGTAAACAGAGGAAGGTGTGTGTGGGGGCAGAGAAGGGAGAGAAGCCATCCTCCTGGGAAGCAGGAACTGGCTGGGCCTGACCTGGGCACCACATCAGTACCATCAAGGGGCCAAGCAGGCCAGGGGTGGATAGGTGATTCAAAGAGTCTGAGTAGGAGAAGCCTGGCCCAGCCATCCAGTCATTGCCACACAGTTGCACAGGCCCATGGCTGACCCCTCATCTAGAAGTTGAGGGAGGGTGGGCAAAGGACCTGAACAGACACCTCTCCAAGGAAGACATACAGAGGGCCCATGGACAAATGCAAGGCTGCTCAACATCAGTAGCCATTAGAGAGATGCAAATTAAAACCACAATGAGCCCTGACTGGTGTGGCTCAGTGGAATGAGTGCCAGCATGCAAATCAAAGGGTTGCTGGTTCAATTCCCAGTCAGGGTACATGCCTGGGTTGTATGCTACATCCCCACTAGGGGGAATGTGAAAGGCAACCACACATTGATGTTACTCTCCCTCTCTTTTTCCCTTCCCTGCTCTAAAAATGAATAAATAAATAAATAAAATTCTTTTAAAACCACAATGAGATACCACCTCATACCAGTCAGAATGGCCATTATAAACAAATCAACAAACAAGTGTTGGAGAGGATGCGGAGAAAAGGGAACCCTAGTGCACTGTTGGTGGGAATGCAGACTGGTGTAGTCACTGTGGAAAACAGTGTGGAATTTCCTCAGAAAACTAAAAATGGAACTGCCCTTTGACCCAGCAATTCTGCTGCTACAATTATATCCTAAGAGCCCTGAAACACCAATCCAAAAGAACCTGTGCACCCCAATGTTCATAGCAGCACAATTTACAATAGCCAAGTATTGGAAAGAACCTAAGTGCCCATCAGTAAATGAGTGGATCAAAAACTGGTACATTTACACAACGGAATACTATGCAGCAGAAAGAAAGAAGGAGCTCCTACCCTTCACGACCCCATGGAACTGGAGAGCATTATGCTAAGTGAAATAGACCAGGTGGTAACAGACATACCTTATGATCTCACGTATAACAGGAACCTAATGAACAAAACAAATGAACCAGCAAAATAGAATTAGAGGCATGGAGACAAGGAACAGACTGACAGTGACCAGAGAGGTGGAGGGGAGGGAGATAATGGTGGAAAGAAGGGGAAGGGTCAAATCAAGGAATGTGTATAAGTGACCAATTGACACCGACAACAGGGTAGGGATTGACTGTGGGAGCATTGTAGGCAGGGCAGTGGAGAGCAATGGGGAGTTAAAATTGGGACAACTGTAACAGTAAAATTTTAAAAAGTAGATGTTGAGGGAGGAGAGGTGGGCATGGGCTAGGGTCCAATGGGGGCCAGCATGGAGTGCGTCAGTGAGGAAACATGACCTGTCCTGGGCATAATATTAGCTGTGGAGTGGCTGGAGAGGCCTGGAGTGTGTCGGGTTCTTGGTTAAAGATTTTAGAGTCATGAGGAAGAATGGGGGATGTGGAGAGCCCTTGGCTGAGGGGTGAGGGAACAAGGCCACTCTGTTACCACAGTAGTGCCAAGAACCATCTGGCTAGCAGCTGCTTCCTGCCAAGCTCCTGAGGGTGAGGTCAGTGTGTGTGGTCATCCTAAGATAAAAATAGCAGGGTCATCTTGTAGCAGAAGGCTCACTTTTGCTTACATGGGGAAATCTAGTACCTGCAGGATACTGCTGTCAACCAGGAGCTGCAGCATTGATGGGGCAGGTTGACACTGGCCCTCATCTTCATGCCCTCAGGGGACAACAGAACACTGACCTCTATCCAGTGGACAAGGAGTACCACTGGCCCCTGGGTGTACCCTAAGAACCTGAGGGCTCCACAGCTCCTCAGGTTCTGGGGTTGTCAGGGTCACGTGTGTCCCCCTCACCTTACCCTGTCTCCTTGGGCCATCAGTACCTCCATGTGAGGTCAGTCAAGCTCATGTCATACCACACAACAGGCAGGAGGATGGAGACCCAAAGGGATGCAGAGGCCCGCCTGAGGTGACAGCCGAGCTCCAGGGGGCCTCCCTGCCCCACAGCTCCCTGTACAGGTGTGCATGCTCAGCCCGTCTCCAAAGCCCTTGTCGACTGCCCAGGGAGGGCATGTGCTACACCTCCATTTCTTTTGTAAATTGTGGCTAATCCTAAGATTCTCTCCTGGTGCTTTGTGTGGGCATCATTCCAGGCACTGACTGTTAGCAAGTCCTTACAATAAGTCAAGGTCACAAGGTTGTGGGGCTCCTAAACAGCACAGGTAATGAGTGCTGACCACAAAGAGGAGTATAAGAAGTGAGTAAGTGTATAGGGTGTTTAGATAGTGATGCACAGGGGTTAGAGATTGTTTATTCTCTATGGAGGGCAGGCCAGCGTGCCAGCATGTGCTGGGCAAGGGGTTCTAATCTTCCTGGAAGTGCAGCATGGGGCACCAGCTTCTACTCAGTGGGGAGCATAGAGCTGGGTGGGTGGGGGCTGGTTCTGTATGGGGCTGGTGTTTGGGTCAGCACAGGGCAGCTGGGGAGGGTCCCTGCTCCAGCACCCATGGCTATGTTCCTGTGTCTGGCCCAGTCTTACCCATTCTTGGTGCAGGGTCTGGGCAATTCTGGGTTCCCCTACATTGCAGGCTGCGGATGGGATAGGACATGGTGCCAAGAGCCTGGGGTCCCCAGGGCCAGCTGGGGTGCCTTGAGTGCCCATGGAGGTGGAGAGCAAGCCTGAAAGGGCCGGGGTTGCCAGGGCTGAGCCTGTCTTTTGTCCCACCCACCAGGAAGCCTGAGAAGGGCATCCAGTACCTCATTGAGCGTGGCTTTGTGCCGGACACACCAGTGGGAGTAGCCCACTTCCTGTTGCAGCGCAAGGGCCTGAGCCGACAGATGATTGGCGAGTTCCTGGGCAACAGGCAGAAGCAGTTCAACCGCGATGTGCTGGAGTGAGTTTTGGGGCTGGGGCTTGGGCCACATGGACACATTCATGTGGCAGACTCCTTGACTTGTCAGGCTTGCCCTGCTTGCTGGGACATGTAGCAAAACCTCCCCTTACCTTTATCTAGCTCCTAGACACTCCCACACCATTTTATACATACCTTGCCAGACACACCTGTGGGCATTCACCCTTGGGTGCCCACCTGCACCCTTGGCACCACAACTCCCCTTCAGGCAGCTGAGCCACCCAGCACTCAGTGGGACAGAGGTGTGGGAGGTCAGGGCCTTGACATATGCCCTCTGAAGGAGTGAGGGGAGGAGCCAGCCCAGAGAGACTCCAGCCCCTCCAAGACAGGCAGCACCACACCCAAGATCTCTGCCTTTGCCTCTCTCTCTTGCCTCTCCTGGACGGAAGATCAGGGGTAAGAGTCCAGCCCTCACCTTCTCACCCCACCCCCACCCCTAGCCCAGAGAGCTGGAGGCCAGAGTACTCAACTACTTGGAACCCTGCAGAAAAATGGGTTTCCAACTCCCTGGTAGCTGCTGGCAATTTTGATAAGTATGGCCAGCATGTATCCTAAATCTCTCCATTCCTCTTTCAGAGGGTCCTGAGCAGAAAGGCACCTGCTTTTGGACCCTTGTGTTTACTATGTTCAGGCCCTGTGTCCTTATCTCACCTGTGGGGGTGGGTGTCAGGTATCAGTGACCCCCTTTCATAGGTGAGGAGCCAAAGCCAGCAGAATGGGATGGCTCAGTATGTGTCCTTCTCACCCTTTGCTGGGACCTGGGGGACTTCCCCAGGCTTATTGTTGAGGATTTTTCTGACCCAGGTAGCTAGTTGATATGCTGCCCTTGGACAGATCATCCAGAAACAGAAATCAGAGCCAGGTAAAGAGCCAACCATCAGCCAGGTAAAGAGCCAACCATCAGTAACAATGGCAGTGGCTTTCATCTGTCCAGCCCCTGCCTCATCAAGGAAAAGGACAAGTGAGGGGCATGGCCACATGTGCACTTGCTGCCTCTGATGCTTCCCTGGTGGAAGGTGGATGGGTGCTGTGGCCTCTGTTTCACAGGTGAGGAAACCCAGGATCACAGGGGGAGGGACTGGCCTGGGTGCACCCCACACACATAGGGACTTATATATGCACATACTCATCCAGTCACACACATGGACACCTGTATACATGCAGATGCACACACAGGAAGTACAGTGAGCCAGGGACTTTGGCCATGGCTGGTATGTGGGCAGTACCCACCAGAATGGAGTCTTGTGTCCTTTCTTAGCCAGATGTGCCCATCAGAGCAACTTTCTTCCTGCTCAGTGTTTCTGTCCTGGCCTCATTGGGGAAAGCCTGCTGCCTTGTTAGTATGGTTAACACCACTCTCTACCCCTATCAAACTGGTATGAGGAAATAGTTCAGGGAAAAGCAGATTAGCTTCTTAGTGAATTGTGCCTAAGACCAGTTCAGTCTAGCCCCCCTCCCCTATGGCCATTTCTGCACTCCCCTCTGTGCCCGCCTCCACACTGGCTGCTGGTCTGTAGGAAATCCGTGCATTGTTCTCCTTGGATCAGAAAATAGCAGTGGCCACAGGAAGTAGTGAGGTTCTTCCCTCCGCACCAGCATCCTACTCAGGTGATGGTCAGCAGATAGCACCATGTGGCCCCATGTCCCCTTAACTTCCCCCACAAAGGCTGTTGCCCCAAGTGCTCAGAGAAGTTTGGGGAGCACAACATCTTATCCTGACCATTACCCCCAGTGAAAGTTGTACTCTAGGAGTGTGATTAGGTTCCCCCATTGGCAAGGCCTCTGCAGTCCCAACAAGGGTGGCCATGGCCTTGTTACAGACATAAACTAGACACCAGTTTATGCTGTTTGGGTCCTTGGTGCAGACCTCTCCCTCTGTGTTCAGGAGTCCTGATCAGAAGACAAAGCAGGCTGTAATGCAGGAGCCTGTCTCTGATAAGAACCAGAGGCCTCCCCAGGTTCCACTCCCCATTCTTCTAATTGGCAGACAAGAGGGTCTCAAAACCCAGCCACCTCTCCCCATACCCTTGACTATACCCTTTACATGACAGGACAGGCTCTGTGTGAGATGGCTATATGGAGAGTTAGTGCCCCATCCTCCATTTCCTCCTTGTGAAGATGGGAGTGTGCTCCTTGTCTCTCTCACAGAACGCGAGAAGATTCATGCATTAAGTCTGCTACATGCCCAGTGTAATGCACAGGCTTGAAAACATTTGTTTCTGTACGAAGGGTCCTTATTGGGAATAGCCGTGTATCCTCTGGCTGCCTGTATGTCTATAGAAAATTGCACACATGGATATAGACACCAACATTTTCCTCCAGTTTCAGGGCTTTATGGACCCCCCAGAAGCATAGGGATCTTTGGCCATAATCTCAATTGTTTGCTGATGGGAGAAACCCTCCCAGACCAGTGGCAGCACTGTGTCCCTATGGCCCCGAGGGCAGCTCCCTGGCTCCTCTGCACCACCCCTCTGTGCATCCTTTGTAAGCGTGTGCCCACCCTACTGATGGGAAGGCAGCAGAGGCTGTGTGGGAAGAGGACTCTGATGTGGCCTTGTCTTGTTTCAGCTGCGTGGTGGACGAGATGGACTTCTCTGCCATGGAGCTGGACGAAGCCCTCAGGAAGTTCCAAGCACACATTCGGGTCCAGGGGGAGGCTCAGAAGGTGGAGCGGCTCATTGAGGCCTTCAGGTTGGGCTGTGGCAGGGCAGGGGGAGGGCGTCAGGAAAAGGAAGGTTCCTAGCTCAAGGGCTGAATCCCTTAGCCCCCTTTCCTATGCAGGATTAGGTGGCCCTGAACTCACCTGAGAGGTAGGGTAGAAGCCCCTCCTGGGTGCCAGGCACTGTGCTGGTCAGTGCTAGAGCCAGGGTTTTTTTTAACAGTCTTTGTCTTCCTCCAAGTCCTCATGAGCCTCATCTATTCATGAGTCCATCTGTGTTTTCATTTGTTTGCCCTTTCACAGGGACAGCCAATCTTTCATAATGACTCAGCACAAGCTGCAGAGCCAGATGGCCTGATTCTAACCCCCTACTCCATCACTTACCAGCTGTGTGACCTTGTGCTTGTTAACCTCTCTAAGCCTCACATCCTTGCCTGTAGAGTGGGAATAACAAAAGCACCTACCCTAGACAGGTTGGAAGGTTTAAACCACTTAGGACCTTTGGGCACACTTAGCCCAATACCTGGCACTACAGACAGCCTGCTTGCAAGGACTACTACATAGTCTTTTATCCTGGGACTCTGCACACTGTGTGTGTAGGGACCTCTGCTCCTTGCTGAGCATGATAAGACAGTCAACTGCTGATGAAGCACTCTGGGCTCAGCATGAGTAATAGGCCAAGGAGGAACGTGGACACAGCAGGAGGGCAGTCCTAGGGCCTTGGGTAGGGGGGATATTCAGCCACTTCCTTTCAGGAGGGCTTCTTGGAGGGGGTGGCCCTAATGGGGAAGACAGAATTGAAGCCTAGATCATCTGAGCAATGATGGCTACCGCTTCACAAACAATGTCCCACCTAGTTCCTCTTCTCTGTTTCTGCCACTCTTACCATGCCCCCATGAGGTTAGCAATGGAGGGGCCTCTTGGAGGTAGGGGCAGATAGTACCGTGTGGCTCCTGCCTCCCTAACTTTCCCCACAAAGGCCCCAAGGGGGTGTATTTGAGGCAGTGGGCTTAGGTAACTTAACAAGATTCCCCAGAAGCCGAGGCTGAAACAAGATGGAAGTGCATCTCCATCTTCGCTGGTGTGGAGGCCAGGCTCTTAATCTCAATCCAATACCCACCATCACATCCCTGTTCCAGGAAGTTGAGGGCACACCCCTGCTTTTTCAGACACAGCCTTGAAGATGCACATATCCCATTGGCCATAAACTTAATCATGTGTCTGTACCCATCGTAGGGAGCCTGGGAAATGTGGTCTTCACCCTGAAAGCCATTGCCTACTGCTCAGGTGTGTGGCATATAACTAAAGTGAGAGGGTGCGAGTGGATAGTCAGGGCCCACTCTCTGCCAGGCAAGTGTTATCCCTTTTTACCAGGTGCAGAAGGTGAGGCTCCGAGGGCAGCGACCAGCCTCAGCTGTTTAGAGCTAGGCAGCTACTCATGAGTGATAAGCAGATTCCCTCCCTTCCCTGACTGAGACGGCCCTGACCCTCTTCCATCTCCATGGCCCTCAGCCAGCGGTACTGCATCTGCAACCCTGGGGTGGTGCGACAGTTCCGGAACCCAGACACCATCTTCATCCTGGCCTTCGCCATCATCCTGCTCAACACAGACATGTATAGCCCCAACGTCAAGCCTGAGCGCAAGATGAAGCTGGAGGACTTCGTCAAGAACCTCCGAGGTGAGCTGTTCTGGCCCTGGGCTCAGATGCACAGCCTCCCACAAATGCCCTCTGACCATGAGCCCCCAGCCATGTGTGGGGCTGAGGGGTGAGTGTGACACAGCCTCATGCTGGGTGCATGGGAGAGCAAGGGGGCCTGGCTTCAGCACATGCAGTTCTTGCTCAGAGGGGCCTTTGAGGAGTGTCGGTCCCAAGAATTGGTGGACACAGCACAAATTACTGTAAAGAACAAGTGCTTTCTTAAGGGTGCCTGTGGAGGAGCACAGACTGGGTGACACACACCTGGATCTTGGGATGTAGGGAGCCTGAACCCTGGAGTAAGTGATGTTTTTAGCTTGTTGTTAGAGGATGCAAGTTGAGGTGGAGGGGAGTTGGTTACGAGGGGGCAAAGGCCAGAGAGACCAGCTCGTCATAGTGCCAGAGGGCCAGGCCAGACGGGTCAAGCAAGTCCTGGTTAGGAGGACATGCAGAAGAACAGAATGGAGTCTGGATGTTGAGAGTCCTGGAGCCTCCAGCAGGGGTCAGCCAGCACACCCCATTGCTGTCACTGCTGCACCCCTCACTGTGTGTGCCCAACTCATCCCTCCTTTACACTTAATGTTCCTCTCGAAACTGCCTTGCCCTTTTGTTTTTGTCTTTTTATTTAAATATATCTTTTAAAATATATTTTATTGATTATACTATTACAGTTGTCCCATTTTCTCCCCTTTATTCCCCTCTGCCCTACACACCCCCTCCCACCTGCATTCCCCCCACTTTAGTTCATGTCCATGGGACATACATATAAGTTCTTTGTTTTCTACATTTCCTATACTGTTCTTAACCTCTTCCTGTCTATTTTCTACCTACCATTTATGCTACTTATTCTCTGTATCTTTTCCCCCTCTCTCCCCTTCCACTCCCACACTGATAACCCTACATGTGATCTCTATTTTTGTGATTCTGTTCCTGTTCTAGCTGTTTGCTTAGTTCATTTTTGTTTTTGTTTTTTAGGTTCAGTTGTTAATAACTGTGAGTTTGTTGTCATTTTACTGTTCATATTTTTGATCTTCTTTTTCTTAGATAAATCCCTTTAACATTTCATATAATAAGGGCTTGGTGATGATGAACTCCTTTAACTTAACCTTATCTGGGAAGCACTTTATCTGCCCTTCCATTCTAAATGAAAGCTTTGCTGGATAGAGCAATCTTGGATGTAGGTCCTTGCCTTTCATGACTTGGAATACTTCTTGCCAGCCCCTTCTTGCCTGTAAGGTCTCTTTTGAGAAATCAGCTGATAGTCTCATGGGAACTCCTTTGTAGGTAACTGTGTCCTTTTCTCTTGCTGCTTCCGAGATTCTCTCCTTATCTTTAATCTTGGGTAATGTAATGATGATGTGCCTTGGTGTGTTCCTCCTTGGGTCCAGCTTCTTTGGGACTCTCTGAGCTTCCTGGACTTCCTGAAAGTCTATTTCCTTTGCCAGATTGGGGAAAGGAAATGTTTGTTCAAATAAGTTTTCAATTTGTTGCTCTTCCTCTTCTCCTTCTGGTACCCCTATGATTCAGATGTTGGAACGTTTAAAGATGTCCTGGAGGTTCCTAAGCCTCCAGGAATTTGAATTCTTGCTTCATTCAGTTCTGGCTGAATGTTTATTTCTTCCTTCTGCTCCAAACTGCTGATTTGAGTCCCAGTTTCCTTCTCATCGTTGTTGGTTCCCTGTACATTTTCCTTTATTTCACTTTTCATAGCCTTCATTTTTTCCTCTAATTTGCGACCATATTCAACCAATTCTGTGAGCCTCTGATTACCAGTGTTTTGAACTGTGCATGTGATAGGTTGGCTATCTCTTTGTCACTTACTTGTATTTTTTCTGGAACTTTGATCTCTTCTTTCATTTGGGCCTTTTTTTTTTTTTTTTTTGTATCTGTGCACCTGTTATGTAGTAAGGGGCGGAGCCTTAGGTGTTCACCAGGGTGGGGCTATCCACCTCCATGCGTTGTGGCACTGTATGTGAGGGAGGAGTCCAAGAGGGAACAGTGACACTTGCTCCACTCTCTGCTGAATTTCAGTCACTCCCCCCACTATCCACAAGCAAAGTGGGCCCTTCTGGTGCTGATTCCTGGGTGGGTGGGTTTTGTGTATATTCTAGGACACTGTGGGTCTCTCCAATTAACTCTCCTGTGAGGCTGGGAGTTTCTCCTCCTGCCCCCTCAACCCCTACAGGTGTTTTCAGTCAGAAGCTTTGAAGCTTTATTTCCCCAGTGCTGGAACCCTGGGTTGCATGGTCTATCGTGCTACCCAGTTGTTCCTCCTGGTTTATCTGCACAAAAATGTGGGAACTCCTAGTCCTCCAGCCACTGCCTTCCGGGAGTCCTCTCCACCCGGCTGCCCATCTGCACCCCTCCTACCAGTCTGGATGAATGTTTCTTCTTTAGCTCCTTGGTTGTCAGACTTCCATACAGTTTGATTTTCTGTCAGCTCTGGTGGTTTTTTGTTTTTAAATTTGTTGTTGTCCTTCTTTTGGTTGTGTAAGGAGGCACAGCATGTCTACCTATGCCTCCATCTTGGCCGGAAGTCCTAAATATATCTTTGAAAGGAGGCTTATATCATCATTGTAAATGGGAAACCAGTAGCATTTGCCACACATAGGTAGTCATTATAAAATGCATGCAATGAAAAGAAAGTACCACTGTTGATTCCAGCAGGAGCTGTTTCTGGCTAGCCCCTGAGGCTGAGGCTGCCCTTCCTTCCTTGGCAGATGGCTCCATGTTAGACAGGTGCTGATGAGGTAGGCAGCAAAAGGGGAGCCTTCTCCTGGTGTCAGATAGGGAAGGAATCAAAATGGGAACAGTTGTTTTACAGGTGACTCCATGTTAGCTGTTGGCATGTGTCTTTTGTAGCTGGACTCCTGGAAGGAAGGGGAGAAGGAACTGTATCCCTCTCCTCGGGGAAATACCAGCTGTAGTGGACTGAGGTCTCCTTAGAAATGGTATCATTGTTAAAAATTTTATTTATGTATTTTTTTCACATAAAAGTTCTTAGTTTATTAATCCTCTTATGAAAATCTGTACAATCACCACAGAGAAGATCACTGAAGAATCTCTACTCCTTCTGTTGTCCAATCTCTAGCTCACTTTTTGCAGCACCAACATTGGCCTCTGCAGTCCCACCGACCCTCTTCATTCTGTTCCTGCATTCCTCTTGGTATTTTCTTGAGGTCTTTTTTCTCATACAGGCCATGTCTTTCAAATCTGTGTCTAGGTTCATCTTTCTTTGTGTAATCTTGCCAAAGCCAGTTGTCTTGCCACCACCAAGACGGGTTCTGAATCCAAACGCACAGATGACACCTGGTGTGATGTCATATATTTTGGCTACTTTTTCCTGAATTTCTGTCCTTCCCAAGATGAAGGATGTCAATGACCATTTGTTTCCGCTGAAGTAGCCTGTTAGTTGTGAACTTCCTGGTCTGGATAGTTACTGTGCTGTTCATGATGGTGGCTGATCTTCAAGGAGCCAGGGAGGAGGTATCATATTTTTTTAAAAGTGAAAAAAAGCTGGTATAAATCAAGTCCAGTGGTGAGCTTGTTGAGCAGTTTAACATTTCTACTCTTCTCCTTTATTTTTATAATAAAGGCGGCTCTGTCATCAACTCTCCTGAGATTTGAACCATTCTAGCGTACCCCCTGGTGGTGGGCACTGCCATAACAGGAAGGCTAGAGAATAGAGGCACCCAGGAGATGGTGGGACCACCCCCTTCCCAAGCTTGACTGTCCCCTGAGGGGACACAGAAACTTAGTTCAGAGCACTCAGATAGCCATTCCCTACATGGAGCATACACTGTGTGAGGGCTGCTGCTAGGTCTGAAGGGCTTTGTGGGCCCCTCCCCATGAGCCTCTCCAACAGAGCATGTTCTCAAACCTCTGAACTTGTGCCAGTCTACCCTCTGAGGATGGATGTGGGTTTGTGTTTCTTTTGTGAATAGGGCTGAATTTCTTTTCTCACAGCAATTTTCAGGTGGTGCAGCAGAGGGTATGCGCTTGTTATCATAGCAATCTGGGTTCGAGTCCTGGCAAACTGTTCAGATATACTGAGCTTTCACTTTGTGGGGCACACCATGAGCTGCTCACACTTCTTCACAACAGCCCTCTGAAGTTACCCATGCTCTTGATGGTCTGTTTCACAGATGCCCAGCTCAGAAAGACTGGGTCACAAGGCTAACAAGGGGTGAAGTGAGGACTTGGACCCAGGTTTGGAGCCTGAACTTACAAATCCTATCTACACAGCCTCCCCTCACCCCAACCCCAACCCCTTCCCTGGTCCTTGGCTTTCTCATCTGTGGAATGGGGCAGTATGCCCACCCCATAGGACTGTGGATCAGCAAGGTAATATTTATAAAGCCCTCTGAGCAGCCCCCCTATGCTTGTCTAGGTAGCTGTGCTGGCCTTGTCCCTGATGGAAGGCCTCTGAGGAATTTATGATTGACCGAGGATGTTTAGTAGCTGTGGGTCTGGGAGGTCTGTGGTTCTGCTGGGAGTGGTAAAAGGGATCACTATTCTGACTTGGTTTAGAAACTGGTAAATTGGAGTATGCCTGGCATCCAAGGCTAATGGGGCCACCCATGCCCCAGCCCAACTGACGCTTGACCACTATCTCCTGCACAGGTGTAGATGATGGCGAGGACATTCCCCGGGAGATGCTGATCGGTATCTATGAGCGGATCCGCAAGCGGGAGCTAAAGACAAATGAGGACCATGTGTCCCAGGTGCAGAAGGTGGAGAAGCTTATCGTGGGGAAGAAGCCGGTATGTGGTGGCCCTGTGTCCCAAGAAAGCTGCTAGTGGGGGCCTGAGGTGCTCACATCCCCATTCCCACCAAGGCCACCTGCTGGCCTCCACTGCTGCTAGTGGCCCTGGTGCCCCTTCTAGGAAAGACTAGTTATTTCTTTCAAGGTTTGGGTTTCTTTAAGTAGCTTCTAATGTTTAGGAATAACAACCATTTACTCTTGGTTAAAGTGGAAGAGAATCTGGGGCTCTTAATAAACCAACAGACAGGGTGTTGTACAGTTCCTTTGTGACTACCAGTGAGAGCCTACCAGTGAGAGGGCCTCCCCAGCCTCTCCCCTTGGTGTAGCTGGTAGAGCTAAGGGAAAGTGCCTTCAGAGGGTATTGCATTGCTTATTAGTTTCCTCAGGGCCCAGCTACATCTTTTGGAACGTTGATGTCTTTTTTTTTTTCTTTGCTATTTCCCCATGTAGATTGGATCCCTGCACCATGGGCTTGGCTGTGTAAGTATCCCTCTCCTTTCACATTCTGGCTGGTATCCCACCCTGAGGGGCCCAGTGTGGGCACATCTCCTTGCCCCTAGATCTACAGTTCTGGCTGCTTGAGTTAATTTCTGGAGCAATAAGAAATTTAATTTGCATAATTAACCCAGCCCAGCCTCAAATCTCTGCAAGTCCAGAGATTACAGCCACACAGGAAGGGCTGTGCTGTCAGGCTGAAAGCAGATACTCCCCTTCACTCTCATCTGGGCCCCATAAAGCTCAGAGACCAAGGTTTGTCCCCAGACCCTGAGACACTGTGCCTGAAACAGATGATGTTGGTGTGCTTTGGAGGGCCTCGTCTTTCCCTACCCTGCCCAGGCTTTGCCCCCAACAACATGCTCCTACATGAGGATCTTCTCTGCTGCCACAGCCTTGAGGTAGTTGCCTGCATGCCCCTGGAGCACACATGTACACTGCTAAACTTGCAGTCCCATGACACATCCCTTCTGTACTTATCTTTGCCCCTCACTGGTCAGCCAAGTCAGCATCACAAAACCCTCTGACCACCTTCCACTTCTCAGTTTCCCCACAGAGAGACCAAGACTCTTGGACACTTTCTTGACCTGCCCTCATCCACCTCTCTAGCCCCACATCCTACCATCCTCTTTACTTTGTACTTTTACTCCAGAAAACACTGTTCCCTGAGTGTGCCAGGCTGGGCCACACATTGGTCCCCCTTAGCTTATCTTTCTGATGTGCTGAGCTCAGACACCCCTCTACCAGGGTGCCCCTTGCAGAATCCCCCCTGCCTGCGAACATATTACCCTCTGAGGGTCTTACCTGGACATGTGCTGTCTCCTCACTAACTTGTCTGTCTCCTGTGGGATTTGGGGTGCTATTAGAGCCACAACTGGGCCTCCATGATAGTTTGTCATACCAGACCTTGATAGCAGCTTGGACCAGCAAGGTTAGGGGGCTCCTTGAACCTGTGGCAGGTGTGTTTCGAAGACAAGTGTGCATAGCAAAGGCTCACACTAGGCCCCACAGAGTGGTGACTGATGGCTCAAGAGTTTCGATAGGGTCTTTCAAGCTTCAGAAATTGTTAAGATCATTTAGGAGGGGCCTGAGAGAGTGGGAAAACTCTGAGAGTCTGCAGCTTCCTGGTTGTGTGGTTGAGAAAACTTGCTCCATCTCTCTGTGCCTCAGTTTCCTCATCTAGAGTAGATTCTCTAGAAAAATGTTTTCAGGGACTAATGGGTACTTTGTGGGGACTCAGAAAACATGGATTTCTCTATGGCTGGGGGCTTACATATGAGCATGGTCCTCTAAGAAGCCTGGTACCTGCCCTGAAAGAATCAAACAGAAGTCTCACCAGAAGTGGGGCACTTACCATGGTCCTACAGGACAGAGTGGGAAAATTGCCACAAGCCAAAAAACATGGTCCACTTTGCACAGTTTATAAGAAAAGGTGGTTTTGAACACAAGGCCCAACAGCTAGGTAACTCACACTCAGGCTAGACTCCTGTGCTGCCCAGGCCCCAGAGTTGGGCAGGCTGCTGAGGACAGTGTTTCCCCTCCCCACACAGGTTCTCTCTCTGCCTCACCGGCGGCTGGTCTGCTACTGCCGGCTCTTCGAGGTTCCAGACCCAAATAAGCCCCAGAAACTTGGACTGCACCAGCGAGAAATCTTCCTGTTTAATGACCTTCTGGTGGTATGTGGTTCCCCTATCCATTTGTGGCTGACACCTGCTGCACAGGGAGATCTGGCTATGTTCCTGCATGTGGGAAAATGCCCACAAGGGTGTGGGGTGGAGGTGAGGGGGTGGAATTAGCCCAGCTCTTTGGGTCACCAGGGGCAGAATCTAACACAAACTGCTACCATTGAAAGTGGGGCTTCATTGGCTTACGTAAAAGTCCAGAGGGGATTTTGGAGCCTCATCCCTGACTATTCCAGAAGCTCAGACATGTCAGCAGGACTCCTTTGAATAGTCTCCATCTCTCAGCTTTATAGGCTTCTCCTCTGTGTGGGCTACCTTCTCAGGCAGACTCTGTCCAAGAAGAGAAAGTCAGCCTTGGCAGCTCTAGGCTTAATGCTGTTTCCTTAGCCACCAGTAGGATTCTCTTCCTAAGAATCCCAGCAAAGGTCTTATATCCTGTGCCCGAGCCTGAGCTAATCATGGGGCCAGGCAGGTATAATGCTGTCTCAGTGGCTAAGCCTGGGTCACAGTCCCCAGGACTAATGGACTGAAGGAGGTAGAGGGGGGGTTTCCAAGAGGGAGACTGAGACGTGCTTGCCTCCCAAAATGGTGGCATGGATGTGAGCCAGTGGGGATGAAGATGCCCTTGCAGAGAACAAGGGGAACCTGTTCTCCGGTCTCTGTGCCCACTGCGTGCCACAGACTTCCTTGCTGGAGGTCCATGTCCCTAGACCCTACCTGCTTAAGGACCAGCTGCACTTGAATGACTCCTGAGGTGGGAATCCAGATGTGTGGGTTCAAGTTCTTTATTAAGTATCCCTGACCTTGAGCAAGTCACTTCAAACCTCTGAATCTCTGTTTCCCTTGTAAAATTAGTCTCTGAGGGTTACAGTGGTTAGATAGGGTTCTGGACATAAGACCCTTACATGATGTCTTCAATGCCACATGAGGTAACATGCCTACCACCTCTGCTGGGTTGAGGGACTTTTTAGCCAGCCAGGATGACACCAAGGTCTCACAGGAACAGAAATCAGTGTCCCATCAGGGCATGAATGGATGTGCATTCCTCCCCATGTCAGTTCTTTCCTGCTGCCGGGGCCTCCAGACTTCTGAACTGCAGAGTAATTCTTACAGGAGAACATGGTCACCATCAGATACATTTTCAATCTTGAGCTCCCAGAGCTGCTCCAGGGCAGGGCAGATGATGTAGCTTAGCCTCTGTCTCTGACTGTCCACAGGTTACCAAGATCTTCCAGAAGAAGAAGAACTCGGTGACATACAACTTTCGACAATCCTTCTCCCTCTACGGCATGCAGGTCCTGCTCTTTGAGAACCAGTGTAAGTCTGTGCGAGGGCCCTTCCTCAGCCGGGTCGTGTGCATGTGTGCTGGGCACTTGTCCACACATGGCTGTGACCTGTCACACAACTCTAAGTTCATAGTCAAGAAGCACTCCTCTTTCCATTTTCTGTCCTTTCTTCCTGTGCCATCAAGGACAGAGGCCCAGGGTAGCTTCTCCAATGCTCACTGATAAGCAGCAGTGATTAGAAAGAATTTAAGAACATTATACATAGTGCTCATTGGGTTTCCTCTTACTGTTACTTCTTGCAGGTGATATTTTAATTTAGGGCAGAGTGAATTTATTTAAATAAAATGTTAATAGGAAAGCATGAAGTAAATGGCATAAATGATATGCACATGTAGACGAACAGGTAAAGGTAATACAGGAATGCACAGGTCCAGGGCTGAGCACCGGAGCTGATAGTCAGTGTTTAAATCCCAGCTCTTATGGTTAGCAGCTATGTGGCCTGACTGCTTAACTTCTCTGGGCTGTTTTCCCTTTGCCTGTAAAATGGGATGGTGCCAGTGCCCATGTCATAGGATTACATACATGTGAAGCACTCCTGACACAGAGCAAGTACTCAGTCAGGATATATTCTGAAGTGCACTAGAAGGCCTTCTTTGGGTGTAAGTGAATCATAGGGGCCTAGGGTAGTCTGACTCAGTTACATTATATTTAGTTTATATACTTTTTAAAATCTGTTGAGTTGATATTTAAATCTTCACATTAATATTTTTGGCTTCTCATGAAAAATGAGAAATGTTGGCATCCCTGGGCCCACACTCCTGAGTGGCAGGGGTACTGAGCTGCACACTCCATCCCCAGCTGCACACTCTATCCCCAGCACTCTTGGTTGCTCTCAGTCTCACCTGCATTCAGAAGAGTCTCTTGGGCTTCTAAGTATTTCAGTTTTCAGCCTTGACATGGGTCAAAGGTGAGATTGGTGTTTGAGTCAAGATCCTTCAAACACTCAGTAATTAACGTTTGAATTCCACGGATGGGACAGGTGCTTCCAAGAGACCAATGACCTAGAGAACCCTTTAGCTCAGGAGTGGCACCAGGCAGGTCTGTGTAGAAAGACGCTGCACTCAGCACAGAGTGCACTAGGTGTGGGGGCACCCACAGTGTACCCTAAGGTTTCTGAGGTTCTAGAAGCCATTTGGGAGAGAACAGAGCTCAATCTAGTCTCAGAATTATCTGAGGTGACTGGATAAGACACTCCATCTAGCATAGGATGCTGCCTCTGTCTCTAGACTCAATATCTAGCCACTATCTCCTAGAGGCCAAGAGACTGGAAATGAAAGACCTGGGTTCCATGACCTTCAGGTTGGAGAAGGAGAGGGTTCTGGCTTCCTCTCAAGATCAGCCAAATCTTCCCCTGACTTTATATCAAGCAACATGGGCCCAAGTTAGCAGATGGAGGTTGTCTGGTGGTTCTACCAGGCTGCACTATAGAAGCCTTTTTTCTCCGTCAGACATGCCTGCTGAAAGCCTGCACTCTAACCATTTCTCTCATGCCCATCCTGAATTCAGACTTACTAGCATTTTCTTGACCAGAAGGGAGATGGCAGAGAATGCAGGGGCCCATTTGTTCTCTTCTCCTTTGCAGACTACCCCAATGGCATCCGGCTCACATCTGCAGTCCCTGGAGCAGACATGAAAGTGTTAATAAACTTTAACGCTCCAAATCCTCAAGACCGGAAGAAATTCAGTGATGACCTGCGGGAGTCTATTGCAGAGGTGCAGGAAATGGAGAAGCACAGGATAGAGTGTAAGTTGCAAACCTCCTGGGGAGGAAGAGCCAGCAACCCTGGCATCTTTTAGGACTTGCTGGACACAGGCATGGGCTCCTCGGTGGTGGTAGTGACTGTGAGCCCACAGAAATGAGATGCCCCAGTCTTTTCTGGCTTTCTCATGTTCATGTGACTGGCAACCCACATGCCCAGGCCACAGAAGGTGGCACAGAGGGAGGAGCGGGTGGCAGAGGCTTCCTGGTGAGAGCCAAGGCTTCAGAGGCCCAGGCCTATCCTGACTGGGGAGAGCCCCCTGGTTCCTGGTTACCCCATGAGGCAAGAGCTCCCAGAGTTCTGAAGCTGAGCTCTTTGCATTTCACTGTGGTTGGTGTTTATTCATTTTCTGCATCAGGGCACAGAAGACTGATGAGGGCACAGCCATGCCCATCACCTGGATTCTTTTAAAGTTGATTACAACCCCTGCTTCTCCTGGCTCCAAGCCTCACCCCCTGGGGGCTCAGGTGTGCCTACATCTCACCCTTTCACAAAAGGCCAATCAACACTTAGCTTATCTCCAGACCTAGTAACTCTCTCTCCTTGTTGATCCTCAAGCCTGGAAAGTGACTATCTTTCATGCAGGCCACAAGGCATTTTGGCCTCTCCAATGTCCCTTCTGGAGTCTGGTTTTGTCTTCCTTTCATTGAAGGTAGCCATCATACTTCTTTCCCAAGACAACACTTGCCCCCATACTTTTTCCCCATTTCAGGTAGATGGAGACTTGGTCACAGTGCCAACACTGAACAGAGGACAGTGGTCCTCTTTATTTCCTCCTGGTGCAGGGGTCCTAGCCCTGCCCTGCTCCCAACCTTGTCCTCTCCAGGCTGTGCTCCTCTCACTGGACCATTGCTCCTCTATTTCAGCGGAGCTCGAGAAACAGAAGGGTGTTGTGCGTCCCAGCATGTCCCAGTGCTCCAGCCTCAAAAAGGAGTCAGGCAATGGGACACTTAACCGGGCCTGCCTGGATGACAGCTATGCCAGCAGTGAGGGCCTCAAGCGCAGTGCCCTCAGCAGCTCCCTGAGGGACCTTTCAGAAGCTGGTAAGAGCTGAGCCTAGGACTCAGACTGGGCACGCCAGTGGTTGGGGCATGCATTGCGCACCGGGAAGGCATTGCAGTATGGCTGGTGGTGGAGGGCTCAGATTGAGCACCACTGATTTTCTAATGACCACCCCCAAATCATAGCAGCGTAACAGCACACAGATAGGATGTCACCAAAAGGCAAACAAACAAACAAACAAAGAACCCAGGACCAAATTGTCAAAGGCAGAAAAGCAAGGAAGTTTCCTCCATTCTCCCTTTCTTGTTCCAGGGTTTTATTTATTTATTTTATTTATTTTCTGAAAATGGCTCTCACAAAGAGTGAGCCAGGCCTGCTGATGGATGTGTCCTGTGTCCTCTCTGCTGCCATGCCCCTGTGCTTTATGCTGATGAATGAAATGGAGTACAGCTCTCTAAACTGTCTGAAAACGCCCTCTCCCATTGTCCCTGGTCTTGCTTTCTCCCCAGAGGTCTCCTTTTTGGGCCTTTATCCAGCCCAGAAGCAGCAGCCATAGCTGGCCCTGGGAATCAGAGGAAAGCCGTGGTGGAAACTGTGATATTTGTTGTTCTCTGTTTCTGTGTGTGTTTAATTTGCTGCCAGCCTCTTAACCCCCAAGCAAGCAGCACCTCTCAAGCCTCCCAGCTTTCCTGGAGTAGGGGTATGGGGTGGTTGTGCCTGGAGCATCAGGGAGCAGTGAGCTTCTACTGGCAGCAGCCCTTACATGGGCTGGTCCTCATGGCTACGGCAAGTGAAGCAGGGAGTTATGGGAGCAGATCCCAGCTAACTGCCTGTGAGTGCTACTCCAGCCTGCTTTGCCTGCTGCCCTATCAGAAGAGCTATGGAGTGAAGGGGTACACCCTGACAGTGTCCTCAGCCTCCCACTAGTCATATCTAGCCAGTCAGCTTCTCCTGGGAGGAGGCTCAGGGTGTGCAGTGCAGTGGGGGTTGCAGGGCATTGCACAGTGGGCACGGGGCTATGCCCAGCGCTGTAGGATCCTGGGACCCCTGGTTCTACCTGCCCTGAGGCCTCAGGTATCCTGGCCCCAGGAGCCCCTGCTTTTTTGGGGAAGACCTTCAGGCCGAGGTCAGCCTCCTCTTCTCCAGAGGACCAGTGGCTCTGCCCCTTCTAGGGGCTGACCCACCCCACCCTGCCTCAGGCATCACCAAGTGGACAGCTGCAGGCCCCCCTATGAGAGCCTATTCTTGACGCCATCTGGTACCTGCCCTGCCAGCAGCTCACCTCCCTTTGTTTGGCTTATTCATTACTCAGAATTTTTTTTCTTTTTTTCTTTACTACTTCTTTTTTGGTTTTATTTTGGGTTTTTTTTTTTTTTTGAGTTGGATTTTTTTTCTTTGCTTTCGTCTTGTCATTTTTTTTTCCCATAGTGAAAATCAGAAATCCATTGCCAGCATGAAGGTTAACCCAGGGCTTCTCAACCCCATTGCTGTTGGCATTTTTGCCTGATAATTCCTTGCTGTGGTGACAGTGCTGCGGAAGAGGTTTAACAGCATCCCTGGCCTCTACTTCCCAGTCATAACAATTAGTAATGTCTCCAGAAATTGCCAGGTATCCTCTGTGGTGTAAAATCACCCTTGGTCGAGAACCACTGATTTCCCCTGTGGCTTCTGAACCCAGCTAAATGTAAACTAGACTACTGTGGGCCTCCAGGCTGGGTGCCTGGGGCTTGTGTTTGAGTTTGTGCAGTGGAGCAGGCTCTGACCTCTCTGTTCCTTGGAAGGCCAGAGGACCCTGTCCAGCCACCTTAGGTAGCAGTGGCTCTGTTCAAACTGAGGTTCTTAGCATGTCCAGGCACATTCACTTCAGTCCAGGTGATGAGTATGTCCAACTCTCCCAGAGCTTAGAGCTTAGAGGTCAAACAGAGCCACATGCCCAGGCACACGGCCAAGGGAGGATGGAGCTGCAAAATTTGGCTGATTTTCATTTGCTGTTACTCTTGCCACTCTCATTTAGGGATTCTGAGCTGAGAAAGATTCTAGGGATTGTGTCTTCTCAGAGACTGAAGCTGCAATGAAACAAATTCCCAGGAAAGAAAGTCTCCTGACCCCAGGAAGGTTGGAAGGTGAGGTGAGGTGAAGTAGGTATTTGAGTTCTGGCAGCCACCAGGGCCCCAGACTAGGAGCAGGCCACCTGTGACATCCAGAAGGAGACAGGCCAATGCCAACAGCCTTCCGGAAGATGCTCGGCTCAGCCACCAGAGATGTGGAATTGTGTGCTCTGCACGAGGCTGGGGCAAAGCTCTCCAGATGCAGCATCCTCCCCCCCATCGTGGCCTTCGCCGAGATGACCTTGTCAAGGAGAGGCAAGGCCTTGGGCAGTCTGTCCCCTTAGGAAACCCAACATTTAATGGTTGGCAAGTCCAACCACTTGTCTAAGAACAGCTGTCCCAGACCTGTGCTTACATAACATCTAGGAGACAACCTACCAAGGATGTGGCCTTAGCCCTTTATGAACTTTCAGGACCCAAGAGACAGTCTTGGTTTGATGGCCCAGAACTGGCAGCAGATGCCTCCAGGAGCCCCTGACATTCTGAGAAGTAGACAGAAGGGCCTGGGCTCCAGCCCAAGATCCCCACTAAGCTATGAGGCCTCTCCACATGGTCTTCCTTCGGTCAGAGTCCTGTGCGCATTTCAATGGCACCAGAGCCCTGCTGGCTTGTGATCAAGGATTGGCAAGGACCTTGAACACAGTGTAACTAGGCCTTAGCTCTTCCCCCAGATCAGGGAAGTCATGGTGGACACTGTCTGTGGGTCCCTGAGGTCCTTCTGCCCTTTTCCAGCTGAGCTGCTCAACACCAGTCCCCATGGGGAATGTAGGACCTGCCTGTACCCATCATCACTCCAGGAGTAGAGCTGGAGACCTGCTGTGTCCTGTACTAGGGCAGACCTATTTGGGGAGATTTGGTGGCTCCTGGTGGCCAGTTTCCAAAGCAGGACCTGTTGCCCCAAGATGGGCACTCTGCACACAAATGGCCTGTAGCTGCCTCTCCTGGGACAGGGGCTGTGCTCAGGGGTGCGCTTGGGATGGCCACCCAAACAGAGCCCAGCAGAGGACACACAGCACACTGATTTCAGAGTCACATTGATAAGATCTTTCTCCCCTCCAGCCCCTCTCTGTTCATTAGCTATCAGGCCCTGGCCAAATAATACCTTTGGGCTTCAGTTTCCCCACCTGCAAGGTGGGAACTAGTACTTCCCTCTAAGCATCTCTGTGAGACAGCTGATGCATGCCAAGCATTTAGAACAGGGCCTGGCACAGTGTGTGGCTGTTGTCACTGAGCAAGTGCACTTGCGTGGCCTCCAACACTGCTAAGGGCACAGGGCAATGCTCTGGGTAGAGAGCTCACATTGTCATGACTCTAAGAGGCAGAGGAAAGCTCTGAACAGTCATGGTGGGAGCCCCTTCCAGACATAATTTCTGATCAGGCTGGTTCTAGGAGAGGTGCTGGCTGGGGAGGAGTTCACCTGTAATTAGTGCACATTCCAGGGAAGGTTAACAGTGCAGATGAGGGGTGGTGTGGTTATGTGGATGTGAGACTATGTTCTGGAATGCTTTGCCTCTATTAATAGTATGTGTGTGTGCACACATCTGGACATGGGTGTGTAGTAAGCAACTGTTTGTGGGTGTGCCTGTGAGTGGGGCTCTGGGACTGGAGTCCAGAGAGCTCCTGTAGGGACACCCCACATCTCATGCTGATCTGAGAAGTGGAAAAGATGAACTCTAAGAAACTTAATATCACTCAAAGATATCCAAGTTAAAGGTCTTCTAAGTCTTGGCCCACATTGGATAGGGGGAGGAGGGCCTAAAGAAGGTCACTCCTCTTCTCACACCAGCAGGAAGATGAGGAAATGTGACCATCGTCTTTCTTCTGGCTGGGAATAAGGGTGTTTCCTGGTCCTCAGGAACACTCTTGCTCTCATCCATTGTGTGACCCTGTCCTAAGTGGGCTCTGAGGCCCTCTCACACATCCCAAAGTCCAGCAAGGCCGTCTGTAGACCTCAGGCTCCCAGTTAAAACTCAGGCTGGGGAAGGGGTTGAAGGTCAGCAGTCAAGGCAAAGGGACTGGACCTTACCTGAGCCTGCTATTGTCTGCCTAGGACTGAAGCCTTGTCCTGGGCATTTCCCAGCATGCTCAGGTGCTGCTGTGAGGCCCAAAGACCCACAGGCACACCCTCTCCACAGAGGTGCAGGCCACAGAGAGGCATATGGTAATCTATTCCATCTTCCAGGCTCCTGGGCCTGGCCTGGGTCCAGCTCAGAAGGCAGCTTGGCCAAGATTTCCAGCCTCAGGTGGACAGGCAGACCTGGGAGTGAACCCTGCTCACTATGAGAATTGAGCTGGTCAGGCCATCAACCAGAGCCTCCATTTCCTCCTCCTTGGCATGGACAGAGTGACACCTGTACTGCATTGTTAGGGGCTTGAGCAGGAACCAACATGGTGCTCAACTCATGCCCAGGGCTTCACAGATGGAAGCCTAGAAAATGTCAAGTGGAAGGCCCCTTCTCTGTGACCCCTACCCATCTGCATTCCCAGAGACAAGACGGAGGCTGAGCCTCTAAGCTTATGCACCATTGTTCCCATTGGCCAGGATGTCCTGCAGGAACCCATGAAGAAGTCCTCAGAGGGACTCTGCAGGCCAGGCCAGGCACTGGACATCCAGAACCAAGAGGAAAACTCAGCTTTCCTTTAATATGGCTGACACATATGGAGTGCCTACCATGTGCCATACTCTGGGGACATAAAAAGGCATTGGCAGTGAGCGCCAAGGGAATGCTAATGGCATCCTGGGGATGGTACCCATAGAGGGGAGTGGGACTTCAGGCCCCTCTTAACATCCTCTGACCCTATCTCCTGCCCCTGGCTAGGGCCCTGCACAAACCAAACACTTCTGGAGGCACCAGCTCCTTTAACCTACCCAGGAGGAAAAGGATATCTAGTTTAGTTTTCTCCTAACCATGATTCCCACCCTGCCTGGACCAGGGAGATATATATGTATGTATCTGTATATACAGACACATACTATACATATATGAAATCCACTGAAAGTCAGGCCCGTGGACCACATTTTGTTTGTTTTTAGCCATTGGAGAAGTTATCTTACCCTGTCCCCTCAGCAGCTGGCCGGGGCCAACTTGAGCCATGTGGCTTTGGGCCCCACCTATATACCTGCCTTAGCCTGCCCCGAGGCCCCTCCCCACAGATTGCTGATCTAGGAGAAAGGGCTGGTTGAAAACTAATTTTATTTTTGTTTTTTTAACCCCCCCCTTTTTTTATTAACTAGTTTCCGCCCTGCCACCAGCTTCCCTGCTGAGCCCCTCCTCCTACCCTGACATGCAGCAGGTGGTCCCCATACCTGAGCCTGGTGGTGGCAGTGGCACAGTGCCCTGGCCTTCTGTCTGCGTCTAACCTCTGGTATTGCATGTTCTGGGCAGGGAAGCGAGGGCGTCGCAGCAGTGCGGGATCGCTAGAGAGCACTGTGGAAGTAAGTAGGAAGCACCTATGTTCAGCTGGCTGTCGTGTGTTGCCTCCCCAATCCTGGGTTTATACCTGTTGTCTTTTGTGTGTGTGTGCTTTCCCTACTGCACAGAGGTGCAAACACACCCCCATCCCCTATGCCTGCCTCAGCCCAGTGCATGCCAGAATCCCCTCTGCCTAGAATCTCACTGCTTGTTTGGGCTGGAATGGTGGGGGCTGGTTCTGATTTTGTCTTTTTTAGTTCCCACTTAACCCCTGTTCCCTGTGGCCTCCCAGCATGATTAACATCCCCCCAACCCCGTCTTCTGGGCAGTTCCCTGTCCCCACCCACCAACCAGCATTGCTTCATTGCTTCTGGGTGGGAAGCAGCAGCTGTGGGGCACCCCCTGCAACACCCCCCCCTTTGCCAGTCTCCTGACTTCCACGCTCCACCATCCCCATTGCTTCCTTCCTGGAGTTTCACTTGCTGTGTGTCTGCAGGTAGGGCACCATGGACTTGCTTAGCTAGCTTTGGGGAGCAGGAGAGCCATGACAGAAAGAAAAACAGTGTGGATTTCATGAGATTTCATTCATCCTCCAGCCATCTCTATACTACTGTTCACATCTTAACCTCGGCTTGCTGACCTTTTTGTTTCTTTCTTTTTCCTTATTTGGTTTGCAGTAGGTAGCTGCAGTGAAAGCCTAGGCAGTCCCCAGCCCCAGGACAAGATTTCCCAAGCCTCTCCTGTCCCTTTACCACCTTCCCAGAAACCTTGGGTTCCAGACAGGTAGAGCAAATGCTCTTGGACCCTTTGAGAGGACTCAGAAGAGCTGAGGGTGAGATTTCAGCAGGAACAGGGCTCTTTTTCATGCACACCAGCCTGCCCCACTCCCCTCGCACACGCTGCTCATAGACACCCCCAAACAAATTGTTTTGATCTGGAAGCTCAGGCCACCTGTCGTGACAGGGTGCTTGTCAGGATGAGAGCCCAAACTTGTGCTGCTGCTGTGGTTGACTAGACAGGAGGTTCCCTCCTCTCCTGCCCAACTCCCACTTTTCTCACTGGAAGGCCACTTCTCACCCCCCAGCTGACCTGCCGCAGTAGTATAAGAAGAAATGGCACTAGAGTCCAGCCTCACCCAGCCCTGCCCTCTGCTGCCAGTGAGTTGAACTAAGGCTTAGCAGTCAGTGGGTGAACTTTTTACATTAAAAACAATTTCATTCTGACATAAGTGCTTTAAGATTGTGCTTTACGATAAGTGCTTTAATTTTGATTTCTATGAATTTCCTTTTTAGGGGTCCATCATTAGCAGCCCTCACATGCGCCGGAGAGCTCCATCAACACGAGAGTGTCCATCTCGCCCACACCAGACAATGCCTAATTCATCCTCCCTTCTGGGCTCCTTATTTGGGAGTAAGAGAGGAAAGCCCCCTCCTCAGGCTCACCTGCCTTCAGCCCCTCCCCAGCCACCCCCATACCTGCCAAGCCTGCCCCACCCTCAGCACTCTGTGGCAAGCCATCACCAGGGGCCTGCAGAGGGCCCCCCACAGGCCCAGATGCATGGGCACCATAGCCAGTACTGCCATATGCAGCAGAACCCGCCCCCCTACCACCACCACCACCATTACCACCCCCCGCAGCACATCCAGCACGCACACCCGTACCACCATGGACCCCCGGGGGGGCACCTGCCCTACGGGGCCCACATGCACAGCCACCCACCACTGCCCTTGGCCCATGCCAGCCATCCCGGCCACTCAGGCCATGCAGCACACCACCACGGGCAGTCCCCTGTTCCACCACCCCCCACCAGCAGCAAGGCAAAACCCAGTGTCATCAGCACAATTGTGTAGATAGCCTGGAAGGGGGTCCCAGACCCCCTGCAACGAGTGCATACAACACAGAGGCACGCCTGGGGACAGCCAGCCTCAGACTAGACCCAGGGCACTTCTGTTTCCGTCTCTGCCCCCTGCTCCCCACAGCCTGGATGGAACCTCCCAAGCCTATGGGCTTGTGTTGTAGGAAACAAAGCTCCTAATTTAATTTAGCATTGGAGCCCTGGGCTCCATCCTCTTCAGCCCCAGGGGTGGGCCTCAGCCACCATCAGCTTTGAAATGGTACCTCTGGCCAAGCTAATGTTGAACTGCCCACCCCTTCACCCCCATGCAGCCCTGAACTCTCTTCTCCCTAGTTGTACATGCATATGAAAAGCCTAGAAAAAGAAGAAACGACACAAAACCCAGAACAAAACAAAACAGAAAACCCAAAACTTGCTGCATTATTGCTCTTTTATTGACAATGGGCAAAATTAAGTAGACCTGATATGGTTGATGAAAATACGTAAGTAAACTTTATATAATATAAATATATAAATATATAAATATAAATATATATGTATATAAATATATATATACTGTATAGGTAGTATCTGTGTGTGAAAGGCAGACATTTCAGTCCACAAAATTAGCAATATAGACTTTACAAGGAACTCCACTTACCTGATAGAAAGACAGTACCTTAGATGAATGTATGAGAGAGTAGAGCGAAAACCTAAATGCTAGGAACAAACTCATATAGTTTCATATTTTCATAAAAAGCAAAGAAGTCCCTCTAGGACTAAATCATTACTTACGCAATCATTACTAACTGTGCCAAGTAACATAGATCTAACTGTTTAAAAAGTCCAATATTGCTTTATATAAATCCTTATTTTATTAACAGAATACTATCATAAGTAATCAGTATTATAACTGCTCTGTTATTTCAGGTAAGCAAATAGATAAAATGCAGTAAACTACAGTAGCAACTCAGGATAACTAGTTAAGAACTGGTTGTCTTAGAATATTGGTTACACAGATTCATAGACATAGACATTCATGAACTGCCGTGATAACTGAATTTCCATGATCCATATTTCTTTTATATGCATATGATTTGATGCACACTCACTCAGAGTCCTCTGAGAGGGCACCCATACACTGCAGACATAGCATCTCCAACATGGAATGACCAACTCTCATCCTCGTCTCCCTCAGCACCATAACTTTTTCATCCTGTTTGCAGCTGCAACAGGCAGAAGCCCCCGAGTATGGTTTCACCAGGAACCTCTTTCAAACCTGCAGGCTGATTTTAGCGTTTAGCAACCAGAGCAGTGTGTGTGTTTCCCATTTTATTTTCTGAGTGGTAGCCGTGATCATTGTAACTTCATGTAGCCATGTGCTAGCATAACCCCTGTGTCATCACTGTGGCCCCTCTAACCCCAGGTGAGAAGTGCCCAGCCCTCACAGGTGAGGCTTCCACTGCCTTCTCGTGGTCCAGTTAGCTGCCAGGGCATCATATGACTCTCAGCTGTGCTCTTGTTGCTTCCGTGTTGTGGTGACACCATCTGCTCCCCTGGGGCCAGGCACTGCTCGCGTCCGGTTCTGTGCCTGAGTCACCCATGGGCCATACTTTGTAGTTTCAGCCTTTCGAGCCACTGCAGCCACCAGTGCTGTGCTCCTAAGCCATGGGACCCGAGGACTGCCCCACGGCACCTGCCCAGGTGGAGAGCCCTTTCAGAAAGGGCGAAGCAAACGCAGGACTGTGGGCTGTGGGGCTTCGTGCTCCTGGAAGTCATGGTGAGCTGTGGCCGGACTGCAGATGACAGAGGGGAGCCCACCTTAGCCAGCCGGCTGGGTGTCTGTCCATTTCACTCCCCACCACCTCTTTGCCATATCATTGAGGTCATCATACCAGCAAATCTGCAAACTGAGCACTTTGTTAATCTCCACAGAGAGCAAATACAACAATCTAGAATTTAGCCTTTTTTAAAAAGAAGTGTGACTTGAACCTGCCTGCCTTTACCTTCTCATTGGTCCAGCATCTCTCTCTTGGGCATCTGCTCAAAAAGAGAGAGGTAGAGAGCACAGGCACTTGATCTGGTCCAGGCCCAGCTGAGGGGAGGCTCCCCAGTCCCACTGACTCCTGAATTCTTTGGTTTTTCTTCAAACCCAGGCTCCCTGAGGCATTCTCTGTTGTGCAGTTTAAAGGATGTTGTTCTGACAAGGAAGTCAAATACTGTGTGTCATAGATGTTGATCGTGTGAAGCCACATCTATGTATTGTATATTTGCAAAATATATCAGTGTTACTATTGACAAATAGTTGAAGTAAAGTTATAACATATTAAATATGTCTGCTTTTTTTACTCTTCTGTACCAATGGTAGAGTTCAACTGTAAACTATAGGTTGTTCCAGAAAAGATAAAGGCTTTTTGGTATAAGGATGCTCTTTTTGAAAGGACAGGCACTAGTGAGAAACAAAGCAAAAAGAACCAACAATAAATTCAGTGGTGGGGGCCTGTGGGAGTCCACAATCTCATCATTGCATCTGCGGTGCTCCAAGGGCCACTTGGAGCTCTCACCTCCAAAACTGTTACTGGTATGCTCTGAGTTTGTCAGGTGCCACAGGGCGAGGTCTAGTGAAAGGTGGCTTCTTGAACAAATGCAGTTTCTCCCTATGTTTCCAACCTTTACAGTGCATTGTGTTCAATGAGGTTTTATCATTCTCTGTGTTTTGTTTGCAAACCTATCATAGGAAGTGTTTCCAGAAGTACATTGTTCCATTGAAGAGACTGGAGCCAAACGTGATACCCATGTTGCTTTCATGGGGCTGTACTCTCTGGACCTCAACCTGTCAGAGTCACAGCTGTGGGGACCTATTGTTCACAGAGCCCCTCGTGCCCTCAGGAGGCTGAGTGCCACCATGATGTTTGTGTAATCTGTCAGAACACTCTTGGGACACTTTTCTCAAGTTGCACAAATTACTTCAATTACATAATTTCTGACAGGAACAGGCAACCCTTAGAGGAAGCAGCTGGTAATATCACAAAAATCTTTTCTGGGACAACAATTAAATCATGTATTTGTATTTTTTTAAGTTTATTAATGAATTGTACAACACTGTAAAAATAAAGTTTATCCTAATATGATGTACACATGTTGCTTAAAAATGTCTTCAGTCTTCTAGTGAAGTGTGTTTTCCACCATGTACTGCATGCAACAGAAGCCTCTTCTTTTTAAAAAAAAAATGAGCTGAAAAGACAGCAGATATTTAAACATGACCCTCGGTATTGACTCAGCATTCCATATGAAGCTTTGTCTCTACAGGTTAAGCATGCATCTTACAGTTTTGTTGTAAAAATATCATCACCCTTCCTGCCTGAAAAATGAGTAATTTTGTACATATTTTAAATAACAATAATCAAGGAAACAGATTGCACAATGAATCAATGTGAAGTGGGGGTGGTGAAAAGGGACAAGCAGGAAGAGCCTGCTTGGGGTCACTTGTACCTCCTGTACACGTCAGTGTTGCTGTTCTGTCTGCAGTCATGCTGAGGTTGTGTGCAATAGCTGTCTCCTCTTGAGAACTGTCATTCACCTTCGGGCTGTTTTAAATGACTAGAATCAGGTCTTGAATGCAGACTTCAAGGGACTCCTCACTCACAGGAAGCCTGACACCCCCTCAGTGCTTTCTTTTAATATGCATTCTGTTTGTGAGTAGTAACAGACTCTATTGATGTGAAAAACCATAGCTGTGATCATGTGGAGAAATCAAATAAATCCTTTAAAATGATCAGATTCTCACTTTTTCTGAAGAGTCCAGATGTTTCCCTGTTGGCCACAGAGAGATTTCCTGCTGACAAGCTTTCTTTGTCATGATTATGGGCACTGGGTTTCCTGGAAGACATTGTCCTGACTTGAGAATGCTTAAGATAAACGTGTATATCACAACCTCATATAGAAGATGTCAAAAGTGTTTATAATTTCCAGCAATTTTAAGATTTTAGTGCTTTCATCAAGTTAAAGGAGGTGGGTCCTATGAAGTGTTGAGGTAGACTGGGTATGACTTAGGGAGCGGAAAAAACCCCAATGGCTCAGTCCTCAAATGCTTGAAGAGAGTTTATTTAATGAGGTCAAAATTATGTTTTCCCATGCTGGTTAATTTGATGTGCAAAAGGCAGGAAGGTGAATTCTGATTCTACCGAAAGAATTCTGTGAGAACACTATTGACTTGTACTATCTCATTTCCTAGAACCAAATTCAGTTCCAGCGAACCTGCCTTAAGCTCTCAGTACATACCATAAAATGAAGTAAAACTGGTAGATCTAATTTATGGAAAACAAACAAACAAAAAAGGTTAATTTTAGTGACCAAAATTAACTGTGTCTCACCCTTCATAAAGAAGTGAATTTTGCCTTTTCACGAAGATGGCGCCCAAAGCAAAGAAGGAAGCCCCTGCCCCTCCCAAAGCCGAAGCCAAGGCAAGGGCTTTGAAGGCAAAGAAAGTAGTGCTAAAAGGCGTCCACAGCCACAAAAAAAAGAAGATCTGCACGTCACCCACCTTCAGGAGGCCTAAGACACTGCGGCTCCGTAGGCAGCCTAAATATCCTCGGAAGAGCACCCGCAGGAGAAACAAGCTTGACCACTATGCCATCGTCAAGTTCCCCCTGACTACTGAGTCAGCCATGAAGAAAATAGAAGACAACAACACACTTGTGTTCATTGTGGATGTCAAGGCCAACAAACACCAGATCAAACAGGCTGTGAAGAAGCTGTATGATATTGATGTGGCCAAGGTCAACACCCTGATCAGGCCTGATGGGGAGAAGAAGGCATATGTTCAACTGGCTCCAGACTATGATGCTTTGGATGTTGCCAACAAAATTGGGATCATCTAAACTGAGTCCAGCTGGCTAATTCTAAATATAAAAATTTTATACTAAAAAAAAAAAAGTGAATTTTGATTTTAAAATGTTATCAGAGTTCTGGACCTAGGTAACCATTCCTTTTCCAGGCCATTCAGAGGTTCTTCAACATAGAGAAGCTGGTTATTAAAATTCCTTGAAGTGCTTAGCTCTACTTCAGCATTGAGTCTATGGCACATTGAACTGTATGCCACCAGCAGCTCGGTGTAGGTAAGTTGCTAACCAATGCTTTGATGTGATGATTCTCTGGGTTTGTGCTTGTCTACCCCACCAGACTGTGAACTCCTGAGGGGCAAGGGATGCATTGATCCACTTTTCTGTGTCCAGTGACCAGAACAGGACTTGTCTTGTCAAAAGGCATCTGAAAAATTATGGTTGGTAGGAGGAGGAGGTCACAGTAAAACCACCGATTATCTTAGTGTATGTTAATCATCACCAAAATTCTATGGAAGTTTATTTGGTTTGCCCTTTGCTACCCTTGACATTGAGAAGTCTAGCTGGGGACATATGACGCTGTGAAACTTCTACAAACGTGGCTAATGTGCACAGACTGTTTCCTTGCCCTACTCAATGGCACATTTTTAGCCTCATTTTACTTGACCTTGCAGCAGCTTCTGATATACCATTCACTGCTCCTTCCCAAAACAGTGTATGCTTGGCATCTTTGGTCCTACACTCTTCTTTCTCTCTGGGGATGCCTTCACTGCCTCCTTTGTGGCTAGTACACCTCCATAGTGATGTTAAGTGTTGGTTTAAGGACCAGGTCCAAGCTTTCTTCCTTCCTTTACTTTTTTCTAAGCAAGTTCATGCAAGTGCAAGTTTTCAGTCTACCTTCTATATACCTATGGCTTCCAAACTTGAATCTCCAGCCCAGACCTCTACTCTGAGCACCCACATTCCTTTGGATCTTTCAGTAGTACCTCAAACTCTTATCTCCATGACCAGATTTATGGTAACACACAAACATGCACAAAACTGGGACCTCTGCTATGTTCCCTATTTTGGCAAATGGCATCACCACTGAGATATAAATCAGAACTTAGGAATTGTTCTTGACACCTGCCTTTTCCTTGAGTCTCCAACTCCATTCTGTCACCAAGCCCTTTTGATTTCTACCTCCTACATGTTCTTGAATCCATCCATTTCTTCACATCTGTAACTCTACTTCAGACCATTACCTTTTCCCTGATCTCCCAGCCCTCAAATCCATCCTTCCACATGGTATCAGGGAAATCTTTTAAAGGTGCAAGCTGTTCAGAGCCATGTCAATGACTTCCTGTTGCCTTATGATTAAAAAAACAAAATTCTTAACATGGCCTTCATGAGGCCTGCATGAGCCAGCCTTTGCCTACCACTTACCTTCACTTTCCCCTTGCACTCCAGCCACATAAGCCTTTCAGATTCCCAAACAAGCTGTGTTTCCTCCTGCTACTGGGCCTGTGCAAGTATACCCCCTCTTGCATCTGTGTTCAGTTAGCTCCTATTTCATCAAATTTTAGCTTGGCCACTATCCCTTCTGAGATGTGTTACCTGTAGTTATATGTTCAAGAGAGTGATAATTTGTTACAGTAAATGTCACAAGATCAGAACAGTGGCTGTTCTTGCACTGCTGCAATCTCAACATGTGTCACAAAGTAGGACTTTCATAAATGTTTGTTGAATGAAGAGATGAAGACAACAGAACCAAATGATGAAATGCATGATGGAATCTGGGGGTTCAAAATGAGGTCAGAGATCTAGATAAGCACCATGGGCCAGAGTGCTGGGAAGAAACTAGGCTCTGCTGGCATTCCTATAGTCCAAGGAATAATTAGGGCAATGGTTCAAGGTTTTTAATTATTGTGTTTTAGCTCTCATCAAATGTGTTTTAACATTTAGAGCATTTGGAATGACTATATTTATAAAAAGCAGGGGAAATCATCACCCACAACCCCACCAGCCCCAAAACAGTTATAATTATTTGGTCTTTTTCATTCCATTTTCTCTTCGCACATATTTCTCAGTTACCTAGTTCATATTTTCTGAGTGTGTACCAAAAGGTGTGTAAGTGTTATTTGGTCCCCCTTTTGGGGAAAAAGGAGTTTTCACAATAAAAAACATCTAGGAAATGCTGAGTTAGACAAAGTTAAATTAGTTCATGCAGGACTTCTCAGACCCTTTTAAAAAGATGATGTCCATTGTGAATCTCTGAAAGATGGTCTGTTTCCCCAACATACTTAGCTTTGGAACTCTGAATTCTACAGCATACAGTTTAGTAAAAGTTTATGTGTGTAAGTTTTATTTTTTACTTACCATATTCTGATGTTATGAAAGACTCAGTAGTTTGTAACATCTGCATAGTGGCTCATTATATGGATGTCCCATGATGTACTTGCCATGCAGATAGTATTTGGTTGAACAAGGAACAAAGAGAAGGAATAGAGTTACTAAGTGGATTTGGTGATTCTGGTGAGAGTTTAGGATCTGGAGAAATGGACACCACAGAATCTAACATAGTACTCAGTTCCTGGGGTACACATTCGTACCATTTAGGTAACTCCAGGTAGCTGTATGTCACCTGAGATGCCTCTCTGTTCAGTGTGTTCAATTCAGCAATCACTCTCCAAGGGAGCCCAACTCACTTTTCATCACAGATTGAGCCTGTAATAAAGATTTATTGACTGACTGATGGCAAGTATAATGTGAAGACTACTTATCCCCATTTCTAATGTGTAGCTTCCTGACTTTTAAGGTTGTTTTAAGGAAATCTTTTCTTCCCTTTCTGTTACTCCCAACCCACCTCCACAATATGACCAATGTCCTATAAGAAGAGAAAGTTCCAATTAAATCTGAAAGGTAAAAACTGAAGTGCTTTAGTCATCTTCCACAGAATTAACAGGAAAGAAAGCATTCTAAAATGAAAACACCAAAGGATCACTGAGATCAGCTAAATTGAATCTCTTTTCATACTCTTGAAAAGCTGTTAAGAGAAAGAACAAATAAAATCACCTGTCACTCAGATGTACAGTGTAACCAGGATAGAGCAAAACTCACAAATTTTAGTGAAATGTCAGTGGGAAAATAAATACCTTACACTGGCAGAGTTGGCATCAAATCTCATACCAGAATATAGATAAAGGGAATGACTGCATGGAAACGGGCAAATGGCATGCCTAATAGTGATATGACACAGGTAACATCAACTAGGGTTCACACCTATAAAGGCAGAGACCAACCCTGAGTGTAAATATGCTGAAAGGAGAAGTAAGAACTGATAGAATCAAAAGAAGACTTGGCAAGTTCATGGGACAAGAGGTGGCAGAAGGCACTGCTTCTGGAGAAGAGGGAAGCATCCAGGGGATGGGAGATTTCCTTTGGAGGCTTGGTGGTGAGGGGAAAGAAGGAAGCAGCTTAAAGAAAGGCCCCTATTAAAATAAGATGTTATCAAAGAATCAGAAGATAGACATAAAAAAGTGAAGTGTCTTTTATTAAAGGAACTGTATGGACATTCACTGTATAGGACATTTTTGGACTAAGAAATCAAGTAAACTCCCCAAGACCTGACCTTTCCTCATAACATCACTGCTATCGTCAGTGCCAGAAAATCCAATACAAATAAACATGAAGTCTTCATGCAAAAGCACTTTAAAGGGAGAAAAATGAGAACTTTTTAGCAAATAAAAACACATAATGCAAACAGGATAAAAAGCCAAAAGCAGGGAGAAATTGTAACACTTCATATCATTAATTAAATATAATAACTAAACAACCAGTAAGATATGAAAGAACACCACAAATAACCCAGAAGCTCAAAACAAAAATGAACAATTAAGATGTGCAATGAGAGCTTGCTAATCTCCAGAAAAAAAATTGGAGAAAAATACAAAATTATCTCAGGTGCCTAGAGGAGAACAGATGTAACTGAAAGTTTAGAAATGGTCATTGAGGATGGAAATAAAAGGATCCAAGAAAATAAAATGCAAGAGGATAATAAAGATCAGAGAGAAAGTAGAGATGTAGCAGATGGAAAAAGAGCATATAACATATATGTAAACAGTGAAATAGGAATAAGATGTAAAACTATAATTAAAGAAATTGGTCTATAATAAAGAAGAGCTGAACCTACATCCTGAAAGTTCCCACTAACCCAGAATTATCAACACTGAGAAACATATCCTAGTAAAATTAATGAACTTGGGTGGAAGATAAGAAATTCTCTAGACTTCAGATATCAAATGTATAGAAAAGTAGCTTTTGAACATATAAGAATGTGGTGAATATACTCCTTATGAGTCCTTTCCAAGGAATCTATCACAGAACAAACCATTCAACCAAGACATTTGAGAAATTTTGGCAAAAACATTGATGATGAGCACTAAATATATAAATTGATAGATCTAAGACTCAAACATTAGTGGGAATAAGGATGGAAGAATACTATACAATGTTACATGTTCAGACAAAATAGAAATAACACAAACTTTTAAAAGGGAGAGAAAGAAGAGGAAGGGTAGAATGAGATTATTCACTACTGTATTTTTAATAGGTAAGAGTCAAATGATATTATTAAATGTGATAAAACCCAATAGTAAAAGACTAAGTAAAAAAAAAATAGACTAAGTGCATTATATGTAAGTGTTAATATAAAGGTAACCTGTAGAGCAAGAATACAAATATTCCCAAACACCAGAGCAAAACAAAGCAGAAAGAGTTGGTGGGGGAAGAGAGAGAAGAGAGCAAACTTTAGAGTGAAAGGTACTCAGTAAATATAATATACATAGTAAATATACAAAACAAAATATTACAGTGAGAATACCAAACATATCAGTTGTATCAATAAACGTAAATGTTTTTAGATCCCTTATTAAAAGAAATTAAGATTGACTTCTGTATCATTCAGCTATTGCCCTAGTAATTCTGTGTCATGACCCAAAAACTCAGCAACATTAAACAATAAACATTTATTTCTCATAAGCATCTGAAGGTTAATTGGGGTTCAGACTGGGCTCTGCTCTGAGCTTCAGGTTGGGTCTAGGTCTGCTCCATGTGTTCCTCATTCTCCTTGAACCAGTGCCTATTTGAGGCACAACATATACGTGGCAAAAGTCTAGAGTGAAAGAAGGCAAACCCAATTGCAAGCACATTTCAAAATTTTGCTCATGCCTTTACACCAAAATTCTGTTGACCAAATCAAATCCATGTCCAACCCAAAGTTAACGGGTTGGAACTATACCCTGCTTTTCATGAAGTATTGGCAAAGGTATAGAAAACTACTTAAGATCACAAAGCAAAACCCAAACTCTATGCCAATATACTCCAAACTTAATATAAAAACTTAGAAAGGAAAAATGAAGAGATGGGTAGATGTGTACAGGCAAATGCAAAGCAAGAAATCTGGGGAAGCAGTTATAGTCTTGATATCTGATAAGATAGAATTCAGCTTAAAACCAAAACATAGGGTAAAGTCACAATAATACAACTCCCAATGAACATGTAATAGTAATGAATACCTATGCATCAAATAAGACAGCAGCAATCTGCAAAAAGCAAAAAGTATAGGAGTTGCATGAAAGAAATAAAAATATATTAATAACACACCATTCTAAATCCAAGGCAATTTAAGAGGACAAAAATGAAAAGTTTCTTATGGATGGAAACCAAACTTCATGCCCAAATAATATGGGACATTTATTTTCAAGCACACATGGAACAAATATGAAAGCTGGCCATATAGTAAGGTATGGAGAAAATTTCAGTAAAGTCCTTAAGGTAGAAATAATACAACTGGAAGTGTTAATTCTTTTAAATTACTCTTGAGTCAAAAGACAAATTCAAACTAAAACTATAGAATTTCTTCCCTGGCTGGTGTGGCTCAGTGAATTGAGCACTGGACTGTGAACCAAAAGGCTGCTGGTTCGATCCCTGGTCAGGACACATGCCTGGGTCACAGGCCAGGTCCCCAACTGGGGATGTGTGAGAGGCAACTGACCGATGTTTCTCCTGCACATTGATGTTTCTCTCCTTCCTTTTCTCCTTCCCTTCTCCTGTCTCTAAATGTAAATAAATAAATAAACTATTTTTAAAAACTATAGAATCTAAAAAATATAATAACACCTTATATTATTCAGAACTATCAGAAATAGAGCTGAATGGAATCCCTACAACTATGGAATTAAAGATGAAACCACATCAAGACTGGTAGCAAGGGAAGAGATGTGAAACAGGCTGGTTCCATACCCTTGTGTGGCAGATAAAAATTGAGAGGGACATCTCAGGAGCAAGGGATACCTGCCCCACACCAGTCTCCCCAGCCCACGGTTCCAGTGCCAGGAGGATAGGTGTCCATAACTTCTGGCTGTAAAAACCAGTGGGGAGCGAAGATACGGAAGAAAGCTTCTAGACTCCCAGGCAGTTTCTCTTAAAGTGCCCACACACAAACTTACTTGGGCTCATTCTCTCTGAGCTCCAGGGCCAAAGCACCAGATTGAAAGGCATCAGAAACATATGGGAAGGAATTGAGTTTTCTGGCACCAGGGCAAGAGCTGCAGGACAGATTTCTCCCAGACAGAAATGCTGGCAGAGGCCTCTATTCCTTTTTTGAGACTTCCTCTCACAGATCCTGCAGGCAGGCCCCATATCTTAGAGTCCATCAACCTGGCTCACACTGTTTACCCACCAGTGATTCCCTGAGGCCCTTCCCCACCCAACTTTCAGGGCCACCCAAGCTGTTTCCAGTGGCTTTTCCCTATGAATGGCTTGTCTTGGCTTATGCTTTAGATTTTCCTGAATTATCTCAAGAAAGCAGCTTCAGAGAGCCCCATGCCTCTTGCTAAGTTATCCCAGGCCTGACACTAGCAGCAGCTGTTCTCGGTTCACAGTCTGACTTCTGCTGGGCACCTCCAAGCACAGTACAAGTAGCAGCCATCTACAGATCACTTTATAGCTAATGTTGTGTGAGCTCAGACAGAACACAGGATGACCTCGGATGTTCCAACAGCAATCAAGGCTCAACTCCAATTGGAGGGTATACATAGCCCACACAATGAGAGCACCTTGAGTGCCCAGCTTGGGTAATAGTGGACCCTACAAAACACCTATTACATTAGGCCACTCTAACAAGCCTGGGAGACATAGCAGCTCTACATAAAATGAAAAAAATAAAAATAAACACAGGGAGGCCGTCTAAATGAAGAGACAACGAAACATGCCTAAATGAAAGAATAGATCAAAACTCCAGAAAAAGAACTAAAGAAAATGGAGGCAAGCAAGCTACTAGATGCAGAGTTCAAAACACTGCTTATAAAGATGCTCAGTGAACTTAGTGAGAACAGTGTAAAAAAGGGCATGAAAACCATAAAAAATAACCAGTCAGAAATGAAGGACACAATAACAGAAATAAAGAACAATTTACAGGGAATCAATAATAAAGTGGATGAAGCCAAGAATCAAAACATAAGGAAGCAAAAAACAACCAATCAGAATGGCAAGAAGAAAAAACAAATCCAAAAAGATGAGGATCGTGTAAGGATCCTCCAGGACAACTTCAAGTGTACCAACATTTGCATTATAGGGGTGCTAGGAGAAGAAAAAGATCAAGAAATTGGAAACCTATTTGAAAAAATGGTGAAAGAAAACTTCCGTAACTTGGTGAAGGAAATAGACATACAAGTCTAGGAAGCACAGAGAGTACCAAAGAAGACTGACCCAAAGAGGCCCGCTCCAAGTTACATCATGATTAAAATGCCAAAGGTTAAATACAAAGAGAAAAATCTTAAAAGCAGTAAGAGAAAAGCAGTTAGTTACCTACAAGGGAGCCCCATAAGAGCATAGGCTGATTTCTCAAAAGAAACTTTGCAAGCTAAAAGGGGTTGGCAAGAAATATTCAAAGAAAATGCAGGCAACTGTACTTGAACAACAATAAAATAATTTTTAAAAGAAAGGATCAACAAAGTAAACAAAGCAGAAACAAGTAAATAGTAAAAAGCAAAAATTAATCAGAAAACAGAGAAATCATAAAACAAAAGGATTAGCCAAAGAACGTATGTGCATAATGGTCAGAGGGGTCTGGGTTGGAGCGGGCAAAGGGGGAGAAATGGGAACATCTGTGTAGTGTCAAAAATAACAATCAAGTAAAAAAATGAAAATTATGTACTTTACTATAAACTTTTAATTTAAAAAATCTGGCTCTTTGCAAATAAACAAAGTAGACTTTTAACCAAATCATGATGAAAGGAGAGCAGAGACAGGCAAAATAAGAAATGAGGAGAGATTCAAGATGGCTGCAGAGTAGCTCTGTCCATTTGCTCCCAGGCCCGGACCAGTCTTGCAGGCTAACCACAGAGTAATCAAGTCAAAAAGCCAGTGGTGAGTTAGTGAGCATATACACAGATGAGAGTGTGGGGAGTGTGTAGGAGTGGGCAAAAGCTTGCCTGCCTGCAGGGCACCTGGGAGCAGGTGGTCCAGGCTCTCCAAGCAGAGCAATTGCCACTACTGCAGCACAAACCAACACTTTGGCTGTGCAGTTTGGGGGGCTGTGGATTGGTGCAAGAGCTGCAAGCACGGCTGGTGGAAAGAGATGGCCAGAGAGGTGCTGGCTCTAGAAATGGCACAGTGGGAGCAGGACAATCCAAGGCTGGAAATCTCTGGATGGACATGCTGCCATCACCCTGTTATAGTATAGCTGGGGGGCTTTTCCCAATGCCATCTTGGAAGGATCCAAAGAGAAACTTTATCTAAAACTGTCAAAGACTCTGATAGGTGGTGGCCAGCCCTGACTGTGAGAGACTGAGATTTTGGGGGAGGGGGAGCTCATGGAAAATAGACTCAGTGCTGCAGCACGGGGAACACATAGAAACTTTTGAAAGGAGAGCTAAGTAAGGCAAGACCTGAGACTTGCCAGGAGCCCGGGGTTTGCATGCGCATGTGTGTGGGCACAGAAGCTCTGCTAACAGAGAACTCAGAAGGACAGAGTCACAGTTAAGGGACTGCAGGTCCCACCCAGTATGGCTGGCAACCAGGGGGTTGTTCAGAATGGAGAACTTGGGCCTGATCCTCCTGCAAGAGAGTGGGAAGCTGAGGTGTGGAAGGACAGGAGCTGAATGCCTGAGATTTGCTGCAGCCAGCCAGATCCCCTCATAGACCAGCCCAACCTCCACCTGCAGGATAATAGACTCTGCAAATCAGTGAGGCCAGGCTTAGGAGCATCCTGCTGGGTACATTCCCACAGGGGAAAGAATAAAAGCTCTATAAGAGCCCTTACCAGATACTACAAGCTATACTGACCCTGAAGTCCTGATCCACTAAACCCAGTAGAGCAGAGAAAATAGAGACAAGCGCAACACAAGGGGTTTAGGGCCCCACCTAGCCTCGATGTTTAGACAGAGCTGATCCTTGCACCAAGCAGGAAAGAGCTGCCCCTTTTACACAGTTAGGCCCTTCATAGGAAAGTCAGCAAATTCTCCAAAAACCATATTATTGGAAGAATCTGGGACAGGCCAAGATATGTGGTGAGAGGATGGGGAAATATTCCCACAACCTTCTCTGAAGACTGAATAGTGGGGTTCCAGGGTTCCCCACCTTCCCGATTGCAATAGCTGCCCCCTCTGGAGGTAGGTGGAGAAGGTACATGGCAATCTTCTCACATCATTAAAGGAACCACTCCTGGACCCAGAGATGATGGAAACCCAGCAGGGCAGAACAGTGGGGTCCAGCCAAACCTGAAGGAGACAGCCTCAAACTGTGGACCTCGAACATTTTGCCTACGGCAAGACTGGGACGCCATCTGACCTCACCAGTGGTGGATCCAGAAAGAAAAGACAGTGGTGAACACTGGATTCTACTGAGACAAACACCACCGTGGTCTTCCTCATGATTTGTGTAATTTTCTTTCCTGCATAGCTCTTTTCCCTATTTATTTCTTTTCCCTCAAGTTTGTGCCTATTATGTCACTAGATTTTATATTATAGTTTATTTCAAATCTCGTATTTTGCTTCTCCCCTCTCTTACCCCATTTTACTTTCTTCCCTCCTCTTCTTTTGTTTTAAATTTTATTTCCTCCTTCGCTATGACTTGTTTGTATTCTGCACTCTTAGTATTTCTCCCGCCTCCAGCCTCTCAAAATAATTTTTCTTGTCATTAGTCATCTCACATTTTTTTAACCATTCTTAAATATTCTCATTTTCTCTCCACCTTTATCAGTCATTGCTTGTTGGCTCTGGAGAGTGGTTGTTGTTGCATCTCTTCAATATTATTTCAAGATCTTCACTATTTTTGTATTTCAAATCTCAAATTTTACCATTCCCCTATCCTACTCCATTTTGCCTTTCTCCTGCCTTCTCTCTCTCTTTTTTTTCATTTTAAATTGTAATTTTTCCCTGTCATAGTCTGGTTTTCATTCCTCACTCTTAGGATTCTTTCTCCCTCTGTCCTCTCAAAATCACTTCTCTTTCCTCTAGACATCTCTTAAGTTTTTCTTTTTTTTCTTTTTTCCCTCTTATTCCCATACCACCTGTCCTAATCTTTGCTCATTTGTTGTTGATTTTGCTGTAGTGAATATTTTTCTCTAATTTGATTCCTATTTTTTTCACTATATATTTTTTAAATTTTTTGTTTAAACTATAAGCTTAGATACTATACACTTCCCTTCTCTTACTCCATCCCACCTTCTTCCCTCACTTTTTATTTATGATGTAAATTTATTTTTTCCCATATTTGCCTTGTTTCTATTCCCTACTTATTATTTCTCACCCTTCTACCCTCTCAAAATCATTTTTCTTTCAGCTAGTTACCTCATATACTTTTCCTTTCTGTAATAATCTTACTCGCATTATGCCTTTATAAATATTGGTTCATTTGCCTTTGATAGTGAGGTTATTTTTGTGGGTGAGGGCTTGTTTTCTGGGCTGTTTGGTTTTGTTCTGACAGCACCTGTACAATAGCATATAAGAGGCCGTGGGCGGTGTGACTCCTAGTCAGCCAGCTGGAGGGAAGGACCCACAAAAGAATGACCAAAAAACAACCCAAACTTAATTTCAGCAAGAGATCCCACATAAGTGGTATAAAGGGCATCCCAAGAGCATCAAGCTCCGGAGATCAAGGAGACTGGACCACTGAGTTCCATAGGTCTCCTACCACAAAAGTTCACACATGAAGAGAGGCAGTCAAAGGAGATCAATCTAATATGCAGAAAAAAACAAGAAGAGTCCCTTAAAGGGGGGAGACAAATAAACAAAACCCAATCTAAAGGAAAGGAACAAGTCCCAGAAGGAGTGTTGAATGAAATTGAGGCAGGCAAACTATCAGACATAGAGTTCAAAATAATGGTTATAAGGATACTCAAGGAGCTCAGTGAGAATTACAAAGAACTTCAGGTAAAGTACAAGGAACTTACCACAAACTACACCAGCATGAAAAAGAGACAAAGAAACTATCAATAAGAGCCAGGAAGAAATGAAGAATACAATATCTGAAATGAAGAACACAGTAGAATGAATTAAAAGCAGGCTAGATGAAGCAAGGGATAAAATCAGCAAGTAGGAGTTCAAGGTAGAAAAAATTCCCAGACAGCAACAAAATGAAAAAAATCTCCAAAAGAATGAAGAGGGTTTAAGGGAGTCATAAGACAATTTGAAATGCAATAACATTCATATCATAAAAATACAGAAGGAGAAGAGGAGCAGGAGATAGAAAACCTGTTTGAAAAAGTAATGACAGAAAACTTTCCTAATTTGATGAGAGAAAAAGGCACATAAATCCAGGAAGAACAGAGGGTCCCAATCAGCATGAACCTAAAGAGGTCCACTCCAAGACACATCAAAATTAAAACGCCAAAATTTAAACAAAAAGAGAGACTATAAAAGGCAGCAGGGAGAAAAAGCTAGGAACATACAAGGGAGCTCCAATAAGGATATTAGCTGATTTCTCAACAGAAACACACAGTCAGAAGGGAGTGGCAAGAAATATTCCAAGTAATGAAAAGCAAAAGCCTGCAAACTACACTACGCAGCAAGACTCTCATTTAAATTGGAAGGCAAAGTAAAGAGTTTCCCACACACACACAAAAAATGGCAAAAAGAATACATCTTCACCAATCCAGCATTGCAAGAGATGCTAATGGGACTATTTTAAGAAGATGGAGAGAGAAAGAGAGAGAGAGAGAGAGGGCGGGGGGGGGGAGAGGGAGAGAGATATGGAGGAACACAGACAAAGGGGGAAATTGGCAATGAATAAGTACCTATCGATAATAACCCTTAATGTAAATGGATTAAATACTTCAACCAAAAGACATAGGGTAGCTGAATGGATAGAAAAACATGACCTGCATATATGCTGTCTACAAAAGACCCACCTCAGAATAAAAGATCTATGCAGACTGAAAGTGAAAGGATGGAAATCAATATTCCAAGAAACAGAGATGAAAAAATAAAAGCTGGGGTGGCAATACTAATATCAGACAAAATAGATTTCAAAATAAAGGCCAAACCTGCATGAAATGGATAAATTTCTAAAAATATATATATAATCATCCAAAATTCAACCAAGAAGCAGCAGAAAGCCTAAACAAATAACAGCTGGTGAAATTGAAGCAGTAATAAAAAAAACCTCCCATCCACAAAAATCCTGGACTGGATGGTTTCATGGGAGAATTCTACAAAACATTTAAGAATGAACTAACCCCTATCCTTCACAGACTATTCCAGAAAAATCCAAGAAGACGGAAGACCCCCAAACTCTTTTTATGAAGCCACCATTATCCTAATCCCAAAACCAGACAAAGACACAACAAAGAAAGAAAACCTCAGGCCAATATCACTGATGAACATAGATGCTAAAATCCTCAACAAAGTACTGGCAAACTGCATCCAGCAATACATTAAAAAGATCACAAACCATGATCAAGTGGGATTCATCCCAGCGATGCAAGGATGGTACAATATTCACATATCAATAAACATAATACATCGCAAATACAAAAGAAAAGAAAAACCTGATATGACCACATCAACAGATGCAGAGAAAGCATTTGATAAGGTACAGCACCCAGTTACGATAAAAAACACTCAGCAAAGTGGGAGTAGAGGGAGCATACCTCAACATGTTAAAGGCCATATACGAGAAACTATAGCAAAAATCATACTAAATGGACAAAAACCAAAAACTTTCCCACTAAGATCAGGAACAAGACAAGGATGTCCATTTTTACCACTTCTATTCAACGTAGTATTGGAAGTACTAGCTACAGCAATCAGACAAGAAAAAGAAATAAGAAGCATCCATATTGGAAAGGAGGAAGTAAAATTGTCATTGTTTGCAGATGACATGATACTATACATAGAAAACCCTATAGACTACACCAAAAAAACTACTTGACTTAATAAGTGAATTTGGCAAAACAGAGGGATACAAAGTCAATATTCAGATACCAAATGTATTTTGATATACAAACAATGAAACATCAGAAACTAAAACTAGGAAATAAATCCCATTTATTATGGCAACAATAAAAATTAAGTACCTAGGGGTAAACTTAATCAAGGTGGTAAAACACCTGTATTCAGAAAACTACACAACACTGAAGAAAGAAATTAAGGAAGACACAAACAAATGGAAGCATGTACCATGCTCATGGATTGGAAGAATTAACATCATCAAAATGGCCATATTACCCAAAGGAATTTACAGATTTAATGTAATCCCTATTAAAACACCAAGGACATATTTCACAGATATAGATCAAACATTTCAAAAAGTTATATGAACCATAAATGACGCTGGTTAGCTGCAGCAATTTTGAGAAAGAAGAACAAAGTAGGAGGGATCATAATACCTGATCTAAAACTATAATACAAGGCCACAATAATCAAAGTAGTCTGGTACTGGCATAAGAGCAGACACATAGATCAATGGAAGAGAATGGAAAGCCCAGAAATAGACCCAGTTGTCTATGATCAGTATATTTGACAAGGGTGAGCAGAAGCATAAAATCAAGTAAAAATAGCTTCTTCAGCAAATGGTGTTGAGAGACCTGGACAACTACATGCAAAGAATGAAACTCAGCCACCAACTTACACTATGCACAAAAATAAAGTCAAGATGGATAAAAGACTTAAATATAAGTTGCGACACATAAAAGTCCTAGAGGAAAACATAGGCAGGAAAATCTCAGATATTCCACACAGCAATATTTTCACCGATATGTTCCCTAGAGCATGGGACAAAAAGGAAAGAATAAACAAATGGGACCTCATCAAAATAAAAAGCTTCTGCATGGCTAAAGAAAACATCAGCAAAAGGAAAAGGGAACCAACCGTATAGGAAAATATGTTTGCCAATGATACCTCGGACAAGGGTTTGATCTCCAAAATATATAAGGAACTCACAGGACTCCACTCCAGGAAGACAAACAAAGCACTTAAAAAATGGGCAAAGGACTTGAACAGACACTTCTCTATGGGGAACCGTTCCAAGCGTGGGAAATGTGGCTCAGCCCCCACTCGGAAAAGCCAGTGGGGAGCGAGGTTGGCGGGCAGGACCCACACCCACAGACAGGTTCTCCAGTGGGAAATCAGGCCTGCATTGTACCTTGACTGCTATGAGACTTGCTCTTGCTAAAACTCCCTCACCCTGAATTGAAGCAGCAAATGTTTACTGAGTATCTTCATCTTCCTAAAGTCTGTGTTAAATCACCCAAGTATGGAGGGTGAGCAGCTTCCCCCTTGAGCTGTAACATCCTTCTCTTTGAAGTAATTAGCAATGTTCTGTCTTTGTCGTCCTTAAAAGGTAATCACCTGTGGTGAACCTGTGCATGGTAAATGAGGATTGCCCTCCATGTAATGTACCCAGAAAAACAATAAAAGCCTGTCCAGGTGGGGGTCAGGGGCCCTCTCTAACTTGGAGAGCGGCCACGCAGCCCCTTTTCCTCCACAGGATTTCTGTAGTCGGTGTGAATTTGCATATTGCAACCACAATAGATCCTGCTGGCCGGGATCTGCGTCACTTATCCAAGAAGGACATACAGAGGACCCAGAGACAAATAAAAAGATGCTGAGCATCACTAGCCATCAGAGAGATGCAAATTAAAACCACAATGAGATACCACTTCACACCAGTTAGAATCGTCATCATAAACAAATTAACAAACAAGTGCTGGCTAGGTTGTGGAGAAAAGGGACCCCTAGTTCACTGTTGGTGGGAATGCATAATGGTGCAGCCACTATGGAAAACAGTATGGAATTTCCTCAGAAAACAAAATATGCAATTGCCTTTTGACCTGGCACTACCACTGCTGGGATTGTAACCTAAGAATCCTGTAAAACTGCCCTGACTGGTGTAGCTTAGTAGATTGAGTGTGTGATGCAAACCAAAGGGTCACCTGTTCATTCCCAATCAGGGCACATGCCTGGGTTGCAAGCAAGGTCCCCAGTAGGGGGCGTATGAGTGGCAATCACACATTGATGTTTCTTTCTCTCTCTTTCTCCCTCCTTTGCCCTCTCTCTGAAAAATGAATAAAATCTTTTTAAAAATCCATGAGTCTATAAGGATGCTCCACAGAAAGAGGAAAATCACTTTCTCAATAGGCATGATGATTATAACAATTTATTATTCTGAAAATTGATAATTAAGAGAATAGAATTAATTGCCCTGTCTCTTTTGAAAAAATTGTAATTTATTCCCACTTAATGAGGAAAGCTGTTTTATTTCTTTTAAACAAAAGAATGTCAGGTAATAATGTTTAGTTCAGACAACCATCATCAATGGATTCTAAGAGCATCAGTTGAAATGGGGAATAGAATATTTGCCTACTGCCAAACACAGATTACTCGATAATTATTAAGGGGGGAAAACTCCAAACTTTTATACTAGAGAAATCTGGTGACCTCTTAATAAAGCGATCAGGAATGGGACAACTGATATTTAAACACATATCTTGACATCTCTCTCTGCCCTGGCCAGCTTGCTGTGCTTCAGCTTCAGTAGCTGTGGGGCTGCCTTGGAGGCAGAGCTCCTCCTCAGTCCCCGCAACTTTCCTACCTTGGGTGAGGTGGGGGATGGGAGGTTTGGAAGCTGGTGCTCACTGCCTGGAGGGGAGGCAACTGGTCAGATTGGAGATAACCAATGAGAAACATCTTCACAAAAAAGTGAACTGAGTGAAACAGACTTTAAAGTTATGGTACCATGACTTAATTCTTAGATGGAAACAGTATGAGACATATGGACAAGCTTTGGAGGGTAAGTGCGCAGATCTTAACTCTAATGGGAGATGGAAGAAAAACTAAAACAATGACAGCAAGAGTCTGCATGCAGAGAAAATCTGTTTGTAATGCGACCGAGAGGCAATAATATATTCCTCAAATTCAGTACCTCCAAAAGTCCAGCACCCAAGTGCTGCCCAGCTGAAATCAATAATGGTAGACCCAGCAGTCAACTTGTTTTTCCTAAATATGAAAGGTGAACTGAAACACACTAAAGACGAACTGGAGCAAGCCCAAAATGAACTGAGTACGTGGAAATTTAGGCCTGATAGGAAAACAAATCATACCCCCACTCAACCCTTTGCTGAGAGTCCCACTATAAGAAAGTGGTGGTGGGACAGCCAAATACTCGTTTCCATGCCAAGACTCAAATTTTTGAGCCCCCTCCACCCCTAGAAAGAAGCCACATTCTTATATCATCCCGCTTGTAATGGTTAATGTAAAACTTACCAGTTGAACCTGTGTTTCACTTCTTTTCTTTCCCCTTCTTTTTGCTTCAGAGGCCTTATGATATTGGATTATTCCAAACAAGTAGCTACTCCTGAAAAAGTTCCCTTCTAGAATATGTAGACTCTTGAGAAATGTTTCTATTTATTCTGTTTTTTTAATTAATTTATTTTTGTATTGTTGTTCTAGTACAGTTGTCTCCATTTTGACCCCAACACAGCCTCCCGCCCCACTCATCCCTGCCTCCCACCCTCAAATCTACCAACTTTGGCTTTGTCCTTGTGTCCTTTATACATCTTCCTTGATGGACCTTCCCCTATTTTCCCCTGATATCCCTCTCCTCTGGTTACTGTCAGTTTGTTCTTCATTTCCATGCATCTGGTTATGTGTTGTTTGCTTGTTTGTTTTGTTGATTAGGTTCCACTTATAGATGAGATCATATGGTGTTTGTCTTTCACCACCTGGCTTTATTTCACTCAGCATAATATTCTCCAGTTCCATCGACTGTTGCGAAAGGTAGGAGCTTCATTCTTTCTGCTGTGTAGTATTCCATTGTATAAATGTACCACAGTTTTTTGATCCACTCATTTACTGAGGGGCACTTAGGTTGCTTCCAACACTTGCCTATTGTAAATTGTGCTGCTGTGAACATTGGGGTGCACAGGTTCTTCTGAATTGGTGTGTCAGGATCCTTAGGGTATACTTCCTACAGTGGTATTTCAGGGTCAAGAGGCAGTTCTATTTTTAGTTTTCTGAGGAAATTGCATACTGTTTTTCACAGCGGCTACACCCCTATGCATTCCTACAAATAGTGTACTAGGCCATTTCCCCCACATCCTCACCAGCTTGTTTGTTGATTTGTTCATGATGACCATTCTGACTGGTGTGAAGTGGTATCTCAGTGTGGTTTTAATTTACATCTCTCTGATGGCTAGTGATGCTCAGTATCCTTTCATATGTCTCTGGGCTCTTTGTATGTCCTCCTTAGAGAAATATCTGTTCAGGTCCTTTGCCCTTTTTTTTATTTATTTATTTATTTTTTTATTTTTTTTAATATATTTATTGATTATGCTATTACAGTTGTCCCATTTCCCCCCCCACTCCACTCCATCCTGCCCAACCCCCTCCCTCCCACATTCCCCCCCCCATAGTTCATGTCCATGGGTCATACTTATAAGTTCTTTGGCTTCTACATTTCCTACACTATTTTTACCCTCCCCCTGTCTATTTTCCACCTATCATCCATGCTACTTATTCTCTGTACCTTTACCCCCCTCTCCCCCTCCCACTCCCTTATTGACAACCCTCATGTTCTAGTTGTTTGCCTAGTTTGCTCTCGTTTTTGTTTTATGTGTGGTCGTTAATAACTGTGAGTTTGCTGTCATTTTTACTGTTCCTATTTTTGATCTTTTTCTTAGGTAACTCCCTTTAACATTTCATATAATAAGGGCTTGGTGATGATGAGCTTCTTTAACTTGACCTTATCTGAGAAGCACTTTATCTTCCCTTCCATTCTAAATGATAGCTTTGCTGGATACAGTAATCTTGGACGTAGGTCCTTGCGTTTAATCTTGGGTAATGTAATTATGATGTGTCTTGTTGTGTTCCTCCTTGGGTCCAGCTTCTTTGGGACTCTCTGAGCTTCCTGGACTTCCCGGAAGTCTATTTCCTTTGCCAGATCGGGGAAGTTCTCCATTATTTGTTCAAATAAGTTTTCAATTTTTTGTTCTTCCTCTTCTCCTTCTGGCACCCCTATAATTCGGATGTTGGAACGTTTCAAGGTGTCCTGGAGGTTCCTAAGCCTCTCCTCGTTTTTCCAAGTTCTTGTTTCTTCATTCTTTTCTGGTTGAATGTTTGTTTCTTCCTTCTGGTCCATACCATTGATTTGAGTCCCAGTTTCCTTCTCATCACTATTGGTTCCCTGTACATTTTCCTTTGTTTCTCTTAGCATAGGCTTCATTTTTTCATCTGTTTTTCGAATAGATTCAACCAAGTCTGTGAGCATATTGATAACCAGTGCTTTGAACTGTGCATCCGATAGGTTGGCTATCTCTTCATCGCTTAGTTGTATTTTTTCTGGAGCTTTGAAGTGTTCTGTCATTTGGGCCATTTTTTTTGTTTGTCTTGGCGCGTCTGTTACTTTAAGGGGCGGAGCCTTAGGTGTTCACCGGGGCGGGGTAATGCTGGTCGCTGCCGCTGTGATGCTGTACGTGGGGGCGGGGCCGAGAGGGAGCAATGGCGCCCGCTTCACTCTCCTCCGGATTTCAGTCTTTCACTCCGCTACCCACAATCAAACTGGGCCCCTCTGGTGCTGGTTCCCGAGTAAGTGGGCCTGTGCACACTCTAGGCCCCTGTGGGTCTCTCCAACAACCTCTCCTGTGAGGCTGGGAGTCTCTCCTGCAGCCCCAACCCCCACGGGCGTTTTCAATCAGAGGTTTGAGGCTTTATTTCCCAGAGCTGGAGCCCTGGGTTGCGCAGCGGTCTGCTTCTCTGCCCGCTGTTCGTCCGGTTTATCTGTGGGCGAATGTGGTGCCGCAATGTGCTATCCGCCACTCTGCCTGCCCCACTCTCCGCCACTCTGAGTCCGGCCCTCTGGGTTTATCTGTGCAAATGTGGGACCGCAGGGTCTGCTAGTGCTCGGACTGCCTGCGCCATTTGTCCCACACTCCGCCAGTCTCAGTCCCGCCACAGCCACGCGAGTCCTCTCCACCCCAGTGCCGTTTCCGCCCCTCCTACCAGTCTGGATGAATGATTATTTTTTGTTTCCTTGGTGTTGGTCCCCCTTGCTGTTCGATTCTCTGTCAGTTCTGGTTGTGCGAGGAGGCGCAGTGTGTCTACCTACGCCACCATCTTGGTTCTCCTTGCCCTTTTTTTTAAATTGGGTTGCTTGTCTTCCTGGAGTGGAGTTGTGTGAGTTTTGTATATATTTTGGAGATCAAACCCCTGTCAGAGGTATCATTTGCAAATATATTTTCCTATACGATTGGTTCCCTTTTTATTTTACTGCTCTTTCCTTTAGCTGTGCAGATGCTTTTTATTTTGATGGGGTCCCATTTGTTTATTCTTTCCTTTATGTCCCTTGTTCTAGGAAACATATTGGCAAAAATACTGCTGCGTGAAATACATGAGATTTTTCACGCAGCAGTATTTTTCCTCCTCTAGGACCTTTCCTGTCTATGTTCTCCTTTATGTGTCACAACTTATATTTAAGTCTCTTATCCACCTTGAGTTTATTTTTGTGCATAGTGTAAGTTGGTGTCTGAGTTTCATTTTTTGCATGTAGTTATCCAGATGTCCCAACATCATTTGTTGAAGAGGCTATTTTTACTCCATTTTATGCTTCTGCCCCCTTTGTCAAATATTAATTGACCATAGAGACTTGGGTTTATTTCTGGGCTCTCTATTCTGTTGACTATGTGTCTGCTCTCATGCCAGTACCAGGCTGTTCTGATTACTGTGTCATTTTAATATAGTTTGATATCAGGTATTTTGATCCCTTCTACTTTGTTCTTCTTTCTCAAAATTGCTGCAGCACTTTGGGGTCATTTATGGTTCATATAAATTTTTGAAATGTTTGTTCTATATCTGTGAAATATGTCATGGGTACTCTAACAGGGATTGCATTGAATCTATAAATTGCTTTGGCCATTTTGATTATGTTAATTCTTCCAATCCATGAGCATGGTACATGCTTCCATTTGTTTGTGTTTTCCTTAATTTCTTTCTTCAGTGTTGTGTAGTTTTCTGAGTACAGATCTCTCACCTCCTTGTTTAGGTTTATTCCTAGGTACATTATTTTTCTTGTTGTTATAGAAATGATATTTTTTTCCTGATTTCTGATTCTGATCTATAGTTATTGTTGTATTAAAATTTCTTTGATTTCTGAATACTGACTTTAAACAATGCTATTATGCCAAATTTGCTTAGTAGGTCGAGTAGTGTTTTGGTGGAGTCACTTGGGTTTTCTATATGCATTATCATATCACCTGCAAACAGTGACAGTTTACTTTTTCCTTTCCAATTGGATGCCTTTTGTTTTTCTTTCTTGTCTGATTTTTGTGGCTAGGACTTCCAATACTATATTGAATAGAAGTGGTGAAAGTAGACACCCTTGTCTTGTTCCTGATCTTAGTGGGAAAGTTTTTAGTTTTTACCCATGGAGTATGATGTTGTCTGTAGGTCTCTCATATATGGCCTTTATAAGATTTGAGGAATGCTCCCTCTATTCCCACTTTGCTGAATGTTTTTATTGTAAATGGGTGCTGTACCTTATCAAATGCTTTTTCCACATCTATCGATATGATCATGTGATTTTTGTCTTTGCTTTTTTAATGTGATGTATTATGGTTATTGATTTGTGAATATTGTACCATGCTTGCATCCCTGGGATGAATCCCACTTGGTCCTGGTGTGCGTTCTTTTTAATGTATTGTTGGATGTGATTTGCCAATAATTTTTTGAGGATTTTAGCGTCTATGTTCATCAGCAATATTGGCCTGAGGTTTTCTTTCTTTGTTGTGTCTTTATCTGGTTTTGGGATTAGGATGATGCTGGCTTCATAAAAAGAGTTTGAGAGTGTTCTGTCTTCCTGGATTTTTTGGAATAGTCTGTGAAATATAGGTGGTAGTTCATCCTCAAATGCTTTGTAGAATTATCCTGTGAAACTGTCCAGTCCAGGGCTTTTGTGTGTTGGGAGTTTTTTGATTACTGCTTCAATTTCATCTGCTGTTACTGTATTGTTCAGGGTTTCTGCTTCTTCTTCACTCAGTTTGGAAGATAATGTTTTTCTAGAAATTTGTCCATTTCACCAAGGTTTTCAAATTTCTTGGCATATTGTTCTTTTTAGTAATTTCTTACAATCCTTTGTATTTCTGTGGTGTCAGTTGTAATCTCTCCTCTTTCATTTCTGATTGTATTTATTTGGGTCCTCTCTCTTTTTTACTTGATGAGTCTGCTTAAAGGTTTGTTGATTTTGTTTATCTTTTCAAAGAACCAGCTCCTGGATTTATTGATCCTTAGAATTGTGCTTTCAGTCTCCATGTTGTTTAATTCTGCTCTGATCTTGGTTATTTCCTTCCTTCTGCTTGCTCTGGGCTGTCTTTGTTGTTCCAACAGTTCTTATAGGTGTAGAGTTAGGTTGTTCATTTGAAATGTTTCTATCTTTTTAAGGTAGGCTTGTATTGCTATGAACTTCCCTCTCAGGACTGCCTTTGGTGTGTCCCGTAAGTTTGGGATTGTTGTGAGTTCATTTACATTTTTTCCCTGAAAGTTTTTGATTTCTTCCTTAATCTCATCCTTAACCCATTCATTGTTAATAGCATGCTCTTCAATCTCCATGAGTTTGAGTATTTTTGAGTTTTTCCTTCAGTCCAGTTTCAGTCCTTTGTGGTCAGAGAAAATACTTGATATGATTTCAATTTTCTTGATTTTTTGAGGCTTGGTTTGTGTCCTATCATGTGGTATATCTTTGAAAATTTTCCATGTGCATTTGAAAAGAATGTGTATCAAGCCTCTTTAGATTGAAAGGCTCTATATACATCAATTATGTCCATTTGACCTAGGACATTGTTAAATGTTGCAATATTTGTTGATATTTTGTTTGGAAGATCTGTCCACTTTTGACAGTGGGGTGTTGAAATCCCCTACTATAATAGTGTTGCTCTCAATATCTTTCTTGAAGTCCTCCAAGATTTTCTTTATGTATTTGGGTGCTCCTATGTTTGGTGCATATATATTTACAATGTTTCTGTCTTCTTGATGGATTCTTCCCTTGAGTATTATGAAGTGATCTTTTGGGTCTCATTTTATGGCCTTTGTTTTGAAGTATATTTTGTATGATATGAGTATTGCTATCCCGGCTTTTTTTTCCTGTCCGTTTGCTTGGAAAATTTGTTTCCAGACCTTCGCTTTCAGTCTGTGTAGGTCTTTTCTTTTGAGGTGGGTGTATTGTAGGCAGCATAAGTGTGGGTCATGATTTCTTATCTATTCAGCTATTCTGTGTCTGTTGATTGGAGCTTTTAATCCACTTACATTTAAGGGTATTATTGATAGATACTTATTCATTGCCATTTTTTCCTACTGGTGTTCCTCTCTCTTTCTCACTCTTTTTCTTCCTTTTCTTCCATATTTTTTTTAATTTTTTTTTCTTTTTCTTTTTTTTTTATTGTTATTCAATTACAGTTGTATGCCTTTTCTCCCCATCCCTCCACCCCACCCCAGGTGAACCCACCTCCCTCCCCCCTCTCCACCCTCCCCCTTGGTTTTGTCCATGTGTCCTTTATAGTAGTTCCTGTAATCCCTTCTACCCATTGTCCCCACCCCCACCCCCCACCCCCGCCCTGGCTATTGTTAGATTGTTCTTAACTTCAATGTCTCTGGTTATATTTTGTTTGTTTTTTCTTCTATTGCTTATGTTCCAGTTAAAGGTGAGATCATATGGTATTTGTCCCTCACTTCCTGGCTTATTTCACTTAGCATAATGCTCTCCAGTTTTATCCATGCTGTTGCAAAGGGTATAAGCTCCTTCTTTCTCTCTGCTGCGTAGAATTCCATTGTGTAAATATACCATAGTTTTTGGATCCACTCGTTTGCTGCTGGGCACTTCAGTTGTTTCCAGTACTTGGCTATTGTAAATTGTGCTGCTATGAACATTGGGGTGCACAGATTGTTTTGGATTGGTGTTTCAGTGTTCTTAGGGTATAATCCCAGCAGCGGAATTACTGGGTCAAAGGGCAGTTCTATTTTTAGTTTTCTGAGGAAATTCCATATTGTTTTCCACAGTGGCCTCACCAGTCTGCATTCCCACCAACAGTGCACGAGGGTTCCCTTTTCTCCACATCCTCTCCAACATTTATTTGTGGATTTGTTTATGTTGGCCATTCTGACTGGTGTGAGATGATACCTCATTGTGGTTTTAATTTGCATCTCTCTGATGGCTAGTGATGCTGAGCATCTTTTCATATGTCTCTGGGCCCTCTGTATGTCTTCCTTGGAGAAGTGTCTGTTCAAGTCCTTTGCCCATTTTTTAATTGGGTTGTTTGTCTTCCTGGAGTGGAGTCGTGTGAGTTCTTTATATATTTTGGAGATCAGGCCCTTGTCTGAGGTATCATTGGCAAATATGAGTGGAGTCGTGTGAGTTCTTTATATATTTTGGAGATCAGGCCCTTGTCTGAGGTATCATTGGCAAATATATTTCCCATACTGTTGGTTCTCTTTGTAATTTGGTGCTGTTTTCTTTAGCCATGCAGAAGCTTTTTATTTTGATGAGGTCCCATTTGTTTATTCTTTCCTTTATGTCCCTTGCTTTCGGGGATGTGTCTGTGAGGATGTTGCTGCGTGGAATGTCTGATATTTTCCTGCCAATGTTTTCCTCAAGGACTTTTATGGTGTTACGGCTTATATTTAAGTCTTTTATCCATCTTGAGTTTATTTTCGTGTATGGCGTAAGTTGGTGATCAAGTTTCATTTTTTTGCACGTAGCTGTCCAGATCTCCCAACACCATCTGTTGAAGAGGCTGTTTTTGCTCCATTTTATGCTCCTGCCTCCTTTGTCAAATATTAATTGATCGTATAGACTTGAGTTTATTTCTGGGCTCTCTATTCTGTTCCATTGGTCTATGTGCCTGTCTTTATGCCAGTACCAGGCTGTTTTGATTACAGTGGCCTTGTAATACAGTTTGATATCAGGTATTGTGATCCCTCCTGCTTTGTCCTTCTTTCTCAAAATTGCTGCAGCTATTCAAGGTCGTTTATGGTTCCATATGAATTTCTGCAATGTTTGTTCTATATCTGTGAAATATGTCATGGGTACTCTAATAGGGATTGCATTGAATCTATAAATTGCTTTGGGTAGTATGGCCATTTTGATGATGTTAATTCTTCCAATCCATGAACATGGTACATGCTTCCATTTGTTTGTATCTTCCTTAATTTCTTTCCTCAGTGTTGTGTAGTTTTCTGAGTACAGGTCTTTTACCACCTTGGTTAGGTTTATTCCTAGGTACTTTATTTTCCTTGTTGCTATATCGAATGGGATTTTTTTCCTGATTTCTGTTTCTGCAGTTTTGTTGCTGGTGTACAGGAATGCCTTTGATTTCTGGGTATTGACTCTGTATCCAGCTGTTTTGCCAAATTCATTTATTAGGTCGAGTAGTTTTTGAGTGGAGTCTATAGGGTTTTCCATGTACACTATCATGTCGTCTGCAAACAGTGACAGTTTCATTTCCTCCTTTCCAATTTGGATGCCTTTTATTGCTTTTTCTTGTCTGATTGCTGTGGCTAGGACTTCCAATACTATGTTGAATAGGAGTGGTGAGAGAGGGCATCCTTGTCTTGTTCCTGATCTTAGTGGGAAAGCTCTAAGTTTTTGTCCATTGAGTGTGATGTTGGCTGTAGGTCTCTCATATATGGCCTTAATTATGTTGAGGACTGCTCCCTTTATTCCCACTTTGCTGAGTGTTTTTATCAGAAATGGGTGCTGTATCTTATCGAACGCTTTTTCCGCATCTATTGATATGATCATGTGATTTTTGTCTTTGCTGTTGTTGATGTGATGTATTATGTTTATTGATTTGCGAATATTGTACCATCCTTGCATCCCTGGGATGAATCCCACTTGGTCATGGTGGATGATCTTTTTCACATATTGCTGGATGTGGTTTGCTAATATTTTGTTGAGAATTTTAGCGTCTATGTTCATCAGCGATATTGGCCTGAAGTTTTCTTTCTTCGTTGTGTCTTTATCTGGTTTTGGGATTAGGATGATGTTGGCTTCATAAAAAGAGTTTGGGAGTCTTCCATCAGTTTGGATTTTTTCGAATAGTCTGTGAAGGATTGGGGTTAGTTCTTCCTTAAATGCTTTGTAGAAATCTCCTGTGAAACCATCTGGTCCAGGGCTTTTGTGTGATGGGAGTTTCTTGATGACTGCTTCAATTTCCTTTGCTGATATTGGTCTGTTCAGGTTTTCTGCTTCTTCTTCAGTCAGTTTTGGAAGATTATATTTTTCTAGAAATGTGTCCATTTCATCTAGGTTTTCAAATTTCTTAGCATATAGGTCTTCATAGTAATTTCTTACGATCCTTTGTATTTCTGTGGTATCAGTTGTAATCTCTCCACTTTCATTTCTAATTCTGTTTATTTGGATCCTCTCTCTTTTCTTCTTGATAAGCCTACTTAAAGGCTTGTCGATTTTGTTTATCTTTTCAAAGAACCAGCTTCTGCATTCATTGATCCTTAAAATTGTGCTTTTAGTCTCTATGTCATTTAGTTCTGCTCTGATCTTGGTTATTTCCTTCCTTCTGCTTGCTCTGGGCTGTCTTTGTTGTTGTTCCTCCAGTTCTTGTAGGCATAGGGTTAGGTTGTTTGTTTGAACTGTTTCTAACTTCTTAAGGTAGGCCTGTATTGCTATGAACTTCCCTCTCAGGACTGCCTTTGCTGTGTCCCATAGGTTTTGGGTTGTTGTGAGTTCGTTTTCATTTGTTTCCAGGAAGTTTTTGATTTCTTCCCTAATCTCGTTCTTGACCCATTCGTTGTTTAATAGCATGCTATTCAGTCTCCATGATTTTGAGTGTTTTGGGTTTTTACCCTTGGGGTTGGTTTCTAGTTTCAGACCCTTGTGGTCAGAGAAGATGCTTGATATGATTTCAATTTTCTTGAATTTGTTGAGGCTTGCTTTGTGTCCTATCATGTGGTCTATCTTTGAAAAAGTTCCATGGACACTTGAAAAGAATGTGTATTTTGCTTCTTTGGGATGAAAAGCTCTGTATATATCAGTTAAGTCCATTTCCTCTAGGGTATTGTTAAGTGACACAATATCTTTGTTGATCTTTTGTTTGGAAGACCTATCCATTTTTGATAGTGGGGTGTTAAAATCCCCTACTATAATTGTGTTGCTGTCAATATCTTTCTTGAAATCCTCCAAGATTTTCTTTATGTATTTGGGTGCTCCTATGTTGGGTGCATATATATTTACAATGTTTATGTCTTCTTGGTGGATTCTTCCTTTGAGTATTATGAAGTGACCTTCTGGGTCTCTCTTTATGGCCCTTCTTTGGAAGTCTATTTTGTCTGATATGAGTATTGCTACCCCTGCTTTTTTTTCCTGTCCGTTTGCTTGGAAAATTTGTTTCCAGCCCTTCACTTTCAGTCTTTGTGGGTGTTTTGTTCTGAGGTGGGTGTCTTGTAGGAAGTATGTGTGTGGGTCATGTTTTCTTATCCATTCAGCTGTTCTATGTCTTTTGATTGGAGCATTTAATCCATTTACGTTTAAGGTTATTATCGATAGGTAGTTATTCATTGCCATTATTTCCTACCTGTGTTCCTCTGTCTTTCTCTTTTCCTTCCTTTCCTTAAAGCAGTCCCTTTAGCATCTCTTGCAGAGCTGGTTTGGTGGAGCTGTATTCTTTTAGACTTCTTTTGTCTGGGAAACTCTTTATTTGGTCTTCTATCTTGATTGAGAGCCTTGCTGGTTAAAGTAGTCTTGGTTGCAGGCCTCTGGTTCTCATTATTTGGAATATTTTTTGCCATTCTCTTCTGGCTTGGAGCGTTTCCATTGAGAAGTCAGTTGCTAACCTTATTGGGGCTCCCTTGTATGTTACTTCCTTTTTCTCCCTTGCTGCCTTTAAGATCCTCTCTTTGTCTTGGAAATTTGCCATTTTAATTATGATGTGTCTTGCAGTGGGTCTCTTTGGGTTCCTCTTGCTTGGGACTCTCTGTGTTTCCTGGATTTGGGTGACTTTTTCTCTCATCAGATTAGGGAAATTTTCCATCATTACTTTTTCAAACAGGTTTTCTATCCCTTGCTCTTCTTCTTCTCCTTCTGGTATTCCTATTATACGGATATTGTTACATTTCATGTTGTCCTGCATTTCCCTTATTGCCTCTTCATTCTTTCTGAGCCTCTTTTCCTTTTCTTGCTCTTTCTGGGTGTTTTTTTCTACTTTGTCCTCCAGCTCGCTGATCCGATCCTCTGCTTCATCAAGTCTGCTTTTCATTCCTTCTACTGTGTTCTTCAATTCAGAAATTGTATTCTTCATTTCCTCTTGGCTCTTGTTGATATTTTCTATTTCCTTTTTCATGTTGATATAGTTTGCAGTGAGTTCGTTGTAGTTTCCTTGTAGTTTCTGGTAGTTCTCTTTGAGCTCAGAGAGCTCAGTGAGCTTCCTGATGACCATTGCTTTGAACTCAGTATCTGATAGTTGACTTGCCTCTTTTTCGGTTAGTATTCTTTCTGAGACTTCCTCCTTTCCTTTCATTTGGGAATTGTTTTTGTGTCTTCCCATTGTTTGTGAGGCTCTTCTTGTTGGCCTCTGCTTCTTAAATTGCTTTGTTCTGACTCCCTGGGTTTATGATATGAACTTCTATGGTAGAATGCCAATGGGATTCGGTGGTGCTGTCTCCTTACTCTCCTGTGCTCACTGGTCTTGAGCTGACATTTATGTGTTTAACACGGTCTAACTCTAGTCTTGTCAGCACTCCCGGTTTTGTTGTCTCACCTGTGGGAAAAAGAGAGAGGGGGGGAGAAAGAAAAGAAAAGAAAAAAAACCCCCCAAAAAACAAAAAAACCCCAAAAAACAAAAACAAAACAAAGATGGGAAGGAGGGAACAAGGAAATAGGAAAGGAGGAAAGGAAGGAAGGAGGGAAGAAGGAATAAAGAAAGATCGGAGGCAAGATAAGAAGGAATTTTAACAAAAATTAAAACATAGAAATAGATAAAAGAAGGCAGGAAGAAGACATAAAAATGGTAAAGGATGGGAGGAAGAAGGAATGAGAAAAAAAAAAGAGAGAGGAAGAAGGAATTCAGGGTGAAAGGAAAGGAAAAAAAAAAAATCTTCTGCTGGCTTTAAACCAGTCAGGTTAGTTCTGCTGGTGTCCTATCTGTGCAACGGGAGGGGGTGGTTGGAAGGATTGGTTTCACTTTTCTCCCTTCCTGGGTCACACTCTTCGCTGTTGTTCAGCCTGCAGACTCTCCTCTCACTGCAGCTCACCTCTACTGGGTGTTTTGCCTTTGTCCTAGAGAGCTAGTATGCCCTGCCGGGTGCTCACTTGTTAGGTAGGCGTTGTAGGTGTGGTCCCTGGCAGGCAATCAGGCCATTGATCAGCCAATCCCGCAGCTTTGTTCTTGGGACACGCAAGCGGCGGCTCCAGCCGCTTTGGCTTGGGACGCGTGCACGTGCAGCAGGGTAATCCAGCCGCTTTGTGTTTGTGATGCTCTCAAGCGGCTTTGGGCTCTGAGCGCGCAGCCGGCCTATTGAGCCGCCTGGGCTTGGGACGCTGGGGCGCAGGCGGCGGATTCAGCCGCCTTGGGGTTAGAACACTCGCCAGCAGCTTTGTGCTTGGAAAACGCGAATCCAGCCGGCCCTGCGCTGGGTGAGTGCGCAGCCCGCGGAGCCAGAGGCTCTGTGCTTGGGGGCCCGATCCAGCCGCCCTGGGCTTGAGTCTCTTGGGCGGGCGGGGCCGCCCTGGGACTGAATCATGCGGCACTCGGTTCCGAGGTTTTGGGCCTGTGGGTGGAGCAGCTAGTCTCTGCTCCAAATGATCTCGGAGGTTTCAGGTGTGGGCGCCCCTCCGGGGTTTCATGTATGGGCCCCGTTCGCTAATCTGCGCGAGCGACGGGACCTCAGGTGAGCGCCTTGACTCTGGTGCTGCTTATCCCGCGCTCGCAGTCCAGGGGCGGAGGGGGGAGGGGCGCCAGGGGCCTCGGCTACTACCGAGAGTTCTCTAACTAGCCCCTGAGTGTCTCTATTTTCTTTTTCTTTTTGAGAAATTCCTCCTTTTCAAGCCCCCCTGGTCCAATCAAGCACCTGGCTGCTCACAGCGCAGCCTGGCCCTCTCCCAAGACTCCTGCAGCAGCCCCTGTGTCAGGGCCGGCGCTTCTGCCGCCATTGTACCGCGCAGTCCCGGGTCCCGGGGACCTTATTGTCCTTGAGCACTCTTCTTACCGTCAGATCTTTCAATGTCCTCTATCTTTGGTCTCTGATCTTCGTATATGCTGGAATACTGTTGGCTGTTCGCTCTGCTCCTCAGATCAGCTAGGTATTTCCCTGGCGTTGAGGGGAAGTGGACTCCGCTCCCACCTATGTTGCCGCCATCTTCCGATTGCATATTTTATTTTTTATTTTTTTAATATATTTATTGACTATGCTATTACAGTTGTCCCATTCCCCCCCCCACTACACTCCATCCTGCCCACCCCCTCCCTCCCACATTCGCCCCCTATAGTTCATGTCCATGGGTCATACTTATAAGTTCTTTGGCTTCTACATTTCCTACACTATTCTTACCCTCCCCCTGTCTATTTTCCACCTATCATCTATGCTACTTATTCTCTGTACCTTTCCCCCCCTCTCCCCCTCCCACTCCTCTATTGACAACCTTCCTTGTGATCTCCATCTCTATGATTCTGTTCCTGTTCTAGTTGTTTGCCTAGTTTGCTCTTGTTTTTGTTTTAGGTGTGGTCATTAATAACTGTGAGTTTGCTGTCATTTTTACTGTTCCTATTTTTGATCTTCTTTTTCTTAGATAAGCCGCTTTAACATTTCATAAAATAAGGGCTTGGTGATGATGAACTTCTTTAACTTGACCTTATCTGAGAAGCACTTTATCTGCCCTTCCATTCTAAATGATAGCTTTGCTGGATACAGTAATCTTGGATGTATGTCCTTGCCTTTCATGACTTGGAATACTTCTTGCCAGCCCCTTCTTGCCTGTAAGGTCTCTTTGGAGAAATCAGCTGACAGTCTTATGGGAAGACCTTTGTAGGTAACTGTGTCCTTTTCTCTTGCTGCTTCTAAGATTCTCTCCTTCTGTTTCATCTTGGGGAATGTAATTGTGATGTGCCTTGGTGTGTTCCTCCTTGGGTCCAGCTTCTTTGGGACTCTCTGAGCTTCCTAGACTTCCTGGAAGTCTATTTCCTTTGCCAGACTGGGGAAATTCTCCTTCATTATTTGTCAAATAAGCTTTCAATTTTTTGTTCTTCCTCTTCTCCTTCTGGCACCCCTATAATTTGGATGTTGGAACATTTCAAGATGTCCTGGAGGTTCCTAAGCCTCTCCTCATTTTTTTGAATTCTCGTTTCTTCATTCTTTTCTGGTTGGATGTTTCTTTCTTCCTTCTGGTCCACACCGTTGATTTGAGTCCCAGTTTCCTTCGCATCACTATTGGTTCCCTGTACATTTTCCTTTGTTTCTCTTAGCATAGGCTTCATTTTTTCATGTGGTTTTCGAACAGATTCAACCAATTCTGTGAGCATCTTGATAAGCAGTGTTTTGAACTGTGCATCCGATAGGTTGGCTATCTCTTCGTCGCTTAGTTGTATTTTTTCTGGAGCTTTGAAGTGTTCTGTCATTTGGGCCTTTTTTTTTTTTTTTTTTTTTTTTTTTTTTTTTTTTTTTTTTTTTTTGTCCTGGCGCGGCTGTTACTTAAAGGGGCAGAGCCTTAGGTGTTCACCCAGGTGGGGTAACGCTGGTCGCTGAGCTGTGATGCTGTAGGTGTGGGAGGGGCCGAGAGGGAACAATGGCCCCCACTCCCCTCTCCACTGGACTCCAATCTTTCACTCCTCTACCCACAATCATAGTGGGCCCCTCTGGTGCTGGTTCCCGAGTGGGTGGGCTTGTGCACGCCCTTGGCCCCTGTGGGTCTCTCCAACGACCTCTCCTGTGAGGCTGGGAGTCTCTCCTGCTGCCGCCCCAACCCCCACGGGCGTTTTCAATCAGAGGTTTGAGGCTTTATTTCCCTGCGCTGGAGCCCTGGGTTGTGTGGTCTGCTTTTCTCCCCGCCGTTTGTCCGGTTTATCTGCGCGCGAATGTGGGGCCGCAGGGTGCTACCCACTGCTCTGCCTGCCCTATTCTCCGCCACTCTGAGTCCGGCCCTCTCAGCCTATCTGCGGGAATGTGGGGCCACAGGGTCTGCTAGTGGTCAGACTGCCTGACCCGTTCATCCCACACTCTGCCAGTCTGGGTCCCGCCATGGCAACGCGAGTCCTCTCCGCCTCGGCTGCCCATCTCCACCCCTCCTACGGGTCTGGATGAATGTTTATTTTTTATTTCCTTGGTGTTGGACTTCCTTGCCGTTCGATTTTCCGACAGTTCTGGTTGTGCGAGGAGGCGCAGTGTGTCTACCTATGCCGCCATCTTGGTTCTCCTTTTTCTTCATTTTTTAAAATCAGACCCTTTAGCATCTCTTGCAGAGCTGGTTTGGTGGAGGTGTATTCTTTTAGACTTCTTTTTTCTGGGAAACTCCTTATTTGGCCTTCCAATTTAATTGAGAGCCTTACTGGATAAAGTAGTCTTGGTTGCAGGCCTTTGTTTTTCATTACTTGGAATATTTCTTGCCATTGTCTTCTGGATTGGAGCGTTTCCATTGAGAAGTTAGCTGCTAGTCTTATCGGGGCTCCCTTGTATGTTACTTCCTGTTTCTCCCTAGTTGTCTGTAAAAATCTCTGTTTGTCTGAAATTTTGCCATTTTAATTATGATGTATCTTGAAGTAGGCCTCTTTAGGTTCTTCTAGATTGGGACTCTGTGTGTTTCTTAGATTTGTGTGACTTTTTCTTTCATCATATTGGGGATGTTTTCTATCATTAGTTTTTCAAACAGGTTTTCTATCCTTGCTCTTCTTCTTCTCCTTCTGGTATCCCTATTATACGGATATTATTACTTTTCATGTTGTCTTGTAGCCCACTTACCACTTGTTCGTTGTTTCTGAGTCTCTTTTCCTTTTCTTGCTCTTTCTGGGTGTTTTTTTCTATCTTGTCTTCCAGATCACTGATTCAATCCTTTGCTTCATCCAGTCTGCTTGGTATTCCTTCTAGTGTGTTTTCTATTTCTGAGATTTTATTGTTCATTTCTTCCTGGTTTTTGTTTATAGTTTCTATTTCCTTTTTCATACTGTTGTCGTTCTCACTCAGTTCCTTGTAGTTGTCTGTGAGTTTTTTGAGCACCTTTATAACCATTATTTTTAATTCTATATCTGATAGTTTGGTTACCTCCATTTCGTTTAGCTCCTTTAGTGGGCAGTCTTCCATTCCTTTGATTGCATGTTCTTTTTTTGTCTCCCCATTTTAAGTGACTGTTGTTGTTTGTTTCTGTGCTTCTTCATGTTTCACTTTGCTAGCTGTCTGTGTATGGTGAACTTCTATTGTAGGAATTCTATGGGGTTCAGTGATGTGGCCTCTTTTATCTCCTTCTCTGGACACTCTGGGTTTGCCCTTTCTTCTGTTTGTGTGGGCTATCTTGTTGTACTTGGGTTTTTACCTTTTGGTGATTCCTTTTTTTGGTAGTTTCTCTCCTCCAGCAGGTATACTGGTATGATGTTCACAGCTCTCACCTCTTCTTGTATGTGATCAGTGGCAGGGGGTAGGCAAAATGGTTAAGACAGCAGGATAGTATTTTATGGGATTTAAAGTTCCAGCAAGTAGAGAAAGGATAGGAGCTTCTTTGGATAAGTATAGTGTTAACTGTGATATTTCACCCAACTAGTCATTTTTTATAAAAGGGGAAAGAGTGATAAGACCCTTGTTAGAGGAGAGGAGGATTGTGAGCTGAATCCAGAAAACAGAGTGTTTTTGCAAGGTTAGATGATGAGATGTAGTGAGAGTAAAAGATAGAAAGTAGGCACAGTGTGAGGGATTATAAGATAACCACAACAATAATAATGCTCAGGAATAAAGTGAAGTGGGTAACATCAGGGAGGGTTGCTGTGTAGTATCTACAATTGTATGGAAAAACAATTATTCACAATAGTACTGGAACAACAATAATATGATAGGAAATATATGATTTGGATAACCAGAATAGAAAGTACCTGATCAAGAGTAGTGTATTATTGGTACATGAGTGAAGTGAAAGAAGGAAAATTAAAATACAGTACAGAGAGCATAGAGAAAACCAGTCAAACAATGCAATTAAATTGAGAAGTAAAATGAGAAAAACTAAACATGTGGAAGAGAAATAATGAAAATACTAATAAAAAAAATGGTACAAATGATGAAAAAAATAATACACAGAAACAATAAAACGCCAGGTCAAGGGATAGCAAGGTGACATTTGTCTCAGTTTCTCCATTTTTGGTGTTAGCCTTGTGCTCCCCCTTTGGATCTGTCTCTGGACCCTTTGTCCCTCCATGTGTTACTGTCTCACTTGGGGGAAGAAATTTTAAAAAGAGAGGAACCAAAAAGGAAAAAATAATAAGCCTCCTGCTGACTTTCAACCTGTTCAGTGACTTCTGCTGGTCTTCCTAGATGCCACAGGAAGAGGGGGGCTGGGCTTTGCTTTTCTCCCTTCCTATGGTTTTGAGAGGATGGGGACCAGGTCTGGGCCACGATATTCACAGTTGCCCAGCCTCTGCCCCAGGTCTTCCATGAGCTGCCAGGCTCAAATCAGCCACTCAGCCTCTGGGCACACAGCATGAGAAAAGCTCGGGCTCACTTCCACTTGGCTACTTGATCTCTGGGCATGCAGCTCAAATCACCCTCAGGGTGAGCCAGCTACTGCCTGAGAGTTCCTTATAACATGCACAGCTTTTCACACATCCCAACTTTCCAACCAGTCCAGAGACTATTCGAGTCAGAGTCTGACACAGCCCAACTCCTCCCTTCTCCAGATGTCACCTGGAACCTGAATTTCTCTGGTGGTGGCATCCACAGTCCCAGCAGATGTGTACCACCTCTGTGTATCTCCTGCTTCATCTCTATTCCTCCCAGTGACTTCCAGCATCCAGGTCCCTCCTGGTGCCAGGCTGCCCTCCCTGCTCTGGTAGGGGAGGGAGCTGGTGATCTAGCTCTCCTCCCCGTATCCTCTGGCAGGCACCAGGTGGGGGTGCCACAGAAGCTTAGGACTCTGCGCACATCCCAGGGACCTTACCATCCCAGTGCAGTCTCCTCACCATCTGTTTTTTAATGTCCTCTAAAATTTCTGGCCTCAAAACTTCATATAAGCTTGGATTCCATTGGCTGTTCACTCTGTTCCTCAGAAGATTGGCTAGGTGTTCCAGCTGGGCACAGGGAGAACTGGGCTCTGCTCTCACCACCCTGCCACCATCTTCAACTGTCCCATTCTTTTTACTTATACTGTACCTTACATAGTATATTTTTTGAGACTTGGAAGATATTATTAGCTTAGGTATCATTGAAGAAATAAGGTTTATTAGTTAACATTGGTTACTGTAACAAATTCCAAAATGTCTGTGGCTTAATTCAATATATATTTCTTGAGCATGTAATCCTTTTTCTGGCTTTCCATCTTGTACTGCAAGCCTGTAAGGTACAGAGTGCTCTCCTTTCAGTTGGTGAAAGAGGAAATAGCAAAGAATGATCACTCATTTCTTAAAAACTGGACAGAATTTATATATTACTTAGACCCATATTATGTTGATGAGAACATTATTCTGGATGTAGAAGCGGCTGGGGAACATAGTCCCTAGCCAGCAGCTTCTTTTCTCTTACAACTGCCCACTGTGGACTGGACATACTTTTTTGGTTACTAGTTGTCTTTGCTACACTATTGCTTTCAAGTCATAGATAATACAGTTAAGATTCAGAGGTGAGGGTACTTACTCAGAATTACACAGCTGACAAGTGGCAGAATTAGTAGATCTCTCTTTGTGGGACTTCTTTCCATGGTCTTTTCCTACATCTTGCTCCATCTTCTACCTATGTAACAGGCTATGTAGTCTATGGACTTTTCAAAAAATGTTTAACTGTGCTAGGGTCCTATCCTTTATAAGACTATTTCCAAAACATATCAAGAGCACTGGGTATATCAGTTCTAAGACATAGCTCCAGCTCTGTGGTCATTATTAAGCCCTATTTATTTTCAAAAACAGTGTGTGCTAAGAATCACAATATGTCCTGTATTAGTCTGCTAGGACTCTGTAACAAGGAACCGCTGATTGGACAACTTAAGCAACAATTTATTTCCCTACAGTTCTGGAGACTAGAAATCTAAGATAAAAGTGTTGGCAGGGTTGGTTCCTTCTGAGAATCTATTCTATACCTAGCTTCTTAGGATTTCTGACAATCTTTGGTGTTCTTTGGCTTGTAGAAGTATTATCTTGATCTCTGCTTTTATCCTTACAACATTCTCCCTATGTGGGTATCCACCTCCAAATTTCCCCTTTTTATAAGGACACTAGTCATTTTGGAATAGGGGTCTACTCTGCTCCAGTAAAACCTCATCCAACCTTAGGTAATTAAATTTACAATAGAATGGAATCACAATAAGGTCACATTTTGAGGTACTGATGATTCAGACTTCTACAAATGAATTTTGAGTGTATATAACTCAACCCATAACACTTGTTAACCCTGGGAAAGAAGATATCTACCAAGAAGGTCTCCTTGTGGCAAACTGGGCTCAAATTTAAAAACAGAGCCAAGTAGCCATTTCTAAACAGGGGCCTCTTATGAAAGCTATGCTTTGGAGGGAAGCCTGCAGTGAACTGCCTGCCTATATCATGCTCCTGCCATCTGAGCCAACCTTTCAAAAAGAGTTCCAGGTGGCCTATTTTAACCAACAGGACTGAGGCTGTCCCCATCCAACAGAAGTTGTAAAGCTATATCCTTATTAGCATCTTCCCAAACCAATCAGAGTAGCTCCACTCTGACCAATTAGGACCACACTTTATAGGCCACACTGTGGAAATTTGGGGTCATTTGCATGAGGGTAAACCAATCAGGGTCCAGTGATGAGGGACTTCTCTCTATATGTCGTTAGGGCCCCTCTAGCTTGGGGAGTGCACTTTTCCCTTCCACCAAAGACTGAAGACTGTGTTTCTCCAGCTGGAGCTGGAGCTGAAACACCTAACACATCTTGCCAAACTATAGCAGAGTGGACCAGAATACATGGAGCAGATCAGAGCAGGGAAGAGCAGAGCTGAGTGGTCTGGATGAGGCCAAATTGGAATTAAGTGAAACAGAGCTGTCCGGAGAGGACCACCTCACCCAAGAGCCACCTAGCAACTGTGCTGTTCCACAGCCATACTGTAACACATTTGAGCTATAACACTATTGAGGTGTCTAACAACTGCGCTTTTCTGTAGCTATGCTGTACCATGGTTGAGCTACTTACGCTGAATAGTTTTCTTCTTCAAATTGGGGATTCCATCTGTCATGATTGACACCATTTGTTGATACACTCCATTACCTTTGTGGCTTTCAACAAGTCAGTGACTTCCATGATTCCATAATAACTAATGTACTCCAAATAAGAACACATGCAAATCAAAAGGGAAAGAAGAAATAGTAGACAGCATAATTTAGTGTATGAGACAAAGGATTCTCTGAGGGACGCCTCTACACACAGATCTTTGATTTCTAGACAGTAAAGTAATAGCCAAATTCTCTCACAGGAAATAAACTGGTGATAAGATCTGCACAGCTTATTTGTGTGCTCTTTATTAAGGCAGGACCCTTGACTAAATTAACTCATTTTTCATGAAACTGATTATTGATCTTGTAGCTTTTTTCTTTTCTCCAATTCTGTAGGTAAATTTCTCCACTGCCTTCGGATTTTGCATCTTTAACACTGGGGTATCTAATAGTTTTCTACTCAGATCCCAAACCAAACACCCTGGTATGTTTGTAACTAAGTAAGAGTGTCAGCTTATATGCTGGTAAGTTCTGTATAGGAATCAGTTGTATTAACATGACTCATACATGAAGTACATTCACAGATACAGGCAGGCCTTGGATATTGTGGGTTTTGTTCCAGACCATAGCCATAAAGTGAATATCTCAATAAAGCAAGTCACACAAATGTTTTGGTTTCCCACTGCATATAAAAGCTATGTTTACAATATACTGTAGTGTATTAGATGTGCAATAGCATTATGTCTAAATACAATGTACACACCTTAATTAAAAAAGAATGTTATTGGCTCTGGCTGTGTGGCTCAGTGGATTGAGTGCTGGCCTGTGAACCAAAGGGTTGCTGGTTCGATTCCCAGTCAGGGCACATGCCTGGGGTGCAGGCCAGAATGCCAGTAGGGGGTGCTTGAGAGGCAACCACACATTGATGTTTCTCTCCTTCCTTTCCCCTCTCTCTCAAAATAATTAAATAACATCCTTAGAAGAAAAGTACTTTATTGCTAGGAAAATGCTAACCATCATCTGAGCCTTCAGCGAGTTGTAGTCATTTTTCTGGGTCTTGCCTGGATGTTGATGGCTGCTGACTAATCAGGGTACCGGTTGCTGAAGGCTGGGGTGACTGTGGAACTTTCTCAAAATAAGATAACAATCTGGTGCTATTTCTATCACATCTGCACTTACTTCTCCACTGAAGTCTTATACCCCTCAAACTCATCCTGATTGTTGAAATCAACTTCTTCCAAACTCCTGTTAATGTTAATAGTTTTGCCTCTTCCCATGAATCACGAATGTTTTTAATGGCATCTAGAATGGTGAATCCTCTCCAGGTTTTCAATTCACTTTGCAAAGATTCATCAGAGGAATCACTATGGCAGCTATAACCTTACAGAATGTATTTCTTTTTTAAAAAATATATTTTACTGATTATGCTATTACAGTTTTCCCAATTTCTCCCCCTTTATCCTCCTTCTGCCCTGCACCCGCCAACCCTCCAGCATTCCCCCACCTTAGATCATGTCCATGGGTTTACATAAAAGTTCTTTGGGTTCTCTGTTTCCTATGCCACTTTGGATATCTCCTCATCTATTTTATGCCTACCAATTATGCTTCTTCCTCCCTGTACCTCCCCACCCCCATTCCTCCCTTCCCCCTCCCCACTGAAATCTCTCCATGTGATGTCCATTTCTCTGATTCTGTTCCTGTTCTAGTTGTTTGCTTAGTTTTTGTTTTCGTTGTCTTTTCTTTTAGGTTCATTTGTTTATAGTTGTGAGTTGGTCGTCATTTTACTGTTCATGGGTTTGATCATCTTTTTCTCAGATAAGTCCTTTTAACATTTTATATAATAAGGGATTGGTGATGATGAATTCCTTTAACTTGACCTTATCTGGGAAGCACTTTATCTGCCCTTCCATTCTAAATGAAAGCTTTGCTGGATCCAGTAAACTTTGATGTAAGTCCTTGCCTTCATGACTTCAAATATTTCTTTCCAGCCCCTTCTTGCCTGCAAGGTTTCTTTTGAGAAGTCAGCTGATAGTATTATGGGAACTCCTTTGTAGGTAACTCTCTCCTTTCCCTTGCTGCTTTTAGGATTCTCTCTTTATCTTTAATCTTAGGTAACTTAATGATGATGTGCCTTGTTATGTTCCTCTTTGGGTCCAACTTCTTTGGGACTCCTGGGCTTCCTGGACTTCCTGGAATTCTATTTCTTTCACCAGATTGGGGAAGTTTTCTTTCGTTATTTGTTCAAATAAGTTTTCAATTTCTTGTTGTTGTTCTTCTCTTTCTGTCACCCCTATAATTCAGATATTGTTTCAGGTTGTCCCAGAGATCCTCAGCCTCTCTTTATTTTTTTGAATTCTTGTTTCTGCATTCTCTTCTGCTTGAATGTTTATTTCTTACGTTTGTTCCAAATCATTGCTTTGACTCCTGGTTTCCTTCCTGTCACTGTTGGTTCCCTGAATATTTTGCTTTAGTTCATTTTGGGTATCTTTCATTTGTTTTTTCATTTTTTGAGCAAGCTTAATCTGTTCTGTGAGCATTTTGATTTCCAGGGCTTTAAATTCTCCTTTAGATAGTTTGGTTATTTCCTCATTGCTTAGTTCTCTTTCTGAGGTTTTGCTCTGTTCTTTCATTTGGGCCATATTTCTTTGTCTTGGTGCATCTGATAAGTTGTAAGGTGGGGCAGGGCCTTAGGTATTAACCCTGGGCAGGGCAACCCTCCTTGCTGCACTGCAGCACTGCCTGTAGGGGAGGGACCAGAGAGGGAACAATACAGCTCACCTGCTCAGCTCTAGCCCCACTTTCCAACGAACTCTAGTGTGAGACTGGGAGTTTCTCCCACCGCAGGAACCACCATAGTCCACAGTGAGCTCTGAGTCTCAGTTTCCCATTCAGCCAACCTCGCCCGTGTAGCCTGCCGCCTCGCTTCGGGTTCTTACTGGTCTGGTTGTTCTGGTTGACTGTTTCTTTAGTTCCTTTGTTGTTGGAGCTCCATGAAATTTTATTTTCTGGCACTTCTGGTTGTTTACTGATTTTAGATTGGTTGTGCGAGGAAGTGAAGGGTTTCCACCTATCCCTCTATCTTGGCCAGAATTCCTGCATTTCCTAAATAATAAGACCATAACAAAATATAACTGTAATAAAATTTGAAATATTGTGGGAATTACCAAACCGTGACAGAGACATGAAGTGAGCAAATGCTGTTGGAAAAATGGCACCAATAGACTTGCACAGCACATGGTTGCCTCAAATCTTTAATTTGTAAAAATGCAGTACCTGTGAAGTGCAATAAAATGAAGCATGCCTGTACTAAATGAGGGTATTTTAAACATTCATTATGGAAAAGAGTGTATGTCTACAGCAAACTGTTTTAAAATGGCACCCTAGATGGCAGCATAGGTAAACACAGCTCGCCTCCCCGCACATTAAAATTAAAACTAAAATATAAAACAACCATCACTCAGAACTGTCAAAAATCAAGTCGAATGGAATTCAGACAACAGAATTAAGCAACCACATCCATCCAAACAGGTAGTGATAGGGGACTCAAGGTTTGGAAAACGTTAGTTTAAGGTAAATAACTACTTATTATAACTAATAAGCCTAGTAGGTAATGCATATGTTAAAGCTATTGTTTCAGAAACTGCAGTAAGGCCCATCCTGGCTCCCAGGAGAGAAAGCTGACTTCCTGGGGCACTGCTAAAGATTACCACCTGGGGAGGCATCTGGGTCATTGTGTTCCAGGGAGAGACAGACGACTGCCTGCCCAGGGACAGCTAGCTGCCCAGGGCAAGAATACTGCAGTTTTTTAAATTTAATTCTCCCTGAATTTCAAAATCCCTCACCACACTTTGTTCTCTGTTATAAAAAGGCTGGCTTGGAGGAAATGTAAGACAGTCTCTTAGCGTATGAACCTGCTGTCTTCTCAGATCACCAGCCATCTGAATAGAGCACCCATAAAGATTCAATCCCTGTCTCTGCTTGGGTTTGGTATGTGACAGGCAGCATGAACGCCAATTTTTTTTTGTTGTTTTTTGTTTTTCCTGGTTTCAGTAGGAGTGGTAGAAGTGCAGAAGGGGCTGGTCTCACATCCACATGTGGTAGATAAAATTTTGGAAGGGATATCTTGGGAGCAAGGAGTCCCAGCCCCACACCAGGCCCCCAAGCCCAAAGATCCAGTGCCAGGAACATAAGTGCCCATAATTTCTGGCTGCAAACACCAGTGGGCATTGAGTTGGAGAAGAAATTTCTGGAGTCCCAAGCAGGTCCCCTTAAATAACCCACAAATGGAATTACACAGATGCACTCCCTCTGAGCTCCACCCCCACCAGGGTACCAGCTTGAAAGGCACCACTGGCACACAGGGAGGAACTGAGGTGTCTGGCATCAAGGTGGGAGCTGGGGGACAGCTTTCTCCTAGACAGGCAAGCAGGCAGAAGCCATTGTCACGTTTCTGAGCCCTCCCGCCAAGAGCCATCAGGGAGGTGCCCTATCTGAGACACCATCAACCTGGCTAACACTGTTTGTGCCACCCTGGAAATTCCCTGAGACTCCGTCCCACCCAACTTATGCCCACCCAAGCTGTTAACCATGACTTTTCCATATGAATGACTGGTCTTGGCTCATGCTTCACAGCTTCCTAAACCCTTTCAAATAAGCAACAGCTAAGTGGTCCCAGGGCTGGCACTAGCAGCAGCTAGCCTAGATTCACAGCTTGGCTTTGCCTGGGAATCACCAAGACCAGCACAAGTAGCAGCCATTTCAGATTGCTTCATAGGTCATGTGAATGCTCCCACAGCCTGTCTACCCAGTGGACAGCTACAGACCACATCAGAGCACCACATCCTGCCTCTGCACAGCTGATCCGCCATAGAGGGCAAAGGGTAGTGGTCAGTGGTCACAGCCAGTCCTTACAGCTGAATGACCTGGGTAAATTCCTCCCATTGACCTGCCAAGAGTAATCAAGGCTCAACTCTAGGAGGAGGGTGTACTCAGCCCACACAAAGGGTGCATTTCAAGTACTCAGCTTGGGTGATAGGGGAGGCTGTGCCACAGGACCCTACAAGACACCTACAACATTAGGCCATGATATCAAGAGGGAATCATAGCAGCTCTATCTAAAACAGGGAGGCTGCCAAAATAAAGAGAAAAATAAACACAACCCAAATGAAAGAACAGATCCAAACTCCAGAAAAAGAACTAAACAAAATAGAGATAAGCAACCTATCAGATGCAGAGTTCAAAACACTTGTTGTAAGGGTGCTCAAGGAACTTAGTGAGGACCTGAACAGCATAAAAAAGATCTAGTCAGAATCAAAGGATATACTAACTGAAATAAAGAACAATTTATAGAAAAACAACACTAGAATGGATGAAGCTGAGAATCAAATCAATGATTTGGAACATAAGGAAGCAAAGCATAAGTGATCAGATCAAGAATCCAAAAGAATACAAAAAATTTTTTCCAAAGAAGAAAAAAGAATCCACCCCTCCTCCAAAAAAAAAAAAAAAACCCCACAAAGATAGTGTAAACAACCTATGGGACAACTTTGAGTATTCAAACATTCCCATCATAGGGCTGCCAGAAGAAGAGAAAGTGCAAGAAATTGGAAATCTATTTGAAAAAATATGAAGGAAAACTTCCCTAATTTGGTAAAGGAAATAGATATGCAAGTTCAGGAAGCACAGAACGTCTCAAACAAGATGGATGCAAAGAAGCCCACTCCAAAACATATCATAATTAAAATGCCAAAGGTTAAAGCTAAAGAGAGAATCTTAAAGCAGCAAGAGAAAAGCACTTAGTTATCTACAGGGGCATCTCCATAAGACTGTCAGCTGGTTTCTCAAAAGAACCTTTGCAGGCTAGAAGGGATTGGCAAGAAATATTCAAAGCAGGGCACCTACAGCCAAGATTGCTCTACCCAGCAAAGATATTATTTAGAATGGAAGGGCAGATAAAGAGCTTCCCAGACAAGAAAAACTAAATGAGTTCATCATCAGCAAACCTTTCTTATATGAAATGTTAAAGGGACTTACGTAAGAAAAAGAAGATCAAAGCTATGAACAATAAACATATATATATTTATATACATATATACATATGCAATGTATATACATACATATATATCAACAGTTGGATCTAAATAACAAACTGAACAAACAAGAACAGAGACAGAATCATGGATATGGTGGACATTTGATGACTGTCAGATGGGAGGGGTTGTGGGGGAATGGGTGAAGAGGTGAGGGAATTAAGAAGTACAAATGTTAGTTACAGAATAGCCAGGGGGATGTAACATACAGTATGGGAAATGGAGTAGCCAAAGAACTTATACATATCACCCATGGACATGAACAATGGTGTGAGGATTGCCTGAGGGAAGAGGGTTACTGGGTAGATGGAGGCAAAGGGGGGGAAAATTGAGAAAACTGTAATAGCATAATCAATAAAATATAATTAGAAAATAAAAATGGCATCCTTCATCTCAAAGGCTATAATACTCATGTATAAGATGGAAATCTCAGAGGGTATCCAGTTTTCATTTTTATAAAGGAAAAACTGCTCATTCATTGTGCTAGCTTCATATGGATAATTTTACTCAGTCCTTACCCAAATCCTGTGAAATAAGTGTTCTTATTTTTTACAGAGGAGGAAACGAAGCTTAGAAACTGACAAAGTAGTATAACTCCAAAACTCATTTTTCACTGTACGCACTACAGGAGTACTTGGAAATTATGCCTTAAATTTTTCTAATTTTTGTTTTGGAACTGCCACTGAATGTCTTACTTGCCTAACTTAGGGAGTTCTCTGTACACTAAACAGGAAGTGACACATTAGATGACTTGATTGCCTTGGCGTTCGTTTTGGCAAAAATGTATACCAGCTCAAGAGTGAAACCCATTTTACAATACCGTTTTTCCTTGTTTCTCCCCTGCCACCTCGCCCCACCCCCAGGTTATTTCAAAAGGGCAGTGATTTCGGAATGCCTTCTTGCAATGTTGAATGCTGATGAAGAAATTAGGAAATAGCCCTAGCTGGTGTGGCTCAGTGAATTGAGCCCAGGCCTGCGAAGCAAAGGGCTGCCAGTTTGATTCCCAGTCAGGGCATATACCTGGGTTACCAGCCAGGTCCCTAGTAGGGGGGCTCATAAGAGGCAACCACACATTGATGTTTCTCTCCCTCTCTTCTTCCTTTCCCTTCTGTCTAAAAAGAAATTTTAAAAATCTTTAAAAAAAGAAATCAGGAGACAAACCTTTATAATCAACAAGACAAAATAAAAAAAGATTGCAGAAGACGATTGCAAATAAATTGCAACCAGTAAAGTTTTGAGTTCTTTCCCATATGTCAAGTATTTACTTTTTAGCGGGCAGGCATAGTGGGGGTGTACGAGAGTTCCCATTGTTCTCCAGCAGTTCATGATGGACGCAGAAAGCATTTTCCAATATGTTGTGCAAGTGCAGGGTACAAGTACAGGTAAAAGTACAATGACAGGTAAGGAAAGGAGAGAAAAGTCTTTCTGTAGGAGGCCTACTTAAGACCACTAGGTTGCCCACTTCTCCAGGGCATATCTGTACCTCCTCCTCCCTATCATCTTTCCCGACTTGACCCTTCTCTGCAGCTTCTCTTCTTCTGCCTGCCCTTTAAAGTTGGTGTTTCCTAGGGACAGTTGTAACTCACAGGGTCTTATCAGACCTCTTTCTGGGAGACCATCCCTTTTCTTTTCTCTTCCTAAAAAACATGTAACATATATGTAAACTATGAATCAAAACAAAATGAATCCTCAGGAATCCACAATCCACTTCAAAACCGTGATATTACCCATGTGAGGGTTCGCCTCCAGAGATAACTAATACCGTGAAATTTCCCCATTCCTTTGCTTTTTCTTTAGTTTTACCGCGTCCTCTTCACAGGAGACAGGGCGGTAAGGAGAGGCAACGAAGCCGCCCCGTACGTACCAGTGCTCCAGAGAATGTCCTTTGGCTTGCGTTTCCCCAAACAACCATTGGTATTTTAAAACAAAATCTTACACGCCCCCACCACCAAGCGTGAAGGTGAAACCATCAAGATGGCGGCGACCTCGCCTCGCCCATTTCCCCGGGGCAGGGGTGGGGGGCGGGGAGGAAGCGCAAACGCTGGGGCGGCCGGCTGGTCGGCGAAGACTAGTGGCGTCATCGGCAGGCGCAAACCAGGTGCACGTGACTGAGGCGCTTAGGAGGAGGTGGCGTTGAGGAAGTGTCCGGGGATTTCGGGCAGCATGCACGGCTGCCGGCTTTTCCTGTGCACCACAGCGGTGCGTGCCTGGCCGGCTCTCTTGGCCTACCCGGGGAGCCGCCGTTCGCTGCGCACCTGTCCGCAAACCCGCGCTTTCGCCAAGGAGCTCTTCCTGGGCAAAATCGAGAAGGTAACGTTGCACGTGGGCCGACCCTTGCTCTCTGCCTGCTGCTTGTTGCTCTTACCAGGAAAGACTGAGGTAGAGCTTTGTCCTTGTCCTTACACCTGCTTGACAAATACACCCGAGGGGCTGGGCGTACTAAAATTCCAGATTCCTGAGTCCCACTAGATCATGTAATTTTTTCCAGGGAAGAGGAAGAGTCTTTCTAGGGTAGGGGCCCCTGAGAAAATGTGGATTTGACAAGTGTTACAGCTAATTCTTGTCAGGTCATTTTGGGAAACATTAGGCGAGGCGATGCAACGCTCACTTCAGCGTTCTGGCCCCCGGATTTGCGGGACTTCCTTCCCGAATCCCAAATACAGATTGGAGTCAGCTTCCAGTGGACCCTAGGCATTCACAGCAAAGTCCCAGAACCTCACCCTGCCGTTCATTTTCCTCAGAAGTCTGGCTGCTTCCCCATACCACCTCACCACATGCCTTCCACGGGTGTTACTACCCAGTAATAACCCAGCTCTTACCCAATAGTTACAGCTTGGTTATTAAGCATTCAAAAACCCTCTTACAGTAGGAAGACTTGAATTTGACTTTAGCTCTGTGACTGAGCCTCAGTTCTTTAAGCCTTAAAATGGTCCTGCTTCACGGTTGTGTTTTGTAAAGCCCTAATGAGATACATAGTGCATGCTTTTTAAAGTGCTTTTTAAACTGTGCAGATGCAGAAGGAATCACAATAAGTAGTTAATGCTTGTGACACTTACTAGTCTTGTGACCTTGGGCTAGTCACTTCACCTCCCTGTACCTCAGTGTGATAATCTACAAAAGAGGTGTAAAAACAGTACTCGTCCCCACCCAAAGGTGCCCTGCAAACCAAATAAAAAGTTTGTGTACAGTGCTTTGAGCTTGATTCAATTCTAGGCTCATACTCTATTACTGAAGGAGTTATTCCCTGGTTTCTCTTTAGAACATTCCTCTAAGGTTATCAGGCGTTACCAGTGCAGAAACAGAGACTCAGACAAAGAGTGATTTGCCCTGCTAGGAAGTGCAAAGCTAGGTATTTAAAGTTTAGGAAACTATTTTCCCCACAACCTGAGGCTGTGTGGTGTACTATCTTGGGACCTCACACCTCCAAGCAGCATATAAAGAAAGAACACAGGTCTTTCATGCTTCTTTGCTTTGCTTCCTATTTTACTGAGAAAATACATTCTATCAGATGACAACTTTCACTACCATATTTACCCTCTCTTTCCTGCACCTGTGCCCATGTAGTCTACATTCTTTTACTATGCGTAAACTGTCTACTCCTACCAAAAGCCAGCTGCCTCACCAGACCCCATATCTTCTCACCTACTTAAGGGCATTGATCCAGTAATTCTCTCCTTTCTCATCTACATCATTAGTTGTTCCCTCTCTGCTGTATCTTGAACTCATATCATTTAGGCTTTTGTCTTTAAAAATCACCTGTACTGAACTCAGGAAAGTCAATAGTAACCTTCGTGTGGTCAAATCTAAAAGTCTGTTCTCAGTCCTTATCTTAGTTGACTCGTCACTGGCATCTGATACAGTTAATCACTCCTGGCTTCTAAAAAAACAGTCTCTCTTTTTCTATCTATTTCAGTGGCTGATCCTTTTCAGTCATCTTTGTGGGTTCTTCTTGGCTCCTTGACCTCTAATATTAGCCAGTGTTTTCAGGTAGCCCAGTTGGGATCTTGAGTTTTATTTATTTTAATAAATATAAATTAATATTAAATTTTTATATGAAATTTATATTAAATACAATTTATATAAACATTTTATTAATTTGTTTGGAGTGACATTAGCTAATAAGATAAGTTTCAAGAGTACAGTTCTCTAATACATCATTCGTATATTGCATTATGTGCTCACCACCCAAGTATAGTCTCTCCTTCCATTACCATATATTAGATCTCCTTCACTCTTCTAGTTCCCTGCAGCCCCTTTCCTTCTTGTAACCACCATGCTGTTGTCGGTGTCTGTGAGTTTGTTTCTTCATTTGTTGCTTTCAGTTTTATATCACACATATGGGTAAAATCATGGTTCTTGTTTTTTTCTGTCTGATTTATTTGGCTTAGCATGATATTCTCAAGATTCTTCCGTGTTGTTGTAAATGGGAGTATTTCATCTTTCCTTATGGCTGAGTAGTATGCCGTTGTACACATGTACCACATTTGCTTTATCCAATCCTCTATCAAAGGACACCTATGTCGGTTTCATGTCTTGGCCAATGTGAATAATGCTGCAGTGAACAAAGGAGTGCATATATCTTTTTAAATTTTTTTTCCTAGAGAAAGCGCACAATTTATAAATTCATAAATGTATAGCTGGTGAAAATTCACAGTGAGCACAGACTCATGTAACCATCATTTGGACCAAGAACAGAACAGTATCACCACCTGAAAGCTTCCACTGCCCCATCCCTGTCACTGGCACTTTCCTATTTACAACAGCCTAGACCAGCAATTTTCAACTGGTGTGCCTACAGCAATTTTTAAAACATGCAATACCTACTTTTTAGTCAAGGCCACTGACCTCTTTTCCCTTACACTGTCAAATAAAATAATTAGAACAGCCAACACAACAATAGCCATCCAGTGTACCTAAAGTATACCTATGTATTTATCAAATTGACAAAAAACAAGATATTTTTTTGGTGTGCTATAGAATTTTAGTAATTAGTTTATGTGTGCCATGAGATAAAAAAGGTTAAAAATTACTGGTGTAGATTAGTATGGCCTGCTTTGTAATTTCCTACAACAGATTCTGTAGTATAAATACTGGCTTCCTGTACCCTGTGAGATTTATCCCTGTTGCGTGCAATTACACATTATTTATTCTTTAGTGTCCTACTGCATGAATATACTATGATTTATTTACCCATTTTCTTGTGCCAAAGCACTTGGGTAGTTCTAGAATTTGGCTTTTATAAATAGTGGTGCTATGAACATAAATATTCTAGTACTTTTTTGATGACGACATAGACATATTTCTGTTGGTTATACAGTTAAGAATAGAACTATTAAGAATAAGGTATGTATCGGCTGCGGTGGGGAGGGGTGGAGGGATGGGGAGAAAAGGCAGACAACTGTAACTGAATAACAATAAAAATTAAAAAAAAAAGAATAAGGTATGTACGAGTATATACTTCATTGTGACTGGGTAAGATTCTACACACTAGCTGCATCTCCATATTTTTACTGACAATACCACTGAACACCCTTAAAATTTCTTAGTAAACTCATTGTTTTTTTTTTAATTATTTTATTGTTGTTCAGTTACAGTTGTCTGCATTTCCCCCCCACCCCTCTACCGCACCCCAGACAAACCCACCTCCCTCCCCTGCTTCCACCCTCCCCCTTGGTTTTGTCTGTGTGTCCTTTATAGTAGTTCCTGAAAACCCTTCTCCCCACTGTCCCTTCTCCCCTCCCCTGTGGCTATTGTTAGATTGTTCTTAACTTCAATGTCTCTGGTTATATTTTGTTTGCTTTTTTCTTCTGTTGATTATGTTCCAGTTAAAGGTGAGATCATATAGTATTTGTCCCTCACCACCTGGCTTATTTCACTTAGCATAATGCTCTCCAGTTCCATCTGTGCTGTTGCAAAGGGTAGGAGCTCCTTCTTTCTCTCTGCTGCATAGAATTCCATTGTGTAAATATACCATAGTTTTTTTTGATCCAGTCATTTGCTGATGGGCACTTAGGTTGCTTCCAGTACTTGGCTGTTGTAAATTGTGCTGCTATGAACATTGGGGTGCACAGGTTCTTTTGGATTGGTGTTTCAGGGCTCTTAGTGTATAATCCCAGCAGTGGAATTGCTGGGTCAAAAGGCAGTTCCAGTTTCAGTTTTCTGAGGACATTCCATAACTGTTTTCCACAGTGGCCACACCAGTCTGCATTCCCACCAACAGTGCACTAGGGTTCCCTTTTCTCCGCATCCTCTCCAACATTTGTTTCTGGATTTGTTTATGTTGGCCACTCTGACTGGTGTGAGATGGTACCTCATTGTGGTTTTAATTTGCATCTCTCTGATGACTAGTGATGCTGAGCATCTTTTCATATGTCTCTGGGCCCTCTGTATGTCTTCCTTGGAGAAGTGTCTGTTCAAGTCCTTTGCCCATTTTTTAATTGGGTTGTTTGTCTTTCTGGAGTGGAGTTGTGTGACTTCTTTATATATTTTGGAGATCAGGCCCTTGTCTGAGGTATCATTGGCAAATATGTTTTCCCATACTGTTGGTTCTCTTTTCATTTTAATGCTGTTTTCTTTAGCCACACAGGAGCTTTTTATTTTGATGAGGTCCCATTTGTTTATTCTTTCCTTTATGTCCCTTGCTTTAGGGGACGTGTCTGTGAGGATGTTGCTGCGTGGAATGTCTGAGATTTTCCTGCCAATGATTTCCTCGAGGACTTTTATGGTGTTATGACTTATATTTAAGTCTTTTATCCACCTTGAATTTATTGTTATGTATGGTGTAAGTTGGCGATCAAGTTTCATTTTTTTGCACATAGCTGTCCAGATCTCCCAACACCATCTGTTGAAGAGGCTACTTTTTGCTCCATTTTAGGCTTCTGCCTCCTTTGTCAAATATTAATTGACCATAGAGACTTGGGTTTATTTCTGGGCTCTCTATTCTGTTCCATTGGTCTATGTGCCTGTTTTTATGCCAGTACCAGGCTGTTTTGATTACAGTGGCCTTGTAACACAGTTTGATATCAGGTATTGTGATCCCTCCTGCTTTGTTCTTTTTTCTCAAAATTGCTGCAGCTATTTGTGGTCGTTTATGGTTCCATATGAATTTCTAAAATATTTGTTCTATATCTGTGAAGTATGTCATGGGTACTCTAATAGGATTGCATTGAATGTATAAATCGCTTTGGGTAGCATGGCCATTTTGATAATGTTAATTCTTCCAATCCATGAACATGGTACATGTTTCCATTTGTTTGTGTCTTCCTTAATTTCTTTCTTCAGTGTTGTGTAGTTTTCTGAGTACAGGTCATTTACCTCCTTGGTTAGGTTTATTCCTAGGTACTTTAATTTTTCTTGTTGCTATGTCAAATGGGATATTTTTCCTGATTTCTGTTTCTGATATTTCATTGTTGGTGTACAGGACTGCCTTTGATTTCTGAGTATTGACTTTGTATCCATCTGTTTTGTAAAATTCATTTATTAGGTGGAGTCTATAGGATTTTCCCTGTACACTGTCATGTCATCTGCAAACAGTGACAGTTTTGCGTCCTCCTTTCCAATTTGGATGTCATTTTATTTCTTTTTCTTGTCTGATTGCTGTGGCTAGGACTTCCAATACTATGTTGAATAGGAGTGGTGAGAGAGGGCATCCTTGTCTTGTTCCTGATCTTAGTGGGAAAGCTCTAAGTTTTTGTCCATTGAGTATGATGTTGGCTGTAGGTCTCTCATGCATGGCTTTTATTATGTTGAGCAATGCTCCCTGTATTCCCACTTTGCTGAGTGTTTTTATCAGAAATGGGTGCTGTACCTTATCAAATGCTTTTTCTGCATCTATTGATATGATCATGTGATTTTTGTCTTTGCTGTTGTTGATGTGGTGTGTTATGTTTACTAATTTGCCAATATTGTGCTATCCTTGCATCCCTGGGATGAATCCCACTTGATCATGGTGTACGATCTTTTTAACGTATTGCTGGGTGCATTTTGCCAATATTTTGTTGAGGATTTTAGCATTTATGTTCATCAGCGATATTGGCCTGAAGTTTTCTTTCTTCGTCGTGTCTTTATCTGGTTTTGGTATTAGGATGATGCTGGCTTCATAAAAGGAGTTTGGGAGTCTTCCATCCTCTTGAATTTTTTGAAATAATCTGTGGAGGATGGGGGTTTGCTCCCCCTTAAATGCTTTGTAGAATTCTCCTGTGAAACTGTTGGTCCAGGGCTTTTGTGTGTCGGAAGCTTTTGAATTACTGTTTCAATTTCATCAGGTGTTATTGGTCTGTTCAGGCTTTCTGCTTCTTCTTCATTGAGTTTTCACGGTTATACTTTTCTCTAGATTTTCACATTTCATCTAGATTTTCACATTTCTTCGCATACAGTTCTTTGTAGTAATTTCTGACAATCCTTTGTATTTCTATGGTATTAGTTGTCCCTCCTCTTTCATTTTTGATTGTGTTTATTTGGGTCCTCTCTTTTTCTTGATGAGTCTGCTTAGAGGCTTGTTGATTTTGCTTCTCTTTTCATAGAACCAGCTGCTGGATTCGTTGATCTTTATAATTGTGCTTTTAGTCTCTATATTGTTTATTTCTGCTCTGATCTTGGTTATTTCTGTATTTATACTTGCTCTGGGTTGTCTTGGTTGTGGTTCCTCGAGTTCTTGTAGGTGTAGGGTTAGGGTGTTTATTTGAGGTGTTTCTATTCTTTTTAGGTAGGCCTGTATCGCTATGAACTTCCCTCTGAGGACTGCCTTTGCCTTGTCCCATAGGTTTCAGATTGTTAAGAGTTCATTTTCCTTTGTTTCCAGAAACTTTTTGATTTCTTCCCTAATCTCATTTTTGACCCGTTCATTGTTTAATAGCATGCTTTTCAATCTTCATGTTTTTTAGTGTTCGGGGTATTTTCCTTGAGATTTGTTTCTAGTTCCAGTCCCTTGTGATCAGAGAAAATGCTTGATATGAAATCAATTTCCTTGAACTTGTTGAGGCTTGTTTTGTGTCCTATGATGTGGTCTATCTTTGAAAATGTTGCATGTGCTTTTGAAAAGAATGTGTATTTTGGGAGGTAACCAAGATGGCGGTGTAGGTAGACACACTGCGCCTCCTCGCACAACCAGAACTGACAGAAAATCGAACGGCAAGGAAGTCCGACACCAAGGAAATAAAAAATAAACATTCATCCAGACAGGTAGGAGGGGTGGAGACAGGCAGCCAGGGCGGAGAGGACTCGCGTTGCCATGGCGGGACCGAGACGGGACGGAGACTGGCGGAGTGTGGGACGAACGGGTCAGGCAGTCTGACCACTAGCAGACCCCTGCAGCCCCATATTTGCGCAGATAGGCTGAGAGGGCCGGACTCAGAGTGGCGGAGAACGGGGCAGGCAGAGCGGTGGGTAGCACTCCGGGGCCCCACATTCGCACACAGATAAACCGGGCGAACGGGGGGGAGCAAAGCAGACTGCGCAACCCAGGGCTCCAGCTCTGGAAAATAAAGCCTCAAACCACTGATTGAAAACACCCGTGGGGGTTGGGGCAGCAGCAGGAGAGACTCCCAGCCTCATGGGAGAGGTCTTTAGAGAGACCCACAGGGACCAACGGCGTGCACAAGCCCACCCACTTGGGAACCAGCACCAGAGGGGCCCAGTTTGATTCTGGGTATCGGAGTGAATGATAGAAGTCCGGTGGAGAGGGGAGCGGGCGCCATTGCTCCCTCTCGGCCCCTCCCCCACCTACAGCATCACTGCTCAGCAACCAGCGTTACCCCGCCCCGGGAACACCTAAGGCTCCCCCCCTTAAAGTAACACATGCACCAAGAAAAAAAAAAAGGGGGCCCAAATGACAGAACACTTCAAAGCTCCAGAAAAAATACAACTAAGCGACGAAGAGATAGCCAACCTATCGGATGCACAGTTCAAAACACTGGTTATCAAGACACTCACAGAATTGGTTGAATCTGTTCGAAAACCACATGAAAAAATGAAGCCTATGCTAAGAGAAACAAAGGAAAATGTACAGGGAACCAATAGTGATGCGAAGGAAACTGGGACTCAAATCAACGGTGTGGACCAGAAGGAAGAAAGAAACATCCAACCAGAAAAGAATGAAGAAGCAAGAATTCAAAAAAATGAGGAGAGGCTTAGGAACCTCCAGGACATCTTGAAATGTTCCAACATCCAAATTATAGGGGTGCCAGAAGGAGAAGAGGAAGAACAAAAAATTGAAAGCTTATTTGAACAAATAATGAAGGAGAACTTCCCCAGTCTGGCAAAGGAAATAGACTTCCAGGAGGTCCAGGAAGCTCAGAGAGTCCCAAAGAAGCTGGACCCAAGGAGGAACACACCAAGGCACATCATAATTACATTCCCCAAGATGAAAGAGAAGGAGAGAATCTTAGAAGCAGCAGGAGAAAAGGAGACAGTTACCTACAAAGGTCTTCCCATAAGGCTGTCAGCTGATTTCTCCAAAGAGACCTTACAGGCAAGAAGGGGCTGGCAAGAAGTATTCCAAGTCATGAAAGGCAAGGACATACATCCAAGATTACTGTATCCAGCAAAGCTATCATTTAGAATGGAAGGGCAGATAAAGTGCTTCTCAGATAAGGTCAAGTTAAAGAAGTTCATCATCACCAAGCCCTTATATGTTAAAGGGACTTACCTAAGAAAAAGAAGATCAAAAATAGGAACAGTAAAAATGACAGCAAACTCACAGTTATTAATGACCACACCTAAAACAAAAACAAGAGCAAACTAGGCAAACAACTAGAACAGGAACAGAATCATAGAGATGGAGATCACAAGGAGGGTTGTCAATAGGGGAGTGGGAGGGGAAGAGGGGGGGAAAGGTACAGAGAATAAGTAGCATAGATGATAGGTGGAAAATAGACAGGGGGAGGGTAAGAATACTGTAGGAAATGTAGAAGCCAAAGAACTTATAAGTATGACCCATGGACATGAACTATAGGGGGCGAATGTGGGAGGGAGGGGGTGGGCAGGATGGAGTGTAGTGGGGGGGGGGAATGGGACAACTGTAATAGCATAATCAATAAATTAAAAAAAAAAAGAAAAGAATGTGTATTTTGCTTCTTTGTTATGAAAGGCTCTATATACATCAGTTAAGTCCATTTCATCTAGGGTCTTGTTTAATGGCACAATATCTGTGTTGATATTTTGTTTGGAAGATCTGTCCATCTTTGACAGTGGGGTGTTAAAATCTCCTACTATAATAGTGTTGCTGTCAATATCTTTCTTGAAGTCTCCAAGATTTTCTTAATGTATTTGGGCGCTACTATATTGGGTGTATATATATATATATTTACAATGTTTATGTCTTCTTGGCGGATTCTTCCTTTGAGTATTTTGAAGTGACCTTCTGGGTCTCGTTTTATGGCCCTTTATTTGAAGTGTGTTGGTCCCATATGAATATTGATACCCCGGCTTTTTTTTTCTTGTCCGTTTGCTTGGAAAATTTGTTTCCAGCCCTTCACTTTCAGTCTTTGTGGGTGTTTTGTTCTGAGGTGGGTGTCTTGTAGGAAGTATGTGTGTGGGCCAGGCTTTCTTATCCATTCAGCTATTCTATGTGTTTTGATTGGAGCATTTAATCCATTTACGTTTAAGGTTATTATCGATAGGTAGTTATTCATTGCCTTTATTCCTACCTGTGTTCCTCTCTCTTTCTCTTTTCCTTCCTTTCCTTAAAGCAGTCCCTTTAGCATCTCTTGCCGAGCTGGTTTGGTGGAGGTGTATTCGTTTAGACTTCTTTTGTCTGGGAAGCTCTTTATTTGGCCTTCTATCTTGATTGAGAGCTTTGCTGGGTAAAGTAGTGTTGGTTGCAGGCCTGTGGTTCTCATTACTTGGAAAATTTTTGCCATTCTCTTCTGGCTTGGAGTATTTCCATTGAGAAGTCAGCTGCTAACCTTATCGGGCCCCCTTGTATGTTACTCCCTTTTCTCCCTTCCTGCCTTTAAGATTCTCTCTTTGTCTTGGAATTTTGCCATTTTAATTATGATGTGTCTTGAAGTGGGCCTCTTTGGTTTCCTCTTGATTGGGACTCTCCGTGTTTCCTGGGTTCGTGTGAGTTTTTCTCTTTTATCAATTTAGGGAAATTTTCCATTATTACTTTTTCAAACAGGTTTTCTATACCTTGCTCTTCTTCTTCTTCTTGTGTTATTCCTATTATATGAATATTATTATATTTCATGTTGTTCTGCATTTCCCTTAATCCCTCTTGTTTCTTTTCTGAGCCTCTGTTCCTTTTCTTGCTCTTTCTGGGGTTGTTTTTTTTTTCCTACGTTGTCCTCCAGCTCACTGATCCCATCCTCTGCTTCATCTAGCCTGCTTTTGATTCCTTCTTCTGTGTTCTTCAGTTCTGAAATTGTATTCTTTATTTCCTCTTGTCCTTTGTTGATAGTTTATCTTTCCTTTTTCATTTTGATAGAATTCATTGGGTTCATTGTAATTTCCCTTTAGTTTTTGGTAATTCTGTGTGAGCTCATTAAGCTTCCTTATAACCAGTACTTTGAATTCAGTATCTGATAGTTGACTTGCCTCTTTTTCATTTAGCATTGTTTCTGAGACTTCCTCCTTTCATTTGGGGATTGTTTCTTTGTCTTCCCATTGTTTGTGAGACTCTTCCTGTTAGCCTCTGCTTCTTAAGTTGCTCTGTTCTTACCCACTGGATTTATGTTGTAATCTTCTCTGGTAGAATACCTGTGAGATTCAGTGGTTATAGTCTCCTTGATTTCCCGATCCTACTGATCTTGGGCTGTGGTTTATTTTGGCTCTGTGTATGTCTTTGGTTTTTGGTTATTGTTGGGTCTTTCTTTGCTGGGTCCTACCCACCAGCTGGTTTACTGAGGGTCATTCTGTTCCCTACCTCTTCTTTTCTGTTGTGCAGGTTGTGTTGGAAGTGGTTCTTCCGTGTGTACAAGGTTCTGAGGCTTTTCTCTTGCTCTTGTTCAGTTGTTTCTTCTGAGTAATTTCTCCACTGTTTATTTGTATTTCCAGATAGGTCCTGGGTTGAGTTAGTTTGGCTTCCACTCCCTCCTTCACCTTTTTCTGTTGTTATGTGTTGGTGGTTCCTTTGTTGGTGGGTTTCCTCTTCCAGGAGGTATCCTGGTATTCACAGCTTCTACCTACTCTTTTTTGTGATAGGTTGGAGGGGGAAGGCAAAATGGTTTTAGACAGCAGGAGTGTATTCCCACCAGCAGTGAATGAAGGTTCCTTTTTCTCCACAACCTTTCCAACAGTTGTTATTTTCTTGTTGATTGTAGTCCTTCTTGCAGGTATGAGGAGTTACCTCATTGTGGTTCTGATTTGTGTTTCCCTAATAGCTAGTGAGTTGAGCATCTTTTCATATATAAGAGGGAGAGGTGCTCAAAACACAGAATTTATTTTAAGAAATTGTGCATTTATTCTTACTTGTTTAAACTTTAGTCACCTTCAAAGTACTTTCCATTTGATGCAAAACACGTGTCAAGACTTTATTCAACTGTTCAAAACAGTTTTGAACTCATCAATTTTGATGCTTTTTAGTGCTTTTGTTGTTTTTTTTACCTCTTCCACATTGGCAAAACATTTACCTTTGAGGACTTTTTTCATCTTGGGAACAAAAAAAGTCACTTGGGACAAGATTGGATGAATAGGGAGGGTGGGGCACAGGGGTCATGCCATTTTTGTCAAGAACTGCTGAGCATGCAGTGTGGTGTGGGCATGTGTGTGCTTGTAAATCACCTCTCATGAAATGCGCAAACACCTTGAAAGCCTTTAACAAAATTCACTGAAGTCAAACACAGCCTCTCACAACACCACCAGATGGCACACTGCTACAGATGGGTTCCTAGAACACTTATTTAGTGAGGGGAAGCCTACACTTCAAGGGTCCTGCCCTTCAGAAGATAATTCTGGTTTTTTAGGATCCCCGTTTGTATGTCTTCTTGGGAGAGATGTCTGTTCATGGTTCCACCCAATTTTAATTGGATTTTATTGTTGTGGAGTTCTATGAACTTTTAAATATCCATATTTTGGGTGTTAGCTCTTTATCAGAGGTATTATTTGCAAATATCTCCTCCTATCCAGTTGGTAGCCTTTTTGTTTTGTTAATGGCTTCTTTTATTATGCAGAAGCTTCTTAGTTTGATATAGTCCAATTCATTTATTTTTGCCTTTACTTCCCTTGCCTTTGGGGTTAAAGTTATAAAATCCTCCCTGAGACCAAGGTCCATAAGTTTTGTACCTATGTTTTCTTCTATATATTGTTTTGGGTCTTATATTTAGGTCTTTGATACATTTTAAGTTAATTTTTGTCTATGGTAAAAATAGCAGTCTGGTGTCATTTTGTATATGGTTTTCCAATTTTCCCAGCATCATTTACTGAAGAGGCTTTATTCCAGAAGTGTATGTTTTTTGTTCCTTGGTTGAAAATTATTTGACTATATATCTCTGGATTTATTTCTGAGCTCTCAATTATGTTCCATTGGTCTGAGTGTCTTTATCTGCGAATACCATGATTTTTTGATTGTTGTCACTTTGTAGTATAATTTGAAGTTAGGTTGTGGGATACTTCCAGTTTTGTTCTTTTTTTCCTCAGGATCCCCTTGGCTATTCAGGGTATTTTGTGGTTTCATACAAATTTCATGACTCTTTATTCTCTTTATTTTAAAAAAATTCATTTGGATTTTAATGGGTATTGCATTTATTCTGTATATTGCTTTGGGAAATATGGCCATTATAACTCTGTTGATTCTTTCAATCCATGAATATTTTCCCATTTCTTTGTGACTTCAGTTTTCTTTTAATAATGTCTTCATAGTTTTCAATGTATAGACCCTTTACTTTGTTTTTGTAAATATATTTTATTGATTATGCTATTACAACTGTCCCACTTTTTTTCTCCCCTTTATTACCTTCCGATCTGTACCGCCCCTCCCACCAGTAATCCCTCCCACCCCCCTTAGTTCATGTCCATGGGAGGTACATATAAATTTTTTGGCATCTCCATTTCCTATACTATTCTTAACTTCCGGCTGTGTATTTTATTACTACCATTTATGCTTCTTATTCCCTGTACCTTTTCTTCCATTCTCCTCCCTCCTCCTTCTCGCTGATAACCCTCCATGTGAGCTCCATTTCTGTGAATCTGTTCCTGTTCTAGTTTGCTTAGTTCATTTTTGGTTTTGTTTTTTTAGGTTCGGTGGTTCATAGTTATGAGTTTGTTGTCATTTTAGTATTCATATTTTTGATCTTCTTTTTCTTAGATAAGTCCTTTTAACATTTCATATAAGGCCTTGGTGATGATGAACTCCTTTAATTTGACCTTATCTGGGAAGCACTTTATCTGCCCTTCCATTCTAAATGAAAGCTTTGCTGGATAGAGTCATCTTGGATGTAGGTCCTTGCCTTTCATGACTTCGAATACTTCTTTCCAGCCCCTTCTTGCCTGCAAGGTTTCTTGTGAGAAATTAGCTGATAGTCTTATGGGAACTCCTTTGTAGGTAACTGTCTCCTTTCCTCTTGCTGCTTTTAAGATTCTCTCCTTATCTTTAATCTTGGGTAATGTAATTATGATGTGCCCTGGTGTGTGCTTCCGTGGGTCCAACTTCTTTGGGACTCTCTGAGCTTCCTGGACTTCTGGGAAGTCTATTTCCTTTGCCACATTGGGGAGGTTCTCCTTTGTTACTTGTTCAAGTAAGTTTTTGATTTCTTGCTCTTCCTCTTCTTCTTCTGGCACTCCTATGATTGGGATGTTAGAACGTTTAAAGTTGTCCCAGAGGTTCCTAAGCCTCTCTTCATTTTTTTGAATTCATGTTTCTTCATTCTGTTCTGGTTGAATGTTTATTTCTTCCTTCTGGTCCAAATCATTAATGTGAGTCCTGATTTCCTTCCCTTCTGGTTCCCTGTATATTTTCCTTCGTTTCACTTTTTGTAACCTTCAGTTTTCCCTCTATTTTGCAACCATACAACCATTTCTGTGAGCACCCTGATTACCAGAGTTTTGAACTTTGCATCTGATAAGTTGGCTGTCTGTTTGTCCCTTAGTTGTATTTTTTCTGGGGTTTTGATCTGTTCTTTCATTCCGGCCATGTTTCTTTGTCTCTACCCTGTTACATTGTAAGGGGTGGAGTTTAGGTATTCACCAAGGCAGGGCAACCCACTTCACTGCTTTGTGGTGCTGTATATGGGGGAGGGGGTAAGAGAGGGAATAATGCCGCTTGCTTGGCTGTCTTCTGGCTTTCGGTCACTTCTTCCGCTACCCAGAAGCAAATTAGGCCCTTCTGGTGCCTAATTTCCCAGGTGGGTAGTTTTGTTTATGTTCTAGGACCTCATGGGTTTCTTCTGAAAGCTCTCCTGTGAGGCTGGGAGTTTCTCCCACCGCCACAGCCCTCACAGGTTTTTACAGCCAGAGGTTTTGAGGCTTTCTTTTCCCACACTGGAACCCTTTGTTGCGTGGTCTATCTTGCTCCCCATTTGTTTCTCCTGGTTTATCTGCACACAAATGTGGGACCGCCAGCTGCCTGCCCCTTTGCTCTGCATCCTCTCTGCCCTGGCTCCCTGTTTCCACCCCCTCCTTCCGGTCTGGATGAATGTTTCTTCTTTAATTCCTTGGTTGTTTGACTTCCATATAGTTTGATTTTCTGGCAGTTACGGTTGTTTTTTGTTTTTAAAGTTGTTGTTGTCCTTCTCTTGGTTGTACAAGAAGGCACTGTGTATCTATATGCTTCCATCTTGGCTGGAAGTCACTTTGTTAAATTAAGTTTTGTCCTAGGTATTTTTTTGTTGTTGCAATTCCAAGTAGAATTGTTATTTTCATTTCTTTTTCTGAAATTTCATTGTTTGTATGTAGGAACACAATGGGTTTTTGTATCCTGCAACTTTACTGTATTTTTTTATCGTTTCTAATAGTTGTTTGGGTGAGTTTTAGGGTTTTCTACACAAACAATTACATCATCAGTAAAAGTGACAGTTTTACTTTCCTAGTCCCAATTTGGATACCTTTTATTTGTTTCTCTTGCTTGATGGCTGTGGCTAGGACTTCTAGTACAGTTTTGAATAACAGTGGTGAGAGTGTTCATCCTTGTCTTGTTCATGACTTTAGAGGAAAAGTTTTCATTTTTTTTCTCCATTGAGTATGATATTGGCTGAGGGTTTGTCATATATGGCCTGTAGTATGTTGAGGTACTTTCGTTCTATACCCATTTTATTGAGTGTTTTAATCATAAATAGATGTTGTATCTTATCAAGTGTTTTTTCTCCATCTATTGATATGATCATATGATTTTTATCCTTTATTTTGTTAACGTGTATTACATTGATCGATTTAAGTATGTTAAACCATTCTTGTGCCCCTGGAATAAACACTTGATCGTTATGTATTGTGTTTAATGTATATTTGATTTGCTAGTATTTTGTCTAGGATTTACATCTGTATTCATCAGAGATATCAGTCTATAATTTTTTTGTGTGTGTTATTCTCGCCAGGTTTTGGTATCACAGTTACCTTGGCCTCAGAAAAGGAGTTAGGAAGTATTGCCTCTTCAGTTTTTTTGGAAGAGTTTGAGAAGGACAGGTATTAAATCTTCGAATGTGTGGTAGAAGTCACTACTGAATCGTTGTAGTCCTGGACTTTGACTCTTTGGGGTTTTATTTTTTATGATTGCTTCTATTTCCTCACTGTTGATCTGTCTATTTAGAATTTCCAGTTATTTGTGATTCAGACTAGGATGGTTATAGTATTTCTAAGAGCTTGTCCATTTCTTGTAGGTTATTGAATTTAGTGGCATATCACCTCATAGAATTCTTGTATAATCCTATATATTTCTGTGATACCTGTAGTGACTTCTCATTCACTTCCAATTGTATTTATTTGAGTCTTTGCTCTCTCTTCCTTAGTGAGTCTAACCCGAGGTTTGTGAATTTTATTAATTTTTTCAAAGAACAATTTCTTTAATTAATTTTTTCTATTGTCTTTTGTTTCCTATTTGTTTAATTCTGCTACAGTTTTTATTATTTCTGCCTTTTACTGACTTTGGGCTTTGTTCTTTTTTCTCTAGTTTTTCAAGGTGAATGTTAGGTTTCTTTATTTGAGACTTTTCTTGTTTTTTAAGGCAGGTTGTGAAGCTATACACTTCCCTGTTATTAATGCTTTTGCTGTCTCCCCCAAATTTGGTGTGTTGTATTGTCATCCTTATTTGTCTCTGTAACTTTTGATCTTTTTTACTACTTCTTTGACCTAGTCATTGTTTAGTGGTATGTTGTTTAATATCCACATACTTGTGGTTGTTCCCACTTTCTTTTTTCAGTTGGTTTCCAATTTCAAAGCACTGTGGTTGGAGGATATGCTTGGTATGATTTCTGTCTTCTTAAATTGTTGAGGCTCGTTTTGTGTCCCAATATATGGTCTCTCCTTGAGAATGATCCATGTGCCCTAGAGAAGAATGTGTAATCTGGGGTTTTGGGGTAAAGGGCTCTGTAAATATTGTTTATATCCATTTGCTCTAATATGTCATTTAAGGCTGATATTATTGATTTTCTGTTTGAATGATCTATTTGTATTATGGGGTATTTAGGTCCCGTACTATAATTGTTTTTTGTCAGTTTTTCCCTTTTGTTCTTAGTTATTCTATGTATTTTGGTCCTCCCAGATTGGGTACATGTATATTAATGTGTTATGCTTTCTTAATGTATTGTCCCCTGTATCATTATCAAATGTCCATCTTAGTCTTTTGTTACCTTTTTTATCTTAAAATCTATTTTGTCAGATATAGATACAGCTACATCTACTTTTCTCTGGATACTGTTTGCTTGGAGTATCATCTTTCACTCTTTCACTTTGAGTCTGTGTTTGTTTTTGCAGCTGAGATATATTGTCTGAAGGCTGCATGTTTGGTGGGTGTTTTTTTTTTTGATCCGACCTTCTACTCTGTGTCATTTTATTGGAGTTCAGTTTATTTATATTCAGGGTAATTATTGACATATAATATAGTCATTTTACTTTTTGTTTTCCAGTAGCTCCATGTATTCATTGTTACTTTTCCCTTGTGTTCTGTTACTTAAATTTGGTGGTATTATATGATATTTTTTTCTCTTTTTTTATGTAAAGTGTCTCAGTTCTAGATATTGTTTGTGGGAAGAAACCTATTAGGTTTATGTAGAAGAAAGTTTCACATATATGAGAAAAAGTCTCTCTGGAAAAAGTACAACTATTGTTAATATAACAAGAACACTTGGCGTGATATCATTGTAACCTGGCAGCCAAGGAGAGAGGACTACAATGCGCATGTGTGAACAATGATGACTTCACTGTACTAGTCAGTGGGGACAGTAGATGTCATTTAATGAGCATGTATACTGTGTGGCCATTGCATTCAAAATGACTTTGAGTGAGTAGAGCCACAAATCTGCATCAAATTTTGCATTAAACTTGAATATTGCTCTGCAGGAACTATTTCTTTGGTTGAGAAGGCGACAGCTATGGGTAACTGGTTGGTGATTGGCAGCTTCATCACGCCAACATGCCAGCTCATGCATCACATCTCATGCAGAGTTTTTTCGTAGAACATCAAATCATCCTGGTGACTTACCCCCCGCCCCCCACCAGCCCAGATTTGGCACCCTGTGACTTCTGGCTTCTCCCAAAACTAAAATCACCTTTGCAAGGAAAGAGATTTCAGACCATCAATGAGATTCAGGAAAATACAATGGGGCAGTTTTAGCTTTCAGTCAAGATGGTGACATAGGCAGACATGGCTCGCCTCTTCGCACAACCACATCAAAATTACAACTAAAATATAGAACGACCATCACTCAGGAATGTCAAAAATCAAGTTGAGTGGAAGTCTGACAACTATGAAATTGAGTTGAGTCGAAGTCTGAAAATTACAGAATTGAAGAAACCACATTCTTTCAGACTGGTAGGAGGGTCATGGATGAGCAGCGGGCTGACTCTACACCCATGTAAATATAAATTTGGGAGGGATATCTCGGAAGCGAGGAGTCCCAGACCCACAAAAGGGCCCCAGCCCAGGATTCCAGTGCCAGAAAGATAAGTCCCCTCAACTTATGGCTGCGAAAACCAGTGAGTGGGAAATGAGTTGGTAGAGGAGGTTGCTATAGCCTTAAGCAGTTCCCCTTGGACAACCCACACACAGACTCACCTATTCAGATTTGCTCCCTCTGAGCTCCAGCACTGGGGTGGCAGCTTGAAGGGCACCAGTGGAATACAGGGAGAGACTGAAGTGTCTGGTATTTTGGCCCGCAGAGGCCATTGTTACTTTGCGGAGCTCTCCCCTGACAGAGCCGGTATCTGAGATTCCATCAACCTGGAGTGACCCACCTTCCAAATCCACAGAAGCTCTACCCCACCCAATTTACAGGCCCACCCAAGCTGCTTTTCCATAAGAAAGGCTGGTCTTGGCTCCTAAATCCTATCAAACAAGCAAGAGCTGGCTTCAGTGAGCCCTAGCAGCAGCCACATTAGAGTCACAGCTTGGCTTCACTTGGGAATCTCAATGCCTAGCACAAATAGCAGCCATCTCAGATTTCTTTACAGCTCAGGCAGGGTGCCCTGGGCAAAACACCATTGGAAGTTGTCCTTGAACTACACCATCTGAGAAACCCCAGAGCAAATGTGCACAGTGGGTAGCTACAGACCACATTGGAGCAAGACCACCCTACCCCTGCACAGCGGATCCTCCACAGAGGGTGGAGGTTGGTGATCAGTGGTCATAGCCAGTCCTTGCAGCTGACTGACCTCGGTAAATCCCTCCCATTGATCTGCCAACAGCAACCAAGGCTCAATTACAAGAGGAGAGTGTACTCAGCCCACATGAAGGGTGCACTATGAATACCCAGCTCGGGTGATAGGGGAGGCTGTGCCACTTGACCCTACAGGACAGCCACTACATTAGGCCACACGACCAAGACATGAGTCAAAGCAACTCTACTTAATACATAGAAATAAACACAGGGTGGCTGCCAAAATGAAGAGACAAAGAAACATGGTCCAAGTGAAAGAACAGATCAAAATTCCCGAAAAGCTAAGTGCAATGGAGATAAGCAATCTACTAGATGCAGAGTTCAAAACACTCTTTGTAAGGATACTCAAGTAACTTAGCAAGGACCTCAACAGCATGAAAAAGATCCAGTCAGAAACAACGGATACACTAATTGAAATGAACAGTTTAAAGGGAAACAACAGAATGGATAAAGCCGAGAATCAAATCAATGTATTTGGAACATAAGGAAGCAAAAAATAGCCACACAGAACAAGAAGAATCAAAAAGGATCCCCCCAAATGAGGATAGTATAAACAACCTCTGGGACAACATTAAGAGGTCCAAGATTCGCCTCATAGAGGTGCCAGAATGAGAAGAGAAAGAGCAAGAAATTGGAAATCTATCTGAAAAAATAGTTGAAAAAAAACTTTCCTAATTTGGTGAAGGAAATAGACATTCAAGTCCTGGAAGTGCAGAGACTCCCAATTATAATGGATGCAAATAGGTCCACTCCCAAGACACATCATTATTAATAGGCCCAAGGTTAAAGATAGAGATTTTTAAAAGCAAGAGAAAATAAGTTAGTTATTGGAAGGTTGCCAAATGGGGAGGGGGAGTGAGAGGGAATGAATGGGTGAAGAGGTGAGGGGATTAAGAAGTACAAATAGATAGTTACAGAATAGCCATGGGGATATAAAGTACAGTATAGGAAATGGAGTAGCCAAAGAACTTGTAAGGTGACCCATGGACATGAATAATGGTGGGGGGATTGCCTGAGGGAATAGGGGGTGCTGAGTGGAGGGATTAAAGGGGGGCAAATCAGAACAACTATAATAGCATAATCAATAAAATATAATTGAAAATAAAATACAATGGGGCAGCTGATGGAGATTGGGAGAACTGAGGTCCAAAGGTGCCTACTTTGAGGGGACTGAGGCATCATTGTCCTATGTACAGTGTTTCTTCTATCTTGTATCTTCAATACAAGTCTCTATTTTTCACATTACATGGCTAGATACCTTCTAGACAGACCTCATACAGTATTTCTTTTTCTTCTCATTGCATCTTATATCCATTTCCTTTCGGAAATTCAGCTTTACCCCCTCTCCTTTTATTGTTTTTTGTCATAAATGATTCCTTTTTTTTTAATGCTGTGTGTTCATTTCCAAATTGTAGTAGCTATTGTCTTATTTTATAAGTATTTTTAACTCCTTTAACCCTGTGTCATATTTAAGTGTATAATACCTTATTCTGAACAAGTGTTGCAGTTTTCTTCTGTCTTTTAGTCATATTACTCATAGTTTTTTATCTTTTTGTCTTTTTGTTTCAGGTAGAAGAACACTGTTTAGTATTTCTTGTAATGCAAGTCTTGCGGTGGTAAATTCCCTCAGCTTCTTTATGTCTGGAAGTCTTTATTTCTCCTTCATTATCTAGGGAATGATTTTGCTGGATATATTATTCTTGATTGGTGATTTCTCTCTTTTGATAATTTGAATATTTGATTCCACTGTCTCCTAACTAGTAGGGTTTATGTTGGAAAATTTGATGATAACCTAATGGGATTTCCATTATGGGTTACCAGCTTCGTTTTTCTGGCTGCCTTGAGAATTTTTTCTTTGTCATTAATTTTTGACATTTTTAATATCATGTGCCTGGCAGAAGGCCTTTTTGGATTGAGATAATTAGATGATATTCTATTTCCTTCTTAGATTGGAGTATCCAGTTCTTTCCATAGGTTTGGGAAGTTCTCACTGATTATTCGTTTGAATAGGCTTTCTGTTCCTCTTTTTTTTCTTTTCCTGGTATACTCATTTCATTTATTATTCTTTTTTTTTAGACCCCAGTCTATCTCTTCTTCTATCTGAGTCATTTCTGGATTTCTGTCTTTGATATCTAATTATTTTCTTCATCTGGTCCTCTCTATTTCCTAAGCTCACTGGTTCATATTCAATTGTTTTATTGAGTTCTTCAGCTCCGGAATTTGTTTGGTTCTTTTCTGTAATTTCAGTCTTTTTGGTAAAGTAGCCCCTTTTTCATTGATTTTATTTCAGAGTTCATTAAACTGCCTTTCTGAGTTTTCATGTATCTTGTTTTCTTTTCCCCCCAGAACTGCAATCTTGAATTCTCTGTCATTTAAATAACTTATTTCTACACTTTTAAGTTTATTTTCTGAAGATTTTTCATTTTCTTTCTTTTTTTTAATTTTTATTGTTATTCAATTACAGTTGTATGCCTTTTCTCCCCTTCCCTCCCCCCCACCGCAGCAGAACCAACCTCCCTCCCCCACCCCCACCATCCCCCCCGATTTTGTCCATGTGTCCTTTATAGTAGTTCCTGAAAACCCTTCTCCCCACTGTCCCCACCCTACTCCCCCCTGGCCACTGCTAGACTGTTCCCAACCTCAGTGTCTCTGGTTGTATTTTGTTTGCTTTTTTCTTTTGTTGATTATGTTCCAGTTAAACGTGAGATCATATGGTATTTGTCCCTCACCGCCGGCCTTATTTCACTTAGCATAATGCTCTCCAGTTTCATCCATGCTGTTGCAAAGGGTATAAGCTCCGTCTTTCTCTCTGCTGCGTAGAAATCCATTGTGTAAATATACCATAGTTTTTAGATCAACTCATTTGCTGATGGGCACTTAGGTTGCTTCCAGTACTTGGCTATTGTAAATTGTGCTGCTATGAACATTGGGGTGCACAGGTTCTTTTGGATTGGTGTTTGAAGGTTCTTAGGGTATAATCCCAGCAGCACAATTTGCTGTGTCAAAGGGCAGTTCCATTTTTAGTTTTCTGAGGACATTCCATACTGTTTTCCACAGTGGCCACACCAGTCTGCATTCCCACCAACAGTGCACTAGGGTTCCCTTTTCTCCGCATCCTCTCCAACATTTGTTTCTGGATTTGTTTATGTTGGCCACTCTGACTGGTGTGAGATGGTACCTCATTGTGGTTTTAATTTGCATCTCTCTGATGACTAGTGATGCTGAGCATCTTTTCATATGTCTCTGGGCCCTCTGTATGTCTTCCTTGGAGAAGTGTCTGTTCAAGTCCTTTGCCCATTTTTTAATTGGGTTGTGTGTCTTCCTGGAGTGGAGTCATGTGAGTGCTTTATATATTTTGGAGATCAGGCCCTTGTCTGAGGTATCATTGGCAAATATGTTTTCCCATACTGTTGGTGCTCTTTTCATTTTAATGCTGTTTTCTTTAGCCACACAGAAGATTTTTATTTTGATGAGGTCCCATTTGTTTATTCTTTCCTTTATGTCCCTTGCTTTAGGGGACATGTCTGTGAGGATGTTGCTGCGTGGAATGTCTGAGATTTTCCTGCCAATGATTTCCTGGAGGACTTTTATGGTGTTACAACTTATATTTAAGTCTTTTATCCATCTTGAGTTTATTTTTGTGTATGGCGTAAGTTGGTGATCAAGTTTCATTTTTTTGCACGTAGTTGTCCAGATCTCCCGACACCATCTGTTGAAGAGGCTGTTTTTGCTCCATTTTATGCTCCTGCCTCCTTTGTCAAATATTAATTGACCATAAAGACTTGAGTTTATTTCTGGGCTCGCTGTTCTGTTCCATTGGTCTATGTGCCTGTTTTTATGCCAGTACCAGGCTGTTTTGATTACCGTGGCCTTGTAATACAGTTTGATATCAGGTATTTTGATCCCTCCTGCTTTGTTCTTCTTTCTCAAAATTGCTGCAGCTATTCGGGGTCGTTTATGGCTCCATATAAATTTCTGAAATGTTCGTTCTATATCTGTGAAGTATGTCATGGGTACTCTAATAGGATTGCATTGAATGTATAAATCGCTTTGGGTAGTATGGTCATTTTGATGATGGTAGTTCTACCAATCCATGAGCATGGTACATGTTTCCGTTTGTTTGTGTCTTCCTTAATTTCTTTCTTCAGTGTTGTGCAGTGTTCTGAGTATAGGTCTTTTACCTCCTTGGTTAGATTTATTCCTAGGTACTTTATTTTTCTTGTTGCTATACCAAATGGGATTTTTTTCCTGATTTCTGTTTGCAGTTTCGTTGTTGGTGTACAGGAATGCCTTTGATTTCTGAGTATTGACTTTGTATCCAGCTGTTTTGCCAAATTCATTTATTAGGTCGAGTAGTTTTTTGGTGGAGTCTATAGGATTTTCCATGTACACTATCATGTCATCTGCAAACAGTGACAGTTTCATTTCCTGCTTTCCATTTTGGATGCCTTTTATATCTTTTTTTTGTCTGATTGCTGTGGCTAGGACTTCCAATACTATGTTGAATAGGAGTGGTGAGAGAGGGCATCCTTGTCTTGTTCCTGATCTTAGTGGGAAAGCTCTAAGTTTTTGTCCATTGAGTATGATGTTGGCTGTAGGTCTCTCATATATGGCTTTTATTATGTTGAGCAATGCTCCCTGTATTCCCACTTTGCTGAGTGTTTTTATCAGAAATGGGTGCTGTACCTTATCAAATGCTTTTTCTGCATCTATTGATATGATCATGAGATTTTTGTCTTTGCTGTTGTTGATGTGATGTATTATGTTTATTGATTTGCGAACATTGTACCATCCTTCCATTCCTGGGATGAATCCCACTTCGTCATGGTGGATGATCTTTTTAATGTATTGCTGGATGCGGTTTGCCAATATTTTGTTGAGAATTTTAGCGTCTATGTTCATCAGAGATATTGGCCTGAAGTTTTCTTTCTTCGTTGTGTCTTTATATGGTTTTGGGATTAAGATGATGCTGGCTTCATAAAAAGAGTTTGGGAGTCTTCCATCAGTTTGGAGTTTTACGAATAGTCTGTGAAGGATAGGGGTTAGCTCTTCCTTAAATGCTTTCTAGAATTCTCCTATGAAACCATCCGGTCCCAGGCTTTTGTGTGTTGGGAGTTTTTTGATGACTGGTTGAATTTCCTCTGCTGTTATTGGTCTGTTCAGGTTTTCTGCTTCTGCATTCAGTTTTGGAAGATTATATTTTTCTAGAAATGTGTCCATTTCACCTAGGTTTTCAAATTTCTTGGCATACAGTTCTTCGTAGTAATTTCTTACAATCCTTTGTATTTCTGTGGTATCAGTTGTAATCTCTCCACTTTCATTTCTAATTCTGTTTATTTGGATCCTCTCTCTTTTTTTCTTGATGAGCCTACTTAAAGGCTTGTCGATTTTGTTTATCTTTTCAAAGAACCAGCTTCTGGATTCATTGATCCTTAGAATTGTGCTTTTAGTCTCTATGTCATTTAGTTCTGCTCTGATCTTGATTATTTCCTTCCTTGTGCTTGCTCTGGGCTGTCTTTGTTGTTGTTCCTCCAGTTCTTGTAGGCGTAGGGTTAGGTTGTTTGTTTGGAATGTTTCTATCTTTTGAAGGTAGGCCTGTATTGCTATGAACTTCCCTCTCAGGACTGCCTTTGCTGTGTCCCATAGGTTTTGGGTTGTTGTGAGTTCGTTTTCATTTGTTTCCAGGAAGTTTTTGATTTCTTCCCTAATCTCGTTCTTGACCCATTCGTTGTTTAATAGCATGCTATTCAGTCTCCATGATTTTGAGTGTTTTGGGTTTTTACCCTTGGGGTTGGTTTCTAGTTTCAGACCCTTGTGGTCAGAGAAGATGCTTGATATGATTTCAATTTTCTTGAATTTGTTGAGGCTTGCTTTGTGTCCTGTCATGTGGTCTATCTTTGAAAAAGTTCCATGGACACTTGAAAAGAATGTGTATTTTGCTTCTTTGGGATGAAAAGCTCTGTATATATCAGTTAAGTCCATTTCCTCTAGGGTATTGTTAACTGACACAATATCCTTGTTGATATTTTGTTTGGAAGACCTATCCATTTTTGATAGTGGGGTGTTAAAATCCCCTACTATAATTGTGTTGCTGTCAATATCTTTCTTGAAATCCTCCAAGATTTTCTTTATGTATTTGGGTGCTCCTATGTTGGGTGCATATATATTTACAATGTTTATGTCTTCTTGGTGGATTCTTCCTTTGAGTATTATGAAGTGACCTTCTGGGTCTCTCTTTATGGCCCTTCTTTGGAAGTCTATTTTGTCTGATATGAGTATTGCTACCCCTGCTTTTTTTTCCTGTCCGTTTGCTTGGAAAATTTGTTTCCAGCCCTTCACTTTCAGTCTTTGTGGGTGTTTTGTTCTGAGGTGGGTGTCTTGTAGGAAGTATGTGTGTGGGTCATGTTTTCTTATCCATTCAGCTGTTCTATGTCTTTTGATTGGAGCATTTAATCCATTTACGTTTAAGGTTATTATCGATAGGTAGTTATTCATTGCCATTATTTCCTACCTGTGTTCCTCTGTCTTTCTCTTTTCCTTCCTTTCCTTAAAGCAGTCCCTTTAGCATCTCTTGCAGAGCTGGTTTGGTGGAGCTGTATTCTTTTAGACTTCTTTTGTCTGGGAAACTCTTTATTTGGTCTTCTATGTTGATTAAGAACCTTGCTGGGTAAAGTAGTCTTGGTTGCTGGCCTCTGTTTCTCATTACTTGGAATATTTTTTGCCATTCTCTTCTGGCTTGGAGCGTTTCCATTGAGAAGTCAGTTGCTAACCTTATTGGGGCTCCTTTGTATGTTACTTTCTTTTTCTCCCTTGCTGCCTTTAAGATCCTCTCTTTGTCTTGGAAATTTGCCATTTTAATTATGATGTGTCTTGCAGTGGGTCTCTTTGTGTTCTTCTTGCTTGGGACTCTCTGTGTTTCCTGGATTTGGGTGACTTTTTCTCTCCTCAGATTAGGGAAATTTTCATCATTACTTTTTCAAACAGGTTTTCTATCCCTTGCTCTTCTTCTTCTCCTTCTGGTATTCCTATTATACGGATATTGTTACGTTTCATGTTGTCCTGCATTTCCTTTATTGCCTCTTCATTCTTTCTGAGCCTCTTTTCCTTTTCTTGCCCTGTCTGGTGTTTTTTTCTACTTTGTCCTCCAGCTCGCTGATCCGATCTTCTGCTTCATCAAGTCTGCTTTTCATTCCTTCTACTGCGTTCTTCAGTTCAGAAATTGTATTCTTCATTTCCTCTTGGCTCTTGTTGATAGTTTCTATTTCCTTTTTCATGTTGATATAGTTCTCAGTGAGTTCATTGTAGTTTCCCTGTAGTTTCTGGTAGTTCTCTTTGAGCTCAGAGAGCTCAGTCAGCTTCCTGATAACCATTGCTTTGAACTCAGTATCTGATAGTTGACTTGCCTCTTTTTCAGTTAGCATTCTTTCTGAGACTTCCTCCTTTCCTTTCATTTGGGGATTGTTTCTTTGTCTTCCCATTGTTTGTGAGACTCTTCTTGTGAGCCTCTGCTTCTTAAATTGATCTATTCTGACTCCCTGGGTTTATGGTATGAACTTCTATGGTAGAATGCCAGTGGGATTCAGTGGTGCTGTCTCCTTAATCTCCTGTGCTCGCTGGTCTTGAGCTGACGTTTATGGGTGTAACACGGTCTAACTCTAGTCTTTTCAGCACTCCAGGTTTTTTTGTCTTACCTGTGGGAAAAAGAGAAAAGGGGGAAGAAAGGAAAAAAAATGGAAGGGAAGGAGGGAAAAAGGAAATAGAAAAGGAGTAAAGAAAGGAAGGAAGAGGGAATTAAGAAAGATTGGAGGCAAGATAAGAAGGAATTTTAACAAAAATTAAAACATAGGAATAAATAAAAGAAGGCAGGAAGAAAGCATAGGAAAGGTAAAGGATGGGAGGAAGAAGGAACGAATAAAAAAAAAGAAAGGAAGAAGGAATTCAGAGGGAAAGGAGGAAAGGGAAAACAAAACAAAACAAACAAAATCTTCTGCTGGCTTTAAACTGGTCAGGTTAGTTCTGCTGGTCGTCCTGTCTGTGGAAAGGGAGGGGGTGGTTGGAAGGATTGGTTTCACTTTTCTCCCTTCCTGGGCCACACTCTTCGCTGTTGTTCAGCCTGCAGTCCAGTTCCTCATGGTCCTTCTGCTCCCCAGTAGGCCTTTAGTTCGCCAGTTGTGCTGTCCTTGGGTTGCACCAATTAGGTGCAGTTCACACTCTACCTTCTTGCTCTTTGCTGACTGAGATGCTAGGGGCTCTGGGTGCTGCTATGGGGTAGTTCAGCCCCCTACTGGGTTGAGTCTTTCCGGGGAATGCAGTCTCCCCTATCCCTGCAGCTCTCCTCTGCTGGGTGTTCTGCCTTTGTCCTAGAGAGCTAGTAGGCCCTGCAGGGCTCTGTGCGCAGGTGTTAGGTAGTCGTTGTAGGTGTGGTCCCTGGCAGGCAGGCAGCCAGGCCGTTGATCAGCCAATTCAGCCCAGCCAATCCAGCCGCTTTGTGCTTGGGATGTGCGCAGCTGGCCGATCCAGCGGCTTTGTGCTTGGGTCTCTTTGGCGGGCGGGGCTGCTTTGGGACTGAGTTAGGCGGCACTCGGGTCCACTGTTTTGGGCCTTGGGTAGAGCAGCTAGCCTCTGTTCCAGATGCTCTCCCACCTGAGGTTTCAGGCATGGGCGCCCCGCGGGGGTTTCATGTGTGGGCCCCCATTTCGCTAATCTGCGTGTGCGCAACCGGGCTTCAGGTGAGCGCCGGGGCTGCTTATCCCTCGTTGGCAGTCCAGGGGCAGAGGGGGGAGGGGCGCCGGGGTCGTTACTGCTGCGGAGAGTTCTCTAACTAGCCCCTGAGTGCCTCTATTTTCTTTTTCTTTTTGAGAAATTCTTCCTATTCAAGCCCCCCAGTCCAAACATGTACCTGGCTGCTCACACGACTCAGCCTGGCTCTCTCCCGAGAATCCTGCAGCAGACCCTGTGCCCGGGCTGGTGCTTCAGCCTCCCTGGTCCCCGTGCTGGTCCCAGGGACCTTATTGTCCTTAAGCACTCTTCTTACATCAGATCTTTCAATGTCCTCTATCTTTGGTCTCTTATCTTCATATATGCTGGAATACTGTTGGCTGTTGGCTCTGCTCCTCAGATTAGCTAGGTGTTTCACTGGTGTTGAGGGGAAGTGGACTCTGCTCCCACCTATCTCGCCGCCATCTTTCCGGTATTGTTTTTTCATTTTCTTTCTAAGCTACCTTGTTACCTTGGTTCTCATGGTATTTGATGGATTATTTCTCTGCCCAGACATCTATGGGAATGAAATCTGCTCTTGAAAAAAAGTCTTTGACATTTGTGTTTAGCAGGTTGATAATAAGAAACCTTTCTTTCCGTTCCAGTAGGTGGCACCAAAGTGTAAGTTTTTATTTTCACTTACTTGTCTGGTGCTTCAGGGATCTCTGTGGGGCAGTGTTGCCTGGGCCATGGAAAATGCTCTGTATTCCCTGGGGATGTGGTCATGCTCCTCTGTAATCAGGTTGCCTCAGTCTCAGGGCACTGTTCCTGTGAGGGATTATGGTAGATGAAAAGGTTCCAGTCCCTTGAGATCCTAGCACTGCCTTCTGCAACTAGATGCTAACCAGCAGTGTTGTCTTATCTAAAGTGTTTCAGATGCTTCCATTGAGCACTGCTGTGATGTGTGAGGGCAAGGTGGACTGGGAGAGGCTGGTTTGTGCATTTGCGACTTTGTTCTCCTCCTAGTAATGGTGGCTACCAGAACTGGAGTTCTCTAAGACTCAGCCTGTAGATCTTTTCATCTACAGTCCTACCTAGGAAGATCTAATTCAGTATTGTTGCTTTAAATACCATCATTATCCTGGTGTTGCATATTTATTTCTCCAGCTCAGATTTCTCCCCTGAACTCTAGAGTCCTTTCTCCTAAAAGCTTCACTTAGATGTCTGATAGGCACTTCAAACTTAGTATAAGCAAAACTGAGTTCCTGGTCTCCCCACTCAGTACTGCTCCTCCCACCAGTCTTCTTTATCACAGATGGTGGAGACTCTGTTGTTCAACTTGTTAGGCCAGATACCTGAAGTCATCTTTGATGCCTCTTACTCTTATAATCCACAACTAATCTGACAGCAAATCTTGTTTTCTCTACTTTAAAGTTATATTTAGAATTTGACTGCTTTTAAACACCTTTACCACTCTTGCCCTTAACACATGTCAATGTCATGTCCTACGGCATTGCTGGGGTTTGAGCAGGAACATGGCATCTGAAATGCTTAGAATATGACCTTCAAGATTGTCTAGACCAGTAGTTGTCACACTCCCCCTCAGTTGGACCCTCAGTATTCATGCAGTGTCTCTGGGGCTACTGCTGGGAAGTTGAGTGGGAGACATTTGGGTGACCTTTCTCTCCACCTGCTTGACTTTTATCTGTTTTATATGTTTGGTTTCTGCACCAGATTTAGTTGAAAATTTTGTTTTTCTGCTTTAAAAAATACAATCTTTTGTGGCTGATTAGATATTTAAAGGCTGGACAGGGAAGATTGAAGACTCCTCTGTTTTGAAGACCTTGTCTTGAGACACTTGGTGAGAGGTGCTATGAGGAGAGGCAGGGCTTCTGGGGGCTGGCAGCTATGATCTGGGACATCACTTCTTAGCAGCTGTGGGTCCAAATCCAAATACTCATGTCATGCTGGCAGGGATATCTGGAGCCCTAAAATCCAGAGGGACTGAGGACACAGCGGGATGATTTTAGGTAATATATAATGATAGCCTACTGGGGAATCCTGGGACAATCAGAAATATTGGCTACCCATTGGTTTGAGATAGAAGTTTAAAGCTAATTTGTTTTCCAGTTATGACATTGAGGCAAGAGCCAGTATCTGTTACAAATAATTACAGACACTATTTTCCAGGACACATCTGGTTTGAGCCTCACAGCTACCTTCTGAGATATCTGTAACAGAAGAAAAACTAACACTAACAAAGGCTGTGAGACTTACCCAAGTCACACATCTAAGAAGGGGCAGAGCCAGGGCTGAATCAAAGTTGATCTGCCATAACAGCTGTGACAGATGTCATCAAATGGGGAATAGAGTCTGGAGTATGCAACTGGATGAGAATCTGACAAGATGTTGGCCTTTGTAACCACAGTATGTTCCAGTCTGCAGCAGCATTTTCTTTTCTGTTTATTGATTTGAGAAAGACATATATGTATATATAGAGAGAGAGGGAGAAATATCAGTCTGCTGTTTCACTCATTTATGCATTCATTGGTTGCTTCTCGTGTATGCCCTGACTGGGGATTGAACCCTCAACCTTGGTGTAATGGAACGACACTCTAACCAACTGAGCTACCCAGCTACAGCAGTTGTAGTATATCTGAACTCGCAAAATAACTAATGTAAAATTTTACATTTTAGTAAAGAGCTTTCACACCAATTATCTTCCACGATTCTGACAATGACCGTGAGTAAATGTTACCGGCATATTATGGGTGAGAAAATGGAAGTATGGAAAGGTAGAGATTTAGTGAAGGCTGCAAAATTGGTAAGCTGCAGATGAAGGAACAGAACCCAGGGCTTTGAAACGTTAGTGCAAGGCTAAAGAGCATTTTATGGGAATGTCATCATAACTTGTTATTGCTAGGGAAAGCAATCAAATTCAGTAATAAATCTGCTTGAGTAGGGGAGGGGTATCTAGGTGGTGGTGACCGACATGCAATTCCTGTTTCTGAAGTACCTTCTGTGGTTTGCTTTCTAATTCCTTCAAGCAGTAATGTCCTGCCTACCAGATATAGATTCTAGCAAGTCTGTTTCCTTTTTGACTAATATTACCACTTTGGAAAGTTGCAAAAAATTCATTTTCACTGAGTGTTCATCATTTTTAGAAAGAAGTTTTCCCATTTCCAGAAGTTAGCCAAGATGAACTTAATGAAATCAATCAGTTTGTGGGACCCATAGAAAAATTCTTCACTGAAGAAGGTACGTATGATTTTCTTTATTATTACCCATTTCCATTTTAAGGGCAATGCTTTGGTGTTTGTATTAGAAGCTGTATACAGAGGGGAAGCTCTCTTGAGTGCCATTAATCATGGGGAAATAGTGTCTATTGACAATGTTTTGCTTTATGGATTGTCTCAATGTCTATTTAATTATATTTGATTATAAGACATCTAATTTAGTGTTTCTCAAAGTATCTGGTGAAGGACCACTTTTAAACATTTCCAAAGTGTTGCAGACTGACACTTTTGTACAATCAATACAAATGAACAGCTAGAAAAATGAAATGAAAAAAAGCCAAGGACTTAAAAATATAAGCCCATATGTACTTGGTTGAGTAGCAATGTAAAATTGCTGTAAATGTTTCTAAAAGTTTACTCTCGATTTCTGTACTTAGCTTATTATGAACCAGGAATAGTTTGTAGACCAACAGCAGGCTGCAGACTGCAGGTTGAGGATACCAGTGTGGATGGTAGGATCCCTCCCTTAAAGTGGTCAGCCAACCCTGAAGAGCGTACAGGGGAGCAGTGATGATAGATTGACAGCAGTGCTTCTCCAACACTGAGGGCCCCATAGAGTTCTTATGTGGGTTTTATCTAGTAATATGTGCCTTAAGAGAAATTAAAACATAAATTAAAAAAATACTGTGTTCATTAATTTCTTTATTCAAAAATAATAGACCCATTATATGTTAGCATAAATATTTTTAGTGAAAAAATATCTCCAAACAAAAAATAGTGGAGTGGTTTTTTTTTATAGTTTTCTGAATCTTTTAAGTATTTGATTTATTGTAATATGCAGCAACAGATAAGAGAATTCAGTTCTCTTATCTTGATGGAACTAGATGGAATCTAGCTGAATTCTCATATCTGTGTATATACATTTAATCTGTGATACATATCATGAATTCTTTGGAAAACTGTACTGTACACTCATGACAGAATCTGAATTAAAATAGTTCGACACTGTACTCCTTGGAAGTGTCTCAGGCCCCCCAGGCACACTTTGAGAATTGTTGCTCTATGTCATTAACTGTCGGTATGTTGTTAGTTTAAAAAGTTGCTTAGTTGTATATATATCTTTTGATATCTGGATATATTTGTTTTTATTTTTGTTCTAGTTATCGTCTTGTATCTTTTTTTTTCAGGTCCTTAGTCCCTTGTTTTATTTAAACTTTCACTATCTGATTTGTCAGAGATTTTTTAAGCCTTATTGAGGTAACGTGTAGAGTTTGATAAATTTTGACATATGTGTACCTCTAAGGAATCATCAACATGAATAAGGTTATAAACATATCTATTATCCCTAAAAGTTTTCTAATGTCCCTTTCATTGCCTCCCTGTCCCTAGATCACCACCAATCCTCTCTGTCACAGTACATTAGTTTGCATTTTCTGGAAGGTTATTTTAAAAGAATCATACATTATGTATGTTTTTATCCAGCTTTTTTCAGCATAAGTTTGATTTTCACTATTTGCATATACCAATGGTTTATTCCTTTTTAATGCTGAGTAGTATTTCTTTGTATGAATATACTAAAATTTGTTTATCCATTCTCCTGTTAATTAACATTTGGTATGTATCCAGATTTATCTATCATTAAAAAAGATATCATGAACATTTTTCTGAGTCTGGTGTAGACAATACCTAGAAGTGGAATGTCTGAGCCATATGATTGGTGTGTGTTTAACTCTTTAAGAAACTGCCAAACTATTTTCCAAACTGGTTACTACTTTACATTCCCACTAGCAGTGTATTAAAGTTGTGGTTGCTCTACATTTTCACCAACACTTGATATGATCAGTCATTTTAGTTTTAGCCCTTCCACTGGGTGTGTTGTGTCACTGTGGTTATGATTTGCATGTCTCAATGACTAATGAAGTTGGGAATTTTTTCATAGGCTTATCTGAATTCCTTTTTTTTGGTGAATGTCTTTCAAATATTTTATGCATTAAAAAATATTGTGTATGTTGTATTATGGAGTTGTAAGAAGTCTTTTTTATATTTTAGATACAAGTATTTTGTCCAATATATGTTTAGCAAATTTTTTTCATAGTTCCTGGTTTGACTTTTTTATTTTACTAAGTATCTTTTAAGGAGCAAAAGTTTTTAATGTTGATTAAATGTATTTTTTTCTTTCATAATTCATGATTTTTGTATTTTATATGTAAGAAACCTGTGAAATCAAGGTCATGATGGTTGTTTTTTGTCTATATTTTCTTTCAGAAGGTTTGTATTTTTAACTTTTAACTTCTAGATTTATGATCCATTTCCAGTTAATTTTGTATATGATGTGAGGTAAAGTTTGAGGATGATTTTTTTCTGCATACAACTACCCAATTGTTCCAGCAAAATTTATTAAAAAGATGGTCCTTTTCCTATTTAATTGACTTGGTGCCTTTGTCAAAATCAACTGACCAGAGGATTCTGGAAAGATAGTAGTGTAGGAAACACCAGAAATCTGTCTCCCCAGCTAGGCAACAATTGCACTGGCAAAATCTGTTTTGGACCTCTGGATTCTACTGAAGGTTTGCAACTTTAGGGGAAGACTTGGACAGTGAATTGCAGTTAATTTGAATAAATTTTAGCTGTGGGCACAGCTAACCCTAGCCCTGAAGCAGGTAGCTGTAAACTTATTCCTGGAGCAGCTTGAACACAGCTTCTGGGAACCCCAGTGGGCAAAAAGGACTCTGTCCATCAAATACTGGGCATCTGTGCTCTGATTGCTGCTTCTGATCACAAGAGGTGCAGACAAAGAGACAGAGGTCATTGTTTTTGTACCTCTCCCCATTGTTGTGTAAGTCCATCCCCCATTGGCTGAAATAACTTTCAGGGGAGTTAAAAGACTGTATCTCTTCCTCCATTTTTTCCACTCTTCTGGGAACGAGATTGAAGACTAGAACTTTCAAAAGCAACCACATATATGTAGGAAATTAGAAAATCACCACACATTCCCAGGGAAAGGCACAGACTCAGAAAAGACCAGAGAAGATGTTAAATTTATACCTCAGGCTGATCCTTGGCACAGACATAGCACACAACAATTAACAACAACAAAACAAAACCAAAATTACAAACAAACCAAAACCACTATGTGGGACTACAGAAAACTTAAAATGCTTCTACACAGCAAAGGAACCAATTAAGACAATGAAATGGCAACCTACGGAATGGGAGAAAATATTTGCAAACCATACATTAGTAAGTGGTTAATATCCACAATGTATAAGGAACTCAATACAACTCAATAACAAAAATACTGATTGAAAATAGAGGAATGAAATAGATATGTTTCCAAAGAAGACATTCAGATGGCCAACAAGAACATGAAAAGATACTCAATGAATCATCAGGGAAATGCAAATAAAAACCATAATGAGATAATATCTCACACTTGTTAGAATGGCTATTATCATCAAGAAGACAAAAGATAACAAGTGTTGGAGAGGATATAGAGAAAAGGGAACCCTTATACACTATTGGTGGGAATGTAAATTGGTGCAGACACTGTGGAAAACAGTATGGAGATTCCTCAAAAAACTAAAAATAGCATTGGCTGGTATGGCTCAGTTGGTTGGAGTGTCATCCCATAACCGAAGGATTGCAAGTTTCATTCCCAGTCAGTGCACATGCCTGGGTTGGAGGTTTGCTTCCTAGTCTGGGCATGGTGTGAGTGTGTATGATCCCCAGTCCAGGCATGTGTGGGAGGCAACTGAATGATGCTTCTCTCTCTTCCTTCCTCTCTTTCTAAAAGCAATGAAAAAGTGTCCTTGGGTAAAGATAAAAAAAATTGGGGAGGGGATAGTGGGGAGAGGGGTCTATAGGAGCTACTATAAAGGACACAAGGACAAAATCAAGGGGGAGGGTAGGGGTGGGGGAGGGAGGTGGGACTGGCTGGGGTGGGGGGACTAAAAGATTAAAAAAAATTAATAATAGAACTACCACAAGATCCAGCAATCACACTTTTGCACATATACCCAAAAGAAGTAAAAACAGGATATCAAAGAGGTATATGCACTCCATGTTACTGCATAATAGCCAAGACATGGAAACAGTCTAAGTGTCTGTCAACAGATGAATGGAATAGTGTGTGTGTGCACGCATGTATATACATACAATAGAATATTATTCAGCCATGAAAAAGCAGAAATTCCTGCCATTTATGACAACATAGAGGGACCTTGATGACTTTATGCTAAGTGAGATAAGTTAGAGAAAGACAAATACTGTGTGATATGCTCATATGTGGAATCTAAAAAAGCTGACCTTGTAAAAACAGAGTTGAATGGTGGTTACCACGAACTGTGGGGTGAGGGAATAGGAGAGATGTTGTTTAAAGGGTACAGACTTGCAACAGGTAGATAGAGACCTAATGCACAGTGTAGTGATTATAGGTAACAGTGATGTATGATAAACATCAAACATGCTAATAGAATAGATCTTAATTATTCCCATCCCCAAAATAGTGATAATTATGTGACATGATAAAGGTGTTAGTTAAGGCAACAAAGACAGTTCCATTGTGACAAAGAAATGTATCAAATCAACATGTTGTACACCTTACACTTACACACTATTATATGTCAAATACATTTAAATTAAAAAAAAAAAAGCAAAAGCAAAAATGGCAGATCCTGGGGAAGAAGGAAAATCTCATTTCTAGAGTTACCACATTATTAGATTTAAATGTCCAGTTTTCAACAAAAAAAAATCACAAATCGCACAAATAAGCAAGAATGTGTGGGCCATTCAAAGAAAACTTCCTGTAAAAGACCTGCTGGAAGGATTTACTAGACAAAGACTTGAAAATGGCTATCTTAAAGATGCTCACATAATTAAGAAAAGACATGGAGAAAGTAAGAAAAAACGATGTATTAACAAAATGAAAATATCAATAAAGAGAAAAATCTAAGAAAAATAAAAATCTGGAGCTGAAAAGTACAAAAACTGAAACGAAACATTCACTAGAAGAATTAAAAGGTGGGTGTAAAGGTAGAAGAAAGAATCAGCATACTTAAAGGTAAAGCAATGGAAATTACCAAGTCGAGAGACAGAAATAAGATTCAAGTGAACTAAAAGGAACCTGTGGGACACCACCAAGCACACCAGCTTTTTACATTGTGAAGTGTCAGCAGGAGAAGAAAGGGCAGACAGAATATTTGAAGACATAATAGCTGAAAATGTCCCAACTTTTGTGAAAGATGTGAATATAAAAATTCAAGAAGTTCAATAAACTTCAAACAGGATGACCGAATAGGGACTCACACTATGACACATTATAATTAAACTGCTCAAAGACAGAATTTTGAAAGCAGACATAGAGAAGCAACTCATCACATACGAGGGATCTCCAATAAGATAAGTAGATTTGTCATCAAAAAGAGGCCAAAATGCAGTGGGCCAATATATTCAAAGGCTAGAAGAATAAAGAAAACTAAGAAGCTTTTATTCAGCAGAACAATTTTTTTTTAACTTTTTATTGTTGTTCAGTTACAGTTGTCTCCATTTTCACTCCACCACTCCCGCTGCAACCCAGCCATCCACACTTCACACCCTTGATCCTGCCCCCACTTGGTTTTGTCCATGTGTCCTTTATAGATGTTCCTGAAAACCCTTCCTGCTCACCCCCCATTACCCACTCCCACCTCCCCTCTGGTTACTTTCAGATTGTTCTTAATTTCAATGTCTCTGGTGATATTTTGCTTGCTTGTTTGTTTTGTTGATTAGGTTCCCATTATAGATGAGACCATATGGTATTTGTCATTCACTGTCTGGCTTATTTCACTTAGCATAATGCTCTGTAGTTCCATCCATGCTGTCGCAAAGGGTAGGAGCTCCTTCTTTCTCTCTGCTGCGTAGAATTCCACTGTGTAAATGTGCCATAGTTTTTTTATCCACTCATTTGCTGATGGGCACTTAGGTTGCTTCCAGTACTTGGCTACTGTAAATTGTGCTGCTATGAACACGGGGTGCATAGGTTCTTTTGAATTGGTGTTTTAGGATACTTAGGGTATAATCCCAGCAGTAGTATTGCTGAGTCAAAAGGCAGTTCCATTTCTAGTTTTGTGGTTAAATTCCATACTGTTTTCCACAGTGGCTGCACGAGTCTGCATTCCCACCAACAGTGCACTAGGGTTCCCTTTTCTCCACAACCTCCCCAACACTTGTTTATTGATTTGTTTATGTTGGCCATTCTGACTGCTGTGAAGTGGTACCTCATTGTGGTTTTAATTTGCATCTCTCTGATGGCTAGTGATGCTGAGCATCTTTTCATATGTCTCTGGGCCCTCTGTATGTCTTCCTTGGAGAAGTGTCTGTTCAAGTCCTTTGCCCATTTTTTAATTGGGTTGTTTGTCTTTCTGGAGTGGAGTTGTGTGACTTCTTTATATATTTTGGAGGTCAAACCCTTGTCTGAGATATCTTTGGCAAATATATTTTCCCATACAGTTGGTTCCCTTTTCATTTTCCTGATGTTTTCTTTAGCAGCTTTTATTTTGATGAAGTCCCATTTGTCTATTCTTTCCTTTATATCCCTTGCTCTAGGGAACACGTTGGTGAAAATATTGCTTTCGTGGAATATTTGAGATTTTCCTGCCTATGTTCTACTCTAGGACATTTATGGTGTCATGACTTATATTTAAGTCTTTTATTCACCTTGAGTTTATTTTTGTGTGTGGTGTAAGTTGGTAATCAAGTTTCTTTTTTTTGCATGTAGCTGTCCAGATGTCCCAACACCATTTGTTGAAGAGGCAATTTTTACTCCAGTTTACAGTTCTGCCCCCCTTGTTGAATATTAATTGACCATTTCTAGGTTTTCTATTGACTTATGTGTCTGTGCTTATGCAAGGCTATTTTGTTTACCGTGGCCTTTAATATAGTTTTATAACAGGTATTGTGATCCCTTGTACTTTGTTCTTCTTTCTCAAACTTGTTGTGGCTATTTGTGGTTGTTTATGATTCCATATAAAGTTTTTAAATGTTTGTTCTATATCTGTGAAATATGTCATTGGTATTTTAATAGGGAATGTGTGGAATTTATAAATTCCATGCAAATTTTTGGGTAATATGGACATTTTGATGGTGTTGATTCTTCCAATCCATGAAGATGGTATATTTTTCCATTTATTTGCATCTTCCTTAATTTCTTTCTTCAGTATTTTGTAGTTTTCTGAGTATAGGTGTTTCACACCTTTGTAAGGTTTATTCCTAGGTACTTTTTATTGTTGCTATAGCAAATAGGATTTTTTTTCTTGATTTCTGATTCTGATCATTCATTGTTGGTGTATAAAAATGCCTTTGATATCTGCATATTGACTTTGAACCCTGCTAGTTTGCCAGATTTGCTTATTAGGTTGAGAACTTTTTTGGTAGAGTCTATAGGGATTTCTATGTAGACTATCATATCATCTACAAGCAGTGACAGTTTTATTTCCTCCTTTCAGTTTTGGATGCCTTTTATTTCTCTTTCTTGTCTGATCACTTTGGCTAGGACTTCCAATACTATGTTGAATAGAAGTGGTGAAAGTGGACATCCTTGTCTTGTTCCTGATTTTAGTGGGAAAGCTCTTAAGTTTTTGCCCATGGAGCATGATGTTGGCTGTAGCTTTCTCATATACGGCCTTTATTATGTTGAGGAATGCTCCCTCTATTTCCACTTTGGTGAGTGGTTTTATCATAAATGGGTGCTGTACCTTATCAAATGCTTTTTCCACATCTATTGATATGATCATGTGTTTTTTGTTTATGTGATGTATTACATTTTTTGATTCACGAATATTGTACCATCCTTGCATCCCTGGGATGAATCCCACTTGATCAAGGTGTATGAGCTTTTTGATGTATTGCTGGATGCAGTTTGCCAGTACTTTGTTGAGGATTGTAGCATCCATGTTCATCAGAGATACTGGCCTGAAGTTTTCTTTCTTTGTTATGTCTTTATCTGATTTAGAATCAAGATGATGCTGGCTTTGTAAAAAGAGTTTGGGAGTCTTCCGTCTTCTTGGATTTTTTTGGAATAGTCTGTGAAGGATAGGGGTTAGCTCTTCCTTAAATGCTTTGTAAAATTCTCCTATGAACCCATCCGGTCCCAGGCTTTTGTGTGTTGGGAGTTTTTTGATTACTGCTTCAATTTCACCAGCTGTTACTGGTCTGTTCAGGCTTTCTGCTTCTTATTCAGTTTTGGAGGATTTTATTTTTCAAGAAATTTGTCCACTTCACCTAGGTTTTCAAATTTCTTGGCATATAGTTGTTCGTAGTAATTTTAACAATCCTTTGTATTTCTGTGGTATCAGTTGTAGTCTCTCCTCTTTCATTTTTTGATTTTGTTTATTTGGGTCCTCTCTCTTTATTTCTTGATGAGCCTGCTTAAAGGCTTGCCGATTTTGTTTATTTTTTCAAGCAACCAGATCCTGGATTTATTGATCTTTTGAATTGCTCTTTTAGTCTCTATATTGTTTAATTCTGCCCTGATCTTGGTTAGTTCCTTCCTTCTACTCACTCTGGCTTTGTTTATTGTTGTTGTTTCCGCAGTTCTTTTAGATGTAGTGTTAGGTTGTTTATTTGAAATGTTTTGTCTTTTTTAGATAGGCCTGTATCATTATGAACTTCCCTCACAGGGTCGCCTTTGCTGTGTCCCATAAGTTTTGGACTGTTTTGAGTTAATTTTCATTTGCTTCCAGAAACTTTTTGATTTCTTCGTTGATCTCATTGTTAACGCATTCATTGTTTAGTAGCATGCTATTCAATATCCATGAATTTGAGTGTTTTTAAGTTTTTTCGTTGATGTTGGTTTATAGTTTTAGACCCTTGTGGTCACAGAAAATAGTTGATGTGATTTAAATTTTCTTGAATTTGTTGAGGCTGGTTTGGTGTCCTATCATGTGGTCTGTCTATGAAAATGTTCCATATGTATTTGAAAAGAATGTGTATTTTGCTTCTTTGGGATGAAAGTTTCTATATTTATCAGTTAAGTCCTTTTGGTGTATGGCAGGGGTGTCAAACTTATTTGTACTGGGAGCCACAACAGCCTGCTGTTGTCTTCAAAGGGCCGAATGTAATTTTAGGACTGCATAAATGTAACTACTCCTTAACAGTTAAGTGAGAGCTCGGTGCTGCCGCTGGGTAGAAACAAGTTGCTGGGCTGGATAAAAGAAGGTGGACGGCCAGATTTGGCCCTCATGCCTTGTATTTGCCACCTGTGGTGTAGGGCATTTTTCAATGCCACAATATCATTGTTGATTTTTTGTTTGGAAGATCTATCCATTTTTGACAGTGGGGTGTTGAAATCCCCTAATATAAGTGTGTTGTTTCTGTCTATATCTTTCTTGAAGTCCTCCAAGATTTTCCTCGTATATTTGGGTGCTCCTATGTTGGCTGCATATGTGTTTATAATGCTTACGTCTTCTGGATAATTTCTTCCCTATGAAGATTCCTTCTGTGTTTTTTTATGGCCTTTGTTTTGAAGTATATTTTGTCTTATAAGAGTATGGCTACAGCAGTTTTTTTTCCTGTCCAGTTCTTTGCAATAATTTTTTCCAACCCTTCACTTTCAGTCTGTGTGTGTCTTTTGTTCTGAGGTGGGTCTCTTATAGGCAGCATATGTATGTGTCGTGTTTTCTTATGCATTCAGCTACCCCATGTCTGTTTTGGGGGTTGGGGGCTTTAAAATTTTTTATGTTTGTGATAATAAACATATATATATTTTCCATTTACATTGAATGTGTTAACCATATAGATGTCGTTCTTAAAGTAAACACGTTGGCCAAAACTCACGTATGGTCAAACTTACTCTCAAAAGTCTTTATAACGTGGAAAGAGCATGACTAATGGACATCACCATTTGAGAGTCACTGATCCAGATAAAAGAATGAAACACAAGGAAAGTCTAAATGCAGATGTCTGGGCATTCAAAGCATCCTGACTTCAACAAATCTCAGCTCTCACTATGAGAAATAGCACAATGTGTGTGGTTCATGGATGGATCTGGAGAGCATTATACTCTATGTGTTTTGATTGGAGCATTTAATCCATTAACATTTAAGGTTATTATTGATAGGTACTTATTCATTGCCATTTTACTCCCTCTGTACCTGTGTTCCTCTCCCTCTCACTCTTATTCTTCTTCTTAAAGCAGTCTCTTTACCATCTCTTTCAGTGCTGGTTTGATGGAGGTGTATTCTTTCAGTCTTCTTTTGTCTGGGAAACTCCTTATTTCTTTCCCCTTCCATTTTAATTGAGAGCCCCAGAGGGGAGAATAGTCTTGGTTGCAGGCCTTTGCTTTTCATTACTTGGAATATTTCTTGCCATTGCCTTCTGGCTTGTTGTGTTTGTGTTGAGGAATCAGCTTCTAGTGTTATTGGAGCGCCTTTGTTACTTCTTGTTTCTCCCTTGCTGCTTTTAAGATTCTCTCTTTGTCTTTAAAACTTGGCATTTTAATTATGGTGTGTCTTGGTGTGGGTCTTTTTGGGTTATCTTGATTGGGACCCTCTATGCTTCCTGAACTTGCATGTTTTTACCCCTCTCCGGGTTCTGGAAATTCTGTTATTATTTTTTCCAAACAGTGTTTCTATCCCGAGGGGAACCCAATTCTGCGATGCTCTCCTGGCCTTCACAGATGAAAATAAGTCATCCCGACACAATCTGTTGTTCCAGTGGGAAAGAGGGTGGTGATTCCCTCTAGTGGAGAATGCCCCGAGCCCTTCTCTGAAACAGCTTTTATTGGGCTCAGTATGTGCAGGGAAAACAAATATTATCTACAGATAACAATTGAAGAAACACAGAGACTGTCTCAGGTCAGAGTCTATGAGACATGCTGACACCAGATGGTTGTAAAGGCATATTTCATGATGCAAGGAGTTCACTCCTTGTTCTTTGAACTTAATTGTCTGGTTTATATCAACAGGGCTGTACCAAAGCAAAACAAGCTTTATAGGGTACAATGTATTTATCAGGCCTGATTTCCCATGGGAACCCTCGGTGTGGGTTGTGCCTGCCACCTGCATTCCTGACTTTCCAGTGAGAATTACAGGCCTCTTTCAAGGTCTCACTTGCATGGGGCTACAGTCTCCGATACCACACAGAGCAGTTCCCAACACTATCCCTTGCTCCTTTTCTTCTCCATCTGATATTTTTTTGATTTAATGGTTGCGTTTCATGTTACCGTACAGTTTCCGTATGCTATCTCCATATATGTTGAGTCTTTTTTCATGCAGCTGCTCTACCTGGGTCCTTCTTTCTACCTTGTCTCCCAGCTCACTAATTCGGTCCTCTGCTTCATCTAGCCTGCTTGTAATTCCTAGTATGTTTTTTATTTCATATATTATATTCTTCATTTCTTCCTGGTTCTCGTTTATAGTTTCTGTTTCGTTTTTCATGCTGTTGTAGTTCCTTCTGAGTTCCTTGTAGTTGTCTGTGAGTTTCTTAAGCACCTTTGTAACCGTTCTTTTGAATTCTATATCCAATCATTTGCTCACCTCCATTCCATTTTTTAGCTCTTTTAGTGGGGAGTCTTGCATTTGTGGGTTCTTTTCAATTGTGGGTTCTTTCTTTGTCTCCCCATTTTAGGTGACTTTTTTGTTTGTTTGTGCAATTCCCGATGGTCTGCTTTGCCAACTGTCTTTGTATGGTGTACTTCTATGGTAGTATTTCAATGGGATTCAGTGGTGTGGTCTTTTTGATCTCATTGTCTGGATTCTGTAAGGTTGCCCTTTCTTCTGTTTGTGTGGGCTCTCTTATTGTTGTTGGGCTTTACCTGTTGGTGGCTCCTTTGTTGGTGGGTTCTTCTCTCCAGGAGGTTAACTGGTATTCACAAGTCCCACCTTGTATTGTATGCTGTTTTACCGATTTGGTTAACAAAGCAGTATGATGAGACCACCAAACCTACGCCAGCCAAGAAAACACCCCTACCCCATACACTTTCTAACTGCATTGAACTAAGGTTAACAAAGATGAAGAGAGATTGCGGGCCGTATAAACTATGACAAGCAGAATATGAGATGACTAAAAGAGGGGAAAATGTTGTGTGGTGAAAAGGAGAATTGATAAGAGATGGGATGAAACCAAGGTAAAGAAAGGGAGAGCAAAATGTACAACATAAGTAAAGCACGAAAGGGCTATGGAACAATAGTGTAAGAAGAGGGAAGAGTATACTATGAAGTTTGAAGTAAAATTGAAAAGGTACTGCACCAATGGGAACAAAATGGCAAAAAAACCAAAACAGGGTCAATAGGAATGACAGTTGAATGAAATTTAATATAGGTAGAATGCGAATAGGAACATCGTAGAAAAGTGAAAAGTGAATATGAAATGTCTACAGTAAAAATAAATGATTTTGAGAGGATGGGGAAGCAAACTAATAAGAGAGGGACAAAGGGAAAGAGAAAAAAAAAGAAGAAAGGGAGAGAGAAAACAATGAGATAAAATTCCTTACTCCACTGATCAGGGTCAGGGAGAATATAAAATGGAGTAAGACAGCGGGAGAGTATTCTATGGGATTTAAAGTAGTAACAAGTAGTCATCACATAGATCCTTTGGAGAAGTACAGCAATAACCGTGATATTTCACCCCACTAGCCACTGTTTATGAAAGGTGAAAAAGAGATAAGACTCTTATTATAAGGGAAAAAGAATGTGAGCTGACTTTAGAAAGCAGAGCACTTATGTGAGGTTAGATGGAGGAGAAACAGAGTAAGGGATAGAAACTTGGCGTGTTGTGTGAGAGAATAAAGTTAACCACAACAGTAATAAAGCTAAGGAAAATGGCGAAATGGATTAAGACCCAGGAACGGTGCTGTGTGGGATTTGGAATAACAATAATATGATAAGAAATATATAATCTGGATAAAAGGAATAAAAAGTAAAGACCAAGAGTAGTGTGTTATTAGAATATGAGTGAAGTAAAAGAAGAAAAATTAAAATGCCATATGAAAGGGAGAATAAAGAAAATAGATCAAACAATGATAATCAAACAAAAATTAGAAGAGAAATAAGAAAATGGACAAAATCAAGGGGGAGGGTGGAGTTGGGGGAGGTAGGGGGATTCAGCTGGGCTGGGGTGGAGGGAAGGGGAGAAAAGGCACACAACTGTAATTGAATAACAATAAAAAATTAAAATTAAAAAAATATGTAAGTTCTGATGGGTAGCAAAGTGAAATTTGTCTCAGTTGTTGGTGTTTGCCTTCTGACTTCTTTCCGAATTTGTCAACTTTGTTGTTTTCTAAAGTTTGTTACCTCTAGGTCTTTTGCATTTCCTTATAAATTTTAAATCAGCTTTTCAAATTTGACAAAATGGCATCTTTGTGTTATGATTGGAATTATAAATCAGTTTGAGGGATAATTCAGATTATCTTGAATCTCCTGATTCATGGTCATGGTATAGCTCTGCATTTATTTCTTAATTTGTTTCAGCGGCATTTTGCATGTAGTTGTCATTATATAAATCTTGGACAATTTTTGTCCAAAGCAGTTTTTGTTGGTTTGTCAAATTATCTTTAACATTTTTTGATGATTTATAAACACATCCACAAGTATTTAAAATACTTTGATGTTGCTGAAAATTGTTAAATGTCAATTTCTGCTTGTTGCTAGTGTAGATATACAATTGATTTTTTAAGAAATTATTTGTACAATGATGTGAAATTCCACTTTTTTCTGCATATTCTTGTGTTTCCGAAATATAGAATCTACATTTTGTTCATTAGTAAAAGAAATTACGATTCGTTTCTTTCACTACATTTGTATCCACAGATTGGTAAACACAGGTGAAAATGGGGTTAGGAATATCTAAACCACGGTTGCTGAAATAACTGTTACTAATAGATGATCTTTAGGGTCCCACCTCTACCTGCAGGAATAACATTATTTCTGAAATTGTGCAGTTTCCGTGATAGTGGCCTTTTAAAAAAAACTTTGGTTAATGAAATTATATAGCTTTCAGGTGTATAATTTTATAACACACCATCTGTATATTCTATTTTGTGTTTATCACCCCAAGTCAAGTCTCCTAACATTATCAGTTATTCCCCCTTATACCCTCTTCTACCTCCTTCATCTATTTTCCCCTCTGGTAATCACCATACTACTGTCTGACTGTGAGGTGGGTTGTTTTTTGTTTTTTGGGGGGGGTTTTGGTGAGAAACAAAATAGAAACAGACTTGTAGATACAGAGAACAGACTGATATGTGGGGGGATTTGCAGGGCTGGGTGAAAAAAGTGAAGGAATTAAGCAAAACATGAAATTCACATTTAGTAAAGGACTTTAGGAAGTATAAACAACATGAAAGAAAATGTCACACATTGTATTATACTTTTTGTTGAAAATCAATTTAATTGGACCTCAACAAATGTAGATATTTTGTTGGGGATTTCTTAGCAACTTCAGGGTTATTTCTATTAAATTTTACACACACACACACACACACACACCCTGTGTATGTAACATGATAACATTTATTTGTCTTACAAAGGTTATGTTGAGATAAATTGCAGATTCACTTAGAGATTAATTAAACACTTCAGCCAATCAGTTTTTTCCCTAATGTTTAACATTACTGCATGTATCTTACATAACCCGTATCACAACCAGGAAGTTCACCTCAGTACCATCTTATTCAGAATTTACCAGTTTTACATGTACTGATTTGAATTTGTGTGTGTGCACTTATCCAGTTTTATCAAATGCACATTTATGATGCATAAAACAGTTATTGTACATTACAAGGATCCCTCTTGCTATCCTTTTATAGCCATAGCTGTCTTGCCCTCCTCTCCCCCAACCTCTGCAAACTAGTAACCTGTTCTTCACTTTTATAATTTCGTTATTTCAAGAATGTTATATTAATGGACCCATACAGTATGCTAAACTTTTGGGATTGGCTTTTTTTCCACCCAGCATAACTCTTCTACAAGGTTATGTACCCTGTGTATCAATGGTTTATTCCTTTTCTTTTCTTTTTTTAAATTTAATTGTTGTTCAAGTATAGTTGTCTCCATTTTACCCCCACACCAGCCATCCCCACTTCCCACCCTTGATCCTACCCCTCTTTGGTTTTGTCCATGTGTGCTTCATACATGGTCCTGCAAACGCTTCCTCCTTTTCCCTCCAGCATCCCCTCCCATGTCCTCTCTGGTTACTGTCAGTTTCTTCTTAATTTTAATGTCTCTGGTTATCTTTTGCTTGCTTGTTTGTTTTGCTGATTAGGCTCCACTTATAGGTGAAATCATACGCTACTTGTCTTTTACCACCTGGCTTATTTCACTTAGCATAATGCTCTCCAGTTCCATCCATGCTGTCCCAAAGGGTAGGAGCTCCTTCTTTCTTTCTGCTGTGTAGTATTCCATCGAGTAAATGTACCGCAGGTTTTTGAACCATTCATTTACTGAGTGCTCTAATTAGGGCACTTAGTTTCCTTCTAGCACTTGGCTATTGTACATTGTACTACTATGAACATTGGGGTACATAGAATCTTTTGAATTGGAGTTTCAGGGTTCCTAGGGTATAATACCAACAGTGGAATTGCTGGGTCAGAGGCAGTTCAATTTTTAGTTTTCTGAGGAAATCAGTCTGCTTTCCCACCAACAGTGCACTAGGGTTCCCTTTTCTCCACTACCTCTCCAACACTTGTTTGTTGCTTTGTTTATGATGGCCATTCTCACTGGTGTGAAGTGGTATCTCATTGTGGTTTTAATTTGCATCTCTCTGATGGCTAGTGATGCTGAGCATCTTTTCATATGTCTCTGGACCCTTTGTATGTCCTCCTTGGAGAAGTATTTATTCAAGTCCTTTGCCCATTTTTAATTGGGTTGTTTGTCTTTCTGGAGTGGAGTCGTGTGAGTTCTTTATATATTTTGGAGCTCAAACCCTTGTCCGAGGTATCACTGGCAAATATGATTTCCCATATGGTTGGTTCTCTTTTTATTTTAATGCTGTTTTCTTTATCCATGCAGAACTTTTCATTTTGATGAGGTCTCTTTGTTTATTCTTTCCTTTATGTCCCTTGCTCTAGGGGACATATCAGTGAAAATATTGCTTCGTGGAATATCCGAGATATTCCTATCTATGTTTTCCTGTAGGACTTTTATGGTGTCAAGACTTACATTTAAGTCTCTAGTCCACCTTGAATTTATTTTTGTGTATGGTGTAAGTTGGTACGCGAGTTTCATTTTTTTGCATGTAGCTGTCCAGATCTCCCAACACCATTTGTTGAAGAGGCTATTTTTGCTCCATATTACAGTGCTGCCCTCTTTGTCAAATATTAATGACCATAGAGACTTGGGTTTATTTCTGGGCTTTCTATTCTGTTCCATTGGTCTGTGTCTGTTCTTATGCCAGTACCAGGCTGTTTTGATTACAGTGGCCTTCTAATACAGTTTGATATCAGACATTGTGATCCCTCCTACTTTGTTCTTCTTTCTCAAAATTGCTGCAGCTATTTGTGGTCATTTGTGGTTCCATGTGAATTTCTGAAATGTTTGTTCTATATCTGTGAAATATGTCATGGGTACTTTAATAGGGATTGTGTTGAATCTATAAATTGCTTTGGGTAGTATGGACATTTTGATGATGGTAATTCTTCCAATCCATGAGCATGGTACATGCTTCCATTTATTTGTGTCTTCCTTAATTTCTTTCTTCAGTGTTGTGCAGTTTTCTGAGTACAGGTCTTTTACCTCCTTGGTTAGGTTTATTCCTACATATTTTATTTTTCTTATTGCTATATCAAATGGGATTTGTTTTTCTAATTTCTGTTTCTGATATTTCATTGTTGGTCTGTAAAAATGCCTTTGATTTCTGAACATTGATTTTGTATCCTGCTGTTTTGCTTAATTCATTTATTAGGTCCAGCAGTTTTTTGGTGGAGTCTGCAGGATTTTATCTGTACACTATCATGTCATCTGCAAACAATGACAGGTTTGCTTCCTCCTTTCCAATTTAGATGCCTTTTATTTCCTTTTCTTGTCTGGTTGCTGTGACTAAAACTTCCAATAGTATGTTGAATGGAAGTGGTGAAAGTGGATACCCTTGTCTTTTTCGTTATCTTAGTGGGAAAGCTCTAAGTTTTTGTCCATTGAGTATGATGTTGTCTGTAGGTTTCTTGTATATCGCCTTTATTATGTTGAAGAATGCTCCCTTTATTCCCACTTTGCTGAGTGTTTTTATCATAAATGGGTGCTGTACCTTGTCAAATGCTTTTTCTGCATGTATTGCTATGATCATGTGATTTTTGTCTTTCCTTTTGTTTATGTGATGTATTGTGTTGATCGATTTGCAAATACTGTACCATCCTTGCATCCCTGGGATGAATCCCACTTGGTCCTGTTGTGTTTTCTTCTTAATGTATTGTTGGATGCGGTTTGCCAGTATTTTGTTGAGGATTTTAGCATCTATGTTCATCAGCAATATTGGCTTTTAATTTTCTTTCTTGTTGTGTCTTTATAGGTTTTGGGAGTAGGATGCAATGATGCTGGCTTCATAAAAAAGAGTTTGGGAGTCTTCCATTTTTTTGGATTTTTTGGAATAGTCTGAGAAGGATAGGAGTTAGCTCTTCCTTAAATGCCTTGTGAAATTCTCCTGTGAAACCATCCAGTCCCAGGCTTTTGTGTGCTGGGAGTTTTTTGATGGGTCGGTTTCCTCAGCTGTTCATGCTTTCTGCTTCTTTTTCATTCAGTTTTGGAACGTTATATTTTCCTGAAATTTGTCCACTTCACCTAGGTTTTCAAATTTCTTGGCATATAGTTTTTCGTAGTAATTTCTTACAGTCCTTTGTACTTCTGTGGTATCAGTTGTAATCTCTCCTCTTTCATTTCTGATTGTGTTTATTTGGGTCCTCTCTCTCTTTTTCTTGATGAGTCTGCTTAAAGGGTTGCTGGTTTTGTTTATCTTTTCAAAGAATCAGCTCCTGGGTTTATTGACCCTTAGAATTGTTCACTTTTTCTCTATGTCATTAATTCTGCCCTTATCTTGGTTATTTCCTTCCTTCTACTTTCTCTGGGCTGTCTTTGATGTTGTTCCTCAGTTCTTGTAGATATAGGGTTAGGTTGTTTAATTGAAATGTTTCTCTCTTTTTTAGGTAGACCTGTATTGCTATGAATTTCCCTCTCAGGACTGCCTTTGCTCTGTTCTAAGGTTTTGGACTGTTGTGAGTTCATTTTTATTTGTTTCCAGAAATTTTTGATTTCTTCCTTGATCTCATCCTTAACCCATTTATTGTTTAGTAGCATGCTATTCAATCTCCATGAGTTTTAGTGTTTTTTTTAGTTTTTTCTTTGCAGTTGGTGTTTAGTTTCAGTCCCCTGTGGTCAGAGAAAATGCTTGATGTGATTTCAGTTTTCTTGAATTTGTCGAGACTTGTTTTGTGTCCTATCATGTGTTCTATCTTTGAGAATGTTTATGTGCATTTGAAAAGAATGTGTATTTGCTTCTTTCGGATGAAAGGTTGTATATGTATCAGTTAAGTCCATTTCATCTAGGGCATTGTTCAATGCCTCAATATCATTGTTACTATCTTGTTTGGAAGATCTATCCGTTTTTGACAGTGGGGTGTTCAAATTCCCTACTGTAATAGTGTTGCTGTCGAATTTCTTGAAGGTTCCAAGATTTTTCTTGTGTGTTTGGGTGCTCCCTTGTGGGGTACAATATGTTTATAATGTTTATGTCTTCTTGATGAATTTTTCTCGAGTATTATGGAGTGACCTGGGTCTCTTTTTATGATACTTGATTTGAAGTCTGTTTTGTCTGATATGATTATTGCTACTGTAGTTTCTTTTTTCCGTGTCCATTTGTTTGGAATATTTTTTTCCAACCCTTCACTTTCAGCCTGTGTAGGTGTTTTGTTCTGAGGTGGGTCTCTTGTAGGCAGCATATGTGTGGGTCATTATTTCTTATCCATTCAGCTACTCTGTATCTTATGATCAGAGTATTTAACCCATTAACATATAAGTTGTTACTGATTGATATTTATTCAATTTTCCCTCTGTGTACCTGTGTTCCTCTCTCTCTCATGGTTTATTTCTTTTTATTGCTCAGTGGTATTCTGTGGATTACCTGTGGATTATCAGTTTGTTGGCTCTTTTAACTTTGAAGTATATGTGTATTGTTTTTACTTTGGGGGCTCTCACAATAAAACTCCTATGTATTTGTGTAGTTGATTTTGTGTGAACATGTTTTTATTTCTCTGGATTAAATGCCAGAGTGCAATTGCTGGGTCCTAAGGTATTTATGTTTAGTTTTTTAAGAGAGTACCAAATTATTTTCAAAATGGCTGTACCAGTTTATATTTACACCATCAATGTATAATGTTCCTAGTTTCTGTGCTTTTTTGCCAAGATTTGGTGTTGTCAATGTACTTTGTTAAATTTTTAAAAAATACTTAGCCATTCTGGTAGCTGTGGAGTGATACCTCATTGTGATTTTAATTGGAATTTTACTAATGTCTAAGGATGTTGAATATTTTTTCATGTTTTAGTTGTTCTCTTTAGTGAATACAGTTGGTTTTTGTATATTGTTGTCATCCTGCACCTTTATTAAACTCATTTATTAATTCTAAGGAGCTCTTTTGGTAGATCTCAGAGGATTTTCTACATAGACAGTTGTGTTGTTGGTGATAGGGACAGTTTCTTTTTCTGGTTTTCCTTTCTTGTCTCTGTTTCACTGCAGTGCCTAAAATCTCCCATGTGATGTATTGAATGGGAGTTGTAAGAGCAGACTCTCTTCTCTTATTCCTGATTTTATGGATACATCATTCAGTCTTTCACCTTTAAGTATGATGTCAGCTTTACATTTTTTTTCTGTAGATGTTCTTTATTAGATTAAGGAAGTTTCCTTTTTATTTCTCGTTTGCTGAGAGTTTTTATCATAAATTGTGTCAGAATTTTTCCACTGTTTTTTCTGTATCTCTTGAGATAATTATTGTTTTCATCTTTATTCTGTTGACCCAATAACTTAGATTGATTGTCTGTTGACTGCTGAGCTACTCTTACATTCCTAGGATAATTCTTCCTGGTTGTGATGTATTATCATTTTTTATATTGTTGGATTCAATCTGCTGAAATTTTAAGAATTTTTGTATCTTTTTCTGAGGGATGTTGGTCTGTAGTTTAATTTTCTAAGATGTATCAGGATAATTCTCACCTGGTAGAATGAGTTGGAAAGTGTTTCTTTTTGTTTCTTTTAAGACTTTGTATAAAGTTGGTATTACATTTTCCTTAAATGATTGACAGAGTTCAACAGTGAAGCCATTTGAGTCTGTAGTTTTCTTAGTGGGGTATGTTTAACTTTTCAATTTCTTTAACAGATACAGTGCTATTCAGATTATCTATTTTCTTGGTGAACTTTGATAGTTTGTTTCTTTTAAGGAATTCATCCATTTAATCAAAGTTGTTGGTTTTATTGACTTAATGGTGTTTATAATCTTCCCTTAATTTGTTACCTTTTTAAAGTCTGTTGGATCTTGTAGTAATATACCCATTTTTTAAAGATTTCTATTAAGTATTCCATTTGTAATCAGAAAACATACTTTATGTAATTTGAATCCTCTTAAGTTTTTTTGAGAGTTTTTTTATGGCTCATAATATGGCCTATTTTTGTAAATGTTCTTCTGTGTGTACCTGAAAACAATAAATATTGTCCTGTTGTTTGGTTGTGTTTTACAAATGTCAGTTAGAGCTAATTGGTTGATACTGTTATTCAAATTTAATGTATCCTTACAAATTTTTATCTGCTTTTCTAACAATTACTGAAAGATGTTGAAACTTCCAATTATAATTGTGTATTTTTATGTTTTTTCTTTTTATTACTCTCAGTTTTTTTCTTTATGTGTTTTGAAGGTTTGTTATTCAGGATTGTTAGATCCTTATGATACATTCACCCCTTTGTCATTATGAAATAATCTTCCTTATCCCTGGGAATAGTCTTTGCTTAAAAATCTACTTTGCCTAATACTAATATGGCTACTCCAACTGTCTTTCCATTAATGTTAGCATGATATATCCTTTGTCATCTTCTTGACTGATTTGTGCTTTTAAACTCAAAGTGGGTTTCTTTTCCACCTAATGAACAGAAGTGGAATTTTGGAATACAAAATTACCAGAAGCACCCACTGTAGTGAAACTTCATGTAGGCAAGTTCCACTAATGGATGAATGGGTGGAAGTTTGAGGAGAAACAGTTTGTTTATGTAATCTTGAAGTAGCTCTCCTGTGATATTTATTAATTACAAAGGGTAAGTAACTATGTAGAGAGTCTTGGCAAACGCCACCTTAAACAAGTGATCTAGGTCAGTATCACAATTTGTAAGACTGACTTAGTGATATCTCATATCCTCTCATATAATACATTGAGAAGGGCACATCACCTCTGGGGTATTCTTTCCCAAAACATGTAACTTCGATCAAATCATTAGAAAACAGGCAAACCCATATTGAGAGACATGTTTCAAAGTAACCATGCTTTAAGTGTCAAGGTCATGAAAGACAAGGAAATACTGAAGAACCATCACAGACGGGAGGGTAATAAAGACATATTTAATTCAATATAGTATGGGATCCTGGATTGAAACCTGGAACATAAAAAAGACATTAATGGAAAAACTGATGAAACTCAAATTAATCCTGTAGTTTAGTTAATATTATATGAATGTCAGTTTCATAATTTTGATAATTTTACCATGGTTCTATAAGGTCCTGTTAGGAGAAACTGGGTGGGGAGTATATGGGAACTCTATACTGTTTTTGCAACTTTAAAACTGATACTGTTTCATAATAAAGGTTTAAAAGAAAAATAATAAAGTGGTATTCTTACAGGGCAGTACAGTTGAATGTTGTCTTTATAAATACAATTGGACAGTCTGTGCCTTTTAATTGATCTTTGATACATAATTATTTTAATGTGATTATTGAAATAGTAGGGTTTAACTCTGTTGTTGAGCTTTTTTTTTTTTTAATTTGTCCCATTTCTTCTTTGTTCACTTTTTCCTTTTTTTCTGCCTTCTTTTGAATTAATAGAGTATTTTATTCAATTTAATCTCTTGTTGGTTTATTAATTATACCTCTTTTGTTTTCCAGTGGCTGCTTTAGAGTTTATAGTTTCATACCATTTCATGTCTCATGTAAGAACCTTACTACATTAATGCTTTCCTGGCCCAACTGCTGTTGTTTTATACATTTTATTTCTACATTCAGTATAAACCTTACAGTACCTTGCTATTCTTTTTTTTTTTCCTGTGGTAAAATATACATAACACTTACCATTTTAATCATTGTTAAGTGTACAATTCAGTGGCATTTAGTATATTTACAGTGTTGTGGAGCCATCACCACTATCCGTTTCCAGAACTTTTTCATCATGCTATAAATTTTCTGTTTTTAGTGTAATTTTTAAAATGAGAAAAAATCATTTTATGTTTACTGATCTAGTTAATGGTTCTATTGACCTTCATTCTCTCAAGTAATATCAGATTCCCTTTGGTACCATCATTCTTCCATGGGAGGGAATTATTTTAATGTTCCCTATAGTGTAGCTTTGCAAGGGATAAGTATTTTCAGCTTTTATGTATCTGAAAATGTCTTTTTCATTCAGAGAGTCTATGTTGACATTATTTGTCCTTCAGCCCTTTATAGGTGTTACTCTACTCTCTTCTTTTTGGTTATTATTTCTTCTTGTTTTTTAAATTTTTATTGTTATTCAGTTACAGTTGTATGCCTTTTCTCCCCATCCCTCCACCCCACCCCAGCTGAACCCACCTCCCTCCCCCACCTCCACCATCCCCCTTGGTTTTGCCTGTGTATCTCCTGTAGTAGTTCCTGTAATCCCCTCTCCTCACTGTCCCCTCCCCACTCCCCGCTGGCTATTGTTAGATTGTTCTCACTTCAATGTCTCTGGTTATATTTTGTTTGCTTTTTTCTTTTGTTGATTATGTTCCAGTTAAAGGTGAGATCATATGGTATTTGTCCCTCACCACCTGGCTTATTTCACTTAGCATAATGCTCTCCAGTTCCATCTATGCTGTTGCAAAGGGTAGGAGCTCCTTCTTTCTCTCTGCTGCATAGAATTCCATTGTGTAAATATACCATAGTTTTTAGATCAACTCTAAAATTTGATCTTCTTTTTCTTAGGTAACTCCCTTTAACATTTCATAAAATAAGGGCTTGGTGATGATTAACTTCTTTAACTAGACCTTATCTGAGAAGCACTTTATCTGCCCTTCCATTCCAAATGATAGCTTTGCTGGATACAGTAATCTTGGATGTATGTCCTTGCCTTTCATGACTTGGAATACTTCTTGCCAGCCCCTTCTTGCCTGTAAGGTCTCTTTGGAGAAATCAGCTGACAGTCTTATGGGAAGTCCTTTGTAGGTAACTGTCTCCTTTTCTCTTGCTGCTTCTAAGATTCTCTCCTTCTGTTTCATCTTAGGTAATGTAATTATGATGTGCCTTGGTGTGTTCCTCCTTGGGTTCAGCTTCTTTGGGACTCTCTGAGCTTCCTGGACCTCCTGGAAGTCTATTTCCTTTGCCAGACTGGGGAAGTTCTCCTTCATTATTTGTTCAAATAAGTTTTCATCTTCTTGCTCTTCCTCTTCTCCTTCTGGCACCCCTATAATTCGGATGTTGGAACATTTCGAGATGTCCTGGAGGTTCCTAAGCCTCTCCTCATTTTTTTGAATTCTTGTTTCTTCATTCTTTTCTGGTTGGATGTTTCTTTCTTCCTTCTGGTCCACACTGTTGATTTGAGTCCCAGTTTCCTTCGCATCACTATTGGTTCCCTGTACATTTTCCTCTGTTTCTCTTAGCATAGGCTTCATTTTTTCATCTGGTTTTCGAACAGATTGAACCAATTCTGTGAGCGTCTTGATAACCAGTGTTTTGAACTGTGCATCCGATAGGTTGGCTATCTGTTCCTCACTTAGTTGTATTTTTTCTGGAGCTTTGAAGTGTTCTGTCATTTGGGCCCTTTTTTTTTTGTTGTTTTGGTGCGTCTGTTACTTTAAGGGGCGGAGCCTTAGGTGTTCCCGGGGCGGGGTAACGCTGGTTGCTGAGCTGTGATGCTGTAGGTGGGGGAGGGGCCGAGAGGGAGCAATGGCGCCCGCTCCCCTCTCCACGGGACTTATATCTTTCACTCCGCTACCCACAATCAAACTGGGCCCCTCTGGTGCTGGTTCCCGAGTGGGTGGGCTTGTGCACGCCGTTGGTCCCTGTGGGTCTCTCTAACGACCTCTCCCATGAGGCTGGGAGTCTCTCCTGCTGCTGCCCCAACCCCCACGGGTGTTTTCAATCAGTGGTTTGAGGCTTTATTTTCTGGAGCTGGAGCCCTGGGTTGCGCAGTCTGCTTTGTTACCCCCCGTTCGCCCGGTTTATCTGTGTGCGAATGTGGGGCCCCGGGGTGCTACCCACTGCTCTGCCTGCCCCGTTCTCTGCCACTCTGAGTCCGGCCCTCTCAATTTATCTGTGTGCGAATGTGGGGCCACAGGGTCTGCTAGTGGTCAGACTGCCTGCCCTGTTTGTCCCACACTTCGCCAGTCTTGGTTCCACCACGCCAACGCGAGTCTTCTCTGCTCCGGCTGCCCGTCTCCGCCCCTCCTGCCGGTCTGGATGAATGTTTATTTTTTATTTCCATGGTGTTGGACTTCCTTGCCATTTGATTTTCAGTCTGTTCTGGTTGTGCGAGGAGGCGCAGTGTGTCTACCTACGCCGCCATCTTGGTTCTCCGGTCTCCGATTTTCATATATGCTGGAATACTGTTGGCTGTTCGCTCTGTTCCTGAGATCAGCTAGGCGTTTCACTGGTGCCAAGGGGAAGTGGACTCCGCTCCCACCTATCTCACCGCCATCTTCCCCCCCCCAAAAATGGTTATTATTTCCTAAAATTTTTTTTTATCACCAACCACGCTACATCCCCTACTCCCTCCTCTCCCACAGTTCACTGATGCTGTTATTTTTTCTTTTGGTGTTCTGTCTCATTTTGTGTAGTTATTATTGTTACATCTTTAAATTCACTAATCTTTTCTGTAGTATTTAGTTTACCATTAATTCCATCCAGTGTAAAACTCAAGTGTTCTGTCTTTCATCTCTGGGAGTTGATTTGTGTATTTATATTTCTACTATGTTTTGTATTAACATGCTAATTCTTTATTATATGGTTTTAATAGCTCATTTAATGTTCCTGTCTACTATCATCTGTGTTATTTATAGGTCATGTTCAATTAATTGATTTTTCTTCTCAGTATAGATCATATTTTCCTGCCTCTTTATGTGCCTGGTAGTTTTCTTTAAGATGCCAGACATTGTGGATTTTACATTATTGGTGCTGGATATTTTGTGTGTTTGTGTATGTGTGTGTACTTAATATGTTCTTAAGCTTTGTTCTAGGTCACATCTAGTTAATGTTTCTATTGATCTTCATTCTCTCAAGTACTATGAGATTCCCTTTGGTACCATCATTCTTAAGTTTCTGGGGGAAGAGTTTGATACTTTCAAAGCTGGCTTTTAAGTATTGTTAAGCAAGATCAGAGCAGTGTGTAGGGCAAGCTTTTTTGTTGTTATTATTGTACCCTCCCCTCCAAACCTTTTTATACATCCTTTTTTTCCTGTTCACCATCCTGCCCTGTGAAATTTTATGCTCTACTCTATATATGCTTATGTGTTATATTTCTGTGCTCTATACACCCTCCGACCTCCCCCCCAAACCAACTTTTATTTCCTTGGGGGTGATATTGCCTCGGTTGAAATGCATGTCTAATGCTAATTCTTCTCTATTAGTAAAATGTTATTCTTCTGAGTATAGTAACCAGTGCTGTACATTTTTAGTATTTTAAGGCTGGGACACAATCCAGTCCCTTTTGCTTTTATCTTGGCTGGAAGTGGAAGTCTCCCCAGATCCTGACAGTTTCTCAAAAGTTAAATGTACCCTATTATACAGCCTAGTCATTCTACTCCAAAGTATTGACCCAAGAGAAATGAAAACATATAGCTACACGAAAACTTGAATATGAATGTTTATAGTGGAAGCTTTATTTCTAAGAACCCAAAACTGGGAACCACCCAGATGTCCACCAGGAGGTGAATGGATAAATGATTTTACACCTATTCAGTAGAACAATAAAAGTAATAAAGGATTTATACATGCAGCAATATAGATAAGTCTCAAGATCTTATGCTGAGTCAGAGAGGCCAGACCAAAAAAAGACATGTATGATTCCATTTATAGAAAAGTAAAAAAGTTCAGGTTAGTCTATAGATAAAAAGGAGATTAGTAGCTGCCTGGGAATGGAGATGTAGAGAAGGACTAATCACAGAAGAGTACAAGGAAAATTTTGGTGGGAAAGGAAATGTTTCTTTTGATTTGTGGGGATGATTTCATGGGTGAACAGATGTCAGAATTTGAAAACATGTATTTTAAATATGTGCAGTTTATTACAAGACAATTATATATGTCATAAAATTAGAAAAATAAACAGAAAATGAGGAGTTTGGACTCTACTTGGGGAACTGATATTTCTCATTAAGGACCCATGTGTATAAAAATTTATTAGTATAGGTTATGGTGAGTTTTAAAATTTATAATTTTGATGTTTAATTTGTTGGCAATTTGAAAACACTAACTTGATCCATACAGAAGTGTACATTTACAGACCTAATGCTAGTAATTGTTCATTTTTGTTCTGATGAATGTGAGTAGTGCTGTTAAACAGAATAAACTTTTCAGAATGTGTGTACTATGGTGAAATAGTCCTGGTTTCTGAGAACTGAGGAGTTTTAGGCCCAGATGTTGCCTAGAGTTTGGCTATCTAGCCTAACATTTTAGGGCAGCTCTGGGAGTTGCATACTTATTCTCTAATTTTCTAGAAGGTACTAGTGATTTTTAAACATTTAAATTTAGTATGCAGAAAAGTTTACATCTAATAAATGTATATTTTGCTGCAGTTTTACACAGTGAATATATCTCTATGTAAATAGCACTCAGATGAAAAAACAATACAACCTGGTATTGGTAATTTTTCGAAATACAGTTCTTTGTGGGATAATTGGATAAAATTGAACACATGCTAAATGACCATGACTTGATAATTTCTAGTTTTAAAGTCTTTGACACTGGGATTATATACTATACATAAATTGTTCTGTTTATTTTTGTTTGTATAATCGTAGCTTATTTTGTTTAATCATGATATTTCTTCTTGGCAGTGGACTCTCGAAAAATTGACCAAGAGGGGAAAATCCCAAAGGAAACTTTAGAGAAGCTGAAGAGCCTGGGACTTTTTGGCATGCAAGTCCCAGAAGAATATGGTGAGCAAAGGAAACCACCCCTGCGCTGGTTGGCTCTTAAGAAAGTGGTCTATATTTCTTCAAAAAAAGGTTCTGTTTGGGAAGGGTGGCCCTTAATGCAGTATGTCCAGGATCGAACTGTAAAACTGCTGGAAATAATAAAAACGTCTATCACTGGCTAACGATGGGGTGGCTGGTTAGTGAGTGTGTGTGCACTGTCTCAGGTGCTTGTGCTGTGGATTTGTACGCTTCTTCCTCTGAAATGGATCAAAGGCCATCGCAGGAGCTGTGCTTGCTGGGTCTCTGTGGAGGTGGAGGAGGTGGGTGAGTGAGAGTGAAACTGGCTGATTTCAATATCATCTCCATTGCACAGCCCTTTGGTCTCTCAGGCACAGGAATTGCTCTGGAGCCACTTGTGCTTCATGTGGTAAGAGCACAGGTGCCAGTTTCCACTAAGTTTGGCTTCTCATCCTGGTGTAGACAAGTAAGACATATGGCTGTAGGGCACAAGGTGCATCTAAAAAAACACTAATTTGCTCCATATAGAAGTGTACATTTACAGACCTAATGCTAGTAATTGTTTAGTTTTGCTGTAATGAATGTATAGGTGTTAAACCTGTGGATATGGGGATTTAATTAGGGGGAACCTTTGAGCAGGGAACTTTGTTCTTTGGACTGTGCACATCATTCTTGGAGTATTGTAGTGATGTTTTTAGTCTCCAAGTGAAGGCCCTTGCCTTTCTCTTCAGGATCCCAGGGTAATTCTGTCAGATTTGGCTAATCACTTCCCCCCCACCCCCTAATCCAGAAGTGGTCATCCTAATTCTATGGGATTAAGGGGACAGGCAAGAAGTGTTTGTGGGGAGACGGATAGAAAATGTCTCAAAGAGCCAGAACACAGGCTAATGCATGTGAATGCACACCCACACATCACTTTTACTCTTGGGCCCTTTTAACATAAAAGTGTGGATCTAGGTTCTCAGCCTTCACCCTGCACCAACCTCTCTGAGCCCTGTTCCAGAGCCTTTGTTGTCTGAGGCCGCTTCCAGGTCTGATCAGCTATGGGGCAGCAGTTTAGGGGAGAATTAGTGGTGCTTTAAGGTATAGGTATATTTCGTGGGTATGAGCTGGTCATTTGGAGGTTTTTAATATTTTAGGCATTTTCCCAGCCAGATTTCAAATTAGGTTTTGCACAGCAAGTCACAAAAGCCAGGAGCTTGTCTTCATGCTCTATCTTCCTGCCTGGTTTACCTAAGAGGCTAAAGTTAGGCCACCTTCACCCCTGTAACCCTAACCTCAGCAGCCACAAGTGGGGGGCCCTCAATGTTTGTAGAGTAAGTTTCCACTTATACACAGCCTGGAGCTGGTATAGTCTGAGACAAAATATGAAAATTTAGGACAAACTAGTATGATGCCAAATTTCCTTAATTCTGAGGCATATTTTAATCATGTCAAATCTTAGTTTATGTCCGTGTTTATTACTTTGTTTTAAACTATTAAATGGTGTATCTTACTGTCATTGTATGAACTACCTTTCATCACATTTCCAAATGTATAAAAACATTTCCTCATTTATGCAGAAGACATAAAATAATCAGTGATGTTGCTACTTTGGTGGTGGAATGCACAGCACAGACATCTGCAGGGAAAAGCTATACATCCTGTGTTGTAACAGAGATCTGCAGCTTCTGAGTGAGGTGTGGGGAGCTTGAGCTTTCACAGACATCTGAGACTGGTCGGTATTAAAACTGACAAGTGACGGGAATTTTTGGCCATAGCGTACGGGCTGTATTGAATGTGAGACTAGGAAGCAATTGGAGATAGAGCTGGAGAGTGACAGTTGGTCTCTCATCCACTGAAAACACGAGTGCTTGGAGTAAATGAATACCAGGAGAAAGCCTCTAGATGTAGCCAGGTTGGTAGTATTGTGTGTTTCTCCTTTAAAGGTTCCCCTTCGAGATCCTTTAAAATCATTTCCTAATTGATGAAAGTGCTTACTTTTTCTCCCAAACAATTTCTGTGTAAAATTGAGGTATGTCTTTTTACATATGCATCTCTTATATGCCAGCATGTATTGGGGATGTGTGTGTGGCACATGCATGCTTAAGTTGATATGAGATTACATAACTTGCCATTATTATTCTTGTTTTAAGTCCTACTTTCTGGTATGAAAATACTCTTTTTTTCCCAAATCTTTAAAATAAATTTTATTAAGTACCCTTTTCTAAAAACATTATTTTATTGTTGTTCAATTACAGTTGTCTGCATTTTCCTCCCACCACTGCCCCCCATCCCAGCCAATCCCTCCCCCTTGGTTTTGTCCATGTGTCCTTTATACTAGTTCCTGAAACCCTTCTCCCCACTATCCCCTCCACCCACCCCTCTGGCTATTGTTAGGTTGTTCTTAATTTCAGTGTCTCTGGTTATATTTTGTTTGCTTTTTTCTTCTGTTAATTATGTTCCAGTTAAAGGTGAGATCATATGGTATTTGTCCCTCACCTCCTGGCTTATTTCACTTAGCATAGTGCTCTCCAGTTCCATCCATGCTGTTGCAAAGGGTAGGAGCTCCTTCTTTCTTTCTGCTGTGTAGTATTCCATTGTGTAAATGTACCACAGTTTTTTGATGCACTCATTTGCTGATGGGCACTTAGGTTGCTTCTACTACTTGGCTATTGTAAATTGTGCTGCTATGAACATTGGGGTGCCTAGATTCTTTTGAATTGGTGACTCAGGATTCTTAGGGTATAGTCCCAGGAGTGGGATTGGTGGATCAAAAGGCAGATCCATCTTTAGTTTTCTGAGGAAATTGCATACTGTTTTCCACAGTGGCTTGCACCAGTGTGCATTCCCACCAACAGTGCACTAGGGTTCCCTTTTCTCCGCATCCTATCCAACGTTTGTGGATTTGTTTATGTTGGCCACTCTGACTGGTGTGAGGTGGTACCTCATTGTGGTTTTAATTTGCATCTCTCTGATGGCTAGTGATGCTGAGTATCCTTTCATATGTCTCTGGGCCCTCTGTATGTCTTCCTTGGAGAAGTGTCTGTTCAAGTCCTTTGCCCATTTTTTAATTGGGTTGTTTGTCTTCCTGGAGTGGAGTCATGTGAGTGCTTTATGTATTTTGGAGATCAGGCCCTTGTCTGAGGTATCATTGGCAAATATGTTTTCCCATACTGTTGGTTCTCTTTTCATTTTAATGCTGTTTTCTTTAGCCACACAGAAGCTTTTTATTTTGATGAGGTCCCATTTGTTTATTCTTTCCTTTATGTCCCTTGCTTTAGGGGACATATCTGTGAAGATGTTGCTGTGTGGAATGTTTGAGATTTTCCTGCCGATGTTTTCCTCTAGGACTTTTATGGTGTCACGACTTATATTTAAATATTTTATCCACCTTGAATTTACTTTCGTGTATGGCGTAAGTTGGTGATTGAGTTTCATTTTTTTGTACATAGCTGTCCAGATCTCCCAACACCATTTGTTGAAGAGGCTATTTTTGCTCCATTTGATGCTTGTGCTCCCCTTTGTGAAATATTAATTGACCACAGAGACTTGAGTTTATCTCTGGGCTCTCTGCTCTGTTCCATTGGTCAATGTGTCTGTTTTTACACCAGTACCAGGCTGTTTTGGTTACAGTGGCTTTGTAATACAGTTTGATATCAGGTACTGTGATCGTACCTACTTTGTTCTTCTTTCTCAAAATTGCTGCAGCTGTTCAGGGTCATTTATGGTTTCATATGAATTTCTAAATGTTCTATATCTGTGGAATATGTCATGGGTACTCTAATAGGATTGCATTGAATGTATAAATCCCTTTGGGTAGTATGGCCATTTTGATGATGTTAATTCTTCCAATCCATGAGCATGGTACATGCTTCCATTTGTTTGTGTCTTCCTTAATTTCTTTCTTCAATGTTGTGTAGTTTTCTGAGTATAGGTCTTTCCCCTCTTGGTTAGGTTATCCCTAGGTACTTTATTTTTTTTGTTGCTATATAGCAAATGGGATTTTTTTCCTGATTTCTGTTTCTGATGTTTCATTGTTGGTGTACAAGAATGCCTTTCATTTCTGAGTATTGACTTTGTATCCGGCTGTTTTGCCAAATTTATTTATCAGGTTGAGTAGTTTTTTGGTGGAATCTATAGGATTTTCTGGGTACACTATCATGTCATATGAAAACAATGACAGTTTTGCTTCCTCCTTTCCAATTTGGATTTCCTTTTATTTCTTTTTCTTGTCTGATTGCTGTGGCTAGGACTTCTAAGACTATGTTGAATAGGAGTGGTGAGAGAGGGCATCCTTGCCTTGTTCCTGATCTTAGTGGGAAAGCTCTAAGTTTTTGTCCATTGAGTATGATTTTGGCTGTAGGCCTCTTGTATATGGCCCTTATTATGTTGAGGAATACTCTCTTTATTCCCACTTTGTTGAGGGTTTTTATCATAAATGGGTGCTGTGTCTTACCAAATGCTTTTTCCACATCTATTGATTTGATCACGTTATTTTTGTCTTTTGTTTTGTTTCTGTGATGTATTACATTTGAAAATACTCTTTCTTTCATGAGATGATAATAGTCATGTTTGGGGCCTTTTTCCTTCCTTGGGAAATTAAGGCCATAGCAACCTTATATTCATGCCCCCAAACGTTTTGGGGAAGTGTTCCCAGTCTGGAGCAGGGAAATGGAGTCCTTTCTACCAACTGGGCCTGCATTTCCTTCCTGTTTTCCTGCGGCCAACCCAGCCTGTCAACGTCCTGTCAATGGCATCTCCTCTGGCAGTTGATGTGGCTCCATCCTGCCCATCAGCTCTATCCCCACCAACAGCGTCCACCCACCTGTCATCCTTCCCCATGTGATTACTGTCCCCATGATCTTATGATAACTTTCTTGGTGGAGAAAGCATCAGAATTTATTTTTTTTAACAAACAAAACTCACTCCCTTAGTATGTGAAATAAATATTGACTGAAAACAAGTGGGAAGGAGAAAGTGGTACTGCAGAACCCTGGCCTTCCCTGAGTATCACCACTGAACCCCTAGGACTGCATACTAGGCAGGCCACTCCACTTCTCTGCTGAGACTCATCCTTTTCCCTTGTGTGTGAATGGTTGCTCTAGTGCCCTTACCCATACATACACCCTGAGTTCAGGACGCAGCCCTGCTACATTTTGGTTATGTGACCTTAGGCCTCAGTTTATTGTTTGTAAGATACATATATGGTCACCCAGCCATCTGTGGAAGTTGAAGATATAAGTTCAGTGGATTTTTTGGTTTTGTTTCTTTAATGTTTGTCTTTCTACTGCAGAAGAGTGATTCCCAACTAGAATTATTTTGTCACCCAAGAGACCCCCATTTGACAATATCTAGAGAATTTTTGGTTATCAAAACTGGGGAGGGGGTATTTCTGGCATCAGGTGGGTGGAGGCCAAGGATGCTGCTAAACATCCTACAGTGCACAGAAAAGTCATCCATGACAACGAATGATCGGTCCTAAAATATAAGTAGTACCACTGCAGAAAAATCTCTCTCCTGGAATCCACTAAATATTGAGAATGAGATACTAGAATGCTGTTTCATTTATAAAGATCTATATCTGACAGGTGATATAACCTATTAAATGATGTAAAGGTATTCTTATATTTTTGTATTATAGATTATATTTATGTTAAAATTGTGTATTTTTATATATGCTCCTATGCCTAGAAAAAGTTTGAAAGGATATACACAAAAATGGTCTGACTGATGTTTGTGGGTGATGTGTGTTTTCTTTGTACCTTTTTGTATTGTGATGAAAATAGTGATCTGGCATTACTTTTATAATCAGAAAAGACCAGCAAAACCGTTTGCCTTTAAGGGGATTAATTTGGAGCTGGGCCATAAGTAAAGCAGGTCTCTTTCTTCTCTAGGTGGCCTGGGCCTTTCCAACACCATGTATGCACGGCTACAGGAAATTGTCAGCCTGGACGGGTCGATTGCTGTGACCCTGGAAGCACACCAGGCTATAGGCCTCAAGGTCAAGTATCTGGGGATGCTTTCTGTGACTCCAGGAAGACCTTCAGGAAATGAATTGTGCTTGCTATCTCATGGTCTTGGAGGAGAGCCTATCCTGTTCCTGCATCTTTGCCCTGCAGTGCCTCATTTGTGTACATCCTCTCTCAGCTATGCCATATAGTGCTCAGTTCCTACATAAGCAGCAGCCCTTTAATCACATCCTTGGGAAGCCCAGTTCTGATGTTGCTGTCTCTGTGGAGCCTACCTTCACCTCAAGCTGGATATGAGCCTCTCCCACTGTGCTCTTGAGTCACTTGGGGCCTGAGCATGTCCTCCTTACTATTTTGCATGTCTTTCTCACCCCACTAGGCTCAGAGAATTTTAGGGCAGGTCCAGATTCGCCACTCTTAATCAACAGTCCATTACTTGTGTTGTTTCTGCTCAATATAGGAGACAAAGTGAGCTGAGTGCACAACATGCTTGGCTTCCCTCCAAGAGCTTGTGTGCTCCATGCACTCATTCAGTGGAAAGGGGGGGGCTTGAGAAGGAGTGTGGGACAGTTCTGACATTGACTGAACACCTTCTTTATGCCAGGTGTGGGTCCAGCATTCCCACCTCTTCACATTTTATCATCTAAACCACCCCTCCAATGGGTAAGATTATCGCCTATATGTACGAGAGGATATGGAGACTTAGAGAAGGGTACCCTTGGGTACTCTTACCCAAGATTACTCAGCCAGGAAATAGGAGCTGTGATGAAAATCCCTGAGTCTGACTCCAAAGTTCTGCTGGGCCTCCAGGCCCAGGCCACCCCGATGGTGCACTTTCGGGTGGGTCCTTAGCAGTCTGACTCCCCATACTCCCCAGCCACATCTCATTTTTTTTACCTGAGGCTGCCAGTTCTGACTCAGGGTGTTTCCTCTTGCATGAAGTAAGTATTTCCTTCAGAAGCTATAATCTGCAAGCATAGTTGACATAGTCTTTTTTCCCCACAGCTGAAATCAGCCTCTGTGTGTCTTGTTTAGGGGATCATCTTGGCCGGCAGTGAGGAGCAGAAGGCCAGGTACCTGCCCAAACTGGCATCTGGGGAGCACATTGCCGCCTTCTGCCTGACAGAGCCAGCCAGGTCTGCCCTTGGCATGAACTGCCATGGAATAGTGTCTCCCAGGGGGCATGGGAGGAGGGCCAGAGTTTGTGGTGAATAGGTTGTGTCTTTTATTTCTTCCCTCTCTGAAATCTTTCAGGAGTCACATCAGCAACTTTTCTTGCCAGTTCTCTTACCTTTATTTTTCTGTCCCAGTGAGATGTATAAATGCAATAACATACCTGACAGCACCTATTAAATCATTATTTTGTGGTTTGCAACACACCTGACATGTGCTTTCAAGGCTTCAAATCAACTTACAGAGTGTGAGGGTGGGTAGTAATAGCCCTGTTTTACAGATTAGGAACTGAGGTTAAGTAAGGTTGTGTGACAAGCCGAAGGTCACACAGCTAGGACATAACAGGGCTGGCACCGAGGTCTATTACATGGACCACACTTCATGTTGCTTCCCTCCACCTGGGAATCTGGGGCCCTGAACTCATCCTCAAATGAGTTTAGATGAGTCTATTTTGAGTACGCATTTTCATGTTTAAATCTAAGCTTGAATTTTCACTACCACTTTTTTATCTGATATGATAAGGCAGGGGTTGGCCAGGTCCAGCCTGCCACCTGTTTTTGTAATGAAAGTGTTACGGGAACATGCCTGTTTGTTTACAAATTGTGGCTGCCTTCATGCACAATGGCAGAATTGAGGAGTTGGGACAGGCATGCTGTAGCCTAAAAAGCTGAATATATTTATCATCTGGCCCTTTATTTTAAAAGTGTGCCAACTCCTGTATTAAAGTAAAACCTTTATTTTGGGGCCCTCTAAACCATTCTTCTTGATTCCCAGCATTATTCTCTTCAATAGCCTATTTCTGTCCTTGCAGTGGGAGTGATGCTGCCTCCATCCAGACCAAGGCCTCGTTAAGTGAAGATAAAAAACACTACATCCTCAGTGGTTCCAAGGTACAGCTCCTCCGGGGTCTCAGTCATGACCTTTACCACTACTCATTGACCACTTTCCATATACCAGGAATTGCAGAGGGTGTACACATCATCTTTTGACCATCACCTCTTCGGTGGATGTTACTTGCCTTCTTTGGAAGAAGAAACTGGGCCTCAAAGAGTTCAGCAGATGTCCTGTGCTTAGTGGCAGAGCCAGAATTGGAACCAGGGAGTTCTGGCTCCACACTTTACATGCTTCCGTAGTACCAGCTACCTCCCTGAGCCTCTGTTGGGTGTTTGTTTTCAAAAGTTTTTTATTATGCAAAGTTTGAAGCATATACAAAGTTCACTATAGTGAACTTTAATGTACCTGTCACCCAGCTTCAGCAGTTATTAGCTCTTAGCCAGTCGTTTCTGTGTCAGCATCACCACCTCTGGATTGCACTCATAACTGTTTCAGTTTATACCTCTAAAAAGACAGCACTATTTTGTAAAAAAAAGTTATGATAACATTATCACAGTTTTTTAAAAATAATTCCTTACTGTTTAGACAGCATTCAAATTTCTCTGATTATCTCATACATTTTTATTTTTCAAATCATTTGCTTGAATTGAGATCCATGTAAGTTCCATATATTATAGTTCGTTGACAAGTTTCTATATTTATCTCTCCCTTCCTCTCCTCTTTCTTATACCTGTCTCTTCACTCCTTTCTGTCCCAATGCTCCTTGCCTGAGGAAACCCTTCATTCAGGGCTAGAGTTTGAACTATCTTTGTACCATTGGATACTCTTCTACAGCATCCCCACACACTCACACTCATGGCCACCTGTGTCTCTTGGGAAAATACTGGCTCTGGGGAGACTGGGCTCTGTACTTTGTTTATGCAGTCTTGGCTTTTCTAGGGCCAAGGCTAGCCTGAGGTTTGATGGGCAGCTGGAGTGTCTTTTGGAAAAGATGGGGCTTAGAGGTGGCTCCTAATAGTTTGGCTTTCTCCAAAGTTCTTTTGCTTTTTCCTTCAGGTCTGGATCACCAATGGAGGACTTGCCAATATTTTTACTGTGTTTGCTAAAACCAACGTTGATTCTGACAGCTCAGTAAAAGACAAAATTACAGCATTTATAGTAGAGAGAGACTTTGGTGGAATAACTAACGGGAAGCCTGAGGATACGTTAGGTATCCGTGGCTCCAACAGTAAGTTGTGTGTGTGTGCCTGTGTGTGTGTGTGTGTGAGAGAGAGAAAGAGAGAGAGAGAGAGAGCGTGCGAGAGCGCGGGCTCTTTAGCCCCATTCAAACGTCAAAATTCAGTGAGGTTTAAGTAGTTTTAATTGACTCTGGCTGGTGTGACTCAGTGAATTGAGTGCCGGCCTGTGAACCAAGGGTCACTGGTTCGATTCCCAGTCAGGACATGCCTAGGTTGCAGGCCACATCTCCAGTTCAGGTTTGCAACACACCTGACATTGATCTAGAGGCTGTTATGCTGAGTGAAATATGTCAGGCAGGGAAAGACAAATACTGTATGGTTTCACTTATACTGAAATCTAAAAAAAAGAAACAAATGAACAAACAAAACAGAATCAGATTCATAAAAACTGAGACCAAAGGGGTTTTACCTGAAGGGAGAGGATGGGAGGATGAATGAAAAGGGGAAGGGGAATATAGTCAATAATATTGTGATAATTTTGCACAAATAGTTATTAGAATTAGTGGTGATTACATTGTAATTTTTAAAATGTTGAATCACTGTATTGTCCAACAGAAACTGATATAACCGATATAATACTGTATACCAACTGTACTTAAATTTAAAAAATTAAAAATAAAGTGCCACAGTAACTACACTTCTCCTTGTAATGACCATCAGTGATTTTAAGGTTAATGAGACAGTCACAGTCTTGTGGAGCTCTCAGCCTTGTGAGGGAGGCATAGTGGACACCAAAAAGGGCAGTGGGGTGTCCGAGGTTAACATTCCAATACAGGAAACCCCCGTATTCCCTGCCTGGAACCTCCTCCCTTCTCCCGCTTCCCTTTTTACCTGCCTAGGCGTGCTTGTAGCCCTTGGTCAGCGCTAGGTTTACTTGAGGCTGGGTCATGTGAGTGGCCCTCAACCCTTCCAGAGCTGCCATGGAGTCCTCAGAGGGCTCTCCCTCATAGGCCTTCTATTCAGATCATGGAGAGTCTGTGCTACAGGATTCTGCATACTACCCTGGCACCTTCAGACCCACTTCTGTTTGCCACTTTGTCTTTGGGGACCCTGTGTTCTAGATATTGGTATTTGCCACTACATATGGTTGGCATGGTGGGGACAGGGGTTGTCAGAGGGCCTGAGCTCTAACCTGGCTCTGGCACATAGAAGCTATGTGACCTTGAAGAAGCTAGTTGGCTTTTCTTCAGTTTCATCACCTACAAGAAAGGGATGATAATAGAACCTACATTGTGGAGGTAACATGAAAAGGGAGGGTTATGAAGTATGTAAAATGCTAAGTATACGTGGAAGCTGATAATGTTTGTGCTGTTACTGATATTAACCACCATGACTGGTGCTGCTGCCTGTTGCGTGATGAATGTTCCAACAGAGGAAGGAGCAGGCTCAAAGGCCCTGAGATAAAAAGATCTTGGTGTGCTGGTGGGAAAAAGTACCCAGAGTGACTGGAGTGGTGGGAGAGAACAGGGCTGCTGCTGTGTACCACTACGGGTACACTGTCCATACTGATGTCTGGGTAGGTGGTGCCCACTGGGATTATGTAGTGGTCCTGTGAGGGGGGCTTGTGCGGCACAAGATGAGGTCAGAGAGGGAGGAAGGGTCCTCCCCACATCCAGCAGCCTGTGAAGGAACAAGAGCTTGCCTCCCGGCCCATGTACTTAAACCATAAGTGGGACCCAGTGGCCAGAGAGATGGGTATTTTGTTGTATTTCACAACTAGGCTATTTGGACAGAGCTGTAGTAATAGAATAAAAAGTCACCAGACCCTGGTTGCCCACACTTTGTTAGGCTCATGCTTGGCTACTTGAGCCATGACTTCCCTGTCCTGAGCCTCCCTTTTCTCTGGCATTAGTTGCTGGGAGCCATCACTATTATAAAGAACGAAGTTGAGAGGCTTCTGTCCCTTCCTGCCTCTTCCCTCACCCCTGCCACACTTACTGTAACTGTTCGCATCACGTTGACCTCCACTTCCTTCAACATGCCAGGTACATCCTAATTTTAAGGACTGCTAGTCATCCACAGCTTCAGTGACCCTCCTGAGAAACCACCCCAGGATTTGCCATTTATTTCTCTCCCATAGTTTCTAGGTGCTCTGGGTTGGGTTCAGACATGCCATATGTTTGCTTGAACGTGCTGGAGCATGTTCTCACAGCAGATCGTAAGAGCCCAAGGAGCCAAGCCAGACTGTTAAGACCTTTCTGCTCTTGTTGGATTGCCTCTGTGCCCCTGAAGCTATGGCAAGTCACATGGCCAAACCTGGCATTGTGGGTAGGGAAGGGCAAATCTGCTCCTCCCATAGAGCCACAGTGCAGGGTTTGGCTGCGTTAAAGCAGAGTGAGATAGGACTGATACTCCCCTTTGCAATGGGGGCCTTAGGAAGAGCAGTACTGCCTAGCAATGTCTGTGGCTCACTCTTATCCTTCAAACTTCACCTTAGAAAGGTCTGACGTAAACCCTTAGTAAAAATAGTATTACCCACCCCCCTCCAAGCTCCATTTCTGTCACCATGCTGTATTTATTTCATCCATAGCAATTAACACAATGTTATAACATCTTGTTTGTAGTTTATCTCCCTAACTAAAGTATGAACTCCACAGGGACAGAAATCTTGTTTTTCTGTACTGTCCTATCCAAGATGTAGAGTGAGTGAGTGAGTGAGTGAATGAATTGCATTTCATGCCAGCGCATCAAGTGCAGACTAGTTTGCATTTAAGGTCTTCAATTTCGTGTGTTTCAGTTTGTGAAGTCCATTTTGAAAACACCAAGGTGCCTGTTGGAAATGTTCTAGGAGAAGTTGGAGGTGGGCTTAAGGTGAGTTGCCAGCAGCAGCCTCTGTGACTGCTGTGCAGTTTCATCGTGCAGTTTTGTTGGCACCAGCTTTCTGCCTCGTCCCTGCTGGTAGCACACCAGTTTCTGCTGGCCAAGTGACCCTGTGTGGTTCTCCATTGAGAAGTCAGCAAAGTGGAAAGTGGAAAAATTGGCTCCCAGGTGAGGGAGTGTGTGGTTAGAACTAGGTCTCTTCATTTATCTGTGAGCATTGTTTGCCTTGAGTAGGGATAGTATCCCTCTCTTCTGCAAGCGTAAGAAAGCAGGCCAGCAGGCACTGGAGAAGCATAGGTTCTTTTAAGTGCACAACCATGGATCCTGAGTCCCTAAGTTTGTTTGTTTTTTTGTAAGATTTATTGTATTTTTATTGACAAATAATTCATGTAACACAAAATTTACCACTTTCCATTGTGCACGTTGGTTGTTTTTAGTGTATTTGCTATGTTGTGCAACCATCACCAAGGTCTAATTCCAGAACATTTCCATCCCCCACACAAAAATATGCCATTCCTCTCATTTGCCCTTTGCCCCATCCCTTGGCAATCATTATTTGTATTTCTGTTTTGAATCTGCCTATTTTGAACATTTCATGTAGATGAAATCTATATGTGAGCTTTTGTGTTTGGCCTCTTTCACTGGCATGTTTTCAAAGTTTATCCAAATTGTAGCCTTTTTCATTGTTTTTAAAGGCTGAATAATATTCCGACCATGTTTTCTTTATTCATTTATAATGTCAGCTGATAGACATTTGTGTTGTTTCTACCACTTGGCCATTATCAGTAATGCTGATTTGAACATTCTTATACAAGTTTTTATGTGAACAATCTGTTTTCAGTTCTGTTGGGTATTTACCTAGAGGTAAAATTTCTGGGTCATGTGGTGACTGCATGTATAACTTTTTGAGGAACTGCCCAGCTGAACTGCCAGGCTGTTTTCTACCATGTCTGTACCACTTTACATTCCCATCATCAGCATAAGAGGGTTCTAATTTCTCCACATCTTCATTGACACTTGTTATTGTCCATTATAAAAATTATAGTCAACTTAGTGTGTGTGAAGTGGTATCTCATTGTGGTTTGATTTGCATTTCTCTAATGACTAATATCTTTTCATGTGTTTATTTGCCATTTGTATATCTTTGGAATATTGTCTTTTCAAATCGTTTGCTCATTTTCAAGTTGGGCTCTTCGTCTTTTTTTGTTGCCCTGTCCTAATGTGCTGGGTCACCTAGGTAAGTATCTTTACTCTGGTGTGTCCATTCTCCCTTTTGGCTGTGAAACAGGGAACAAAGTGATACCTGCCTTCCTCCCGTCCTGGGTGTCTTTGAGAATCAGATACGTGCTGTCAGCCAGTGCTCTTGTGAAGAGGCTGTTCAGTGAACCCTAGCCCGTGTGGGTCAGTTGGTTGGAGTGTCATTCTGTAAACCAAAAGGTTGTAGGTTTGATTCTTGGTCAGAGCACATGTCAGGGTTGCAGGTTTGGTACCCTGGTTAGGGCACAGATGAGAGCAGATTTATGTTTCTCTCTTTCTCTGTCTCCTTCCCTTCCCTTTTCTCTAAAGTCAATAAGCATGTCCTTGGGTGAGGTTTTTTTTTTAAAAAAGAGTCTGCTCAGTGAATTTGGAAAAAAGGGTTGTAGAAGTGGAAGGACAAATAAGGGAGCAGCAGTCTTTGTGGAGTGCTAGGCTTGTTTGTGATTCAGGTAACCCAGAAGATACACACATTGGAGAATATAGAGAAGGAGAAAAAAAAATGAAACCCACTGAAACCTGTCCCCAAGAGAGTTGACATTCATTGTTCACAATTTTGGTACTTGCTTTTGTCAACATAAGAAACATTCAGACTTACAGAGAATTCTTGTGAGTTTATTTGAGCCAAATTGACGACAATTGCCAGGAAGCAAAACCTCAGCGAGTTGAGATAATGTGGGAGTTTTGCACCTTATTTTATACCTTAAAATCAAAAGAGGAGGCTAAATGGGTTCCATAAAATCTATTAGTGATAGATTAGGGAAGCAGGGAGAAGCAAAGCAAGGAAAACTCTGGGGTTGGATAAAAAGTAAAATGGTAGACACATTTTTTACAGAGGTGGGTACAGGATAGTTAACAGTCTACAATTAAAATGGTAACAATAACAATGAGGGGGTCCGTGGTTTCCCTCTGATGTGGTGCCTGTGCTTTGAGGGTTCTGGAAAAAGGAAATTTGATATTCCAGAGATATGTTATCACAGATTCAAAAGAGGACAGGCTCAGTTGCGGTAAAGATTGACCGTTGTTTGAGTAAAAATACTGGCCTAGGACAGGACTTCCTCCCATAAATGGCTTTTTGTTAGAAAGTTTTAATTTTCAGGCCTTCCCATGTGGTTACTTTCAGTCTCTTGAGTTTGTAAAGCTGCCACGCAGGCCTCCACTGAGCTTGTCATGTTTCAGATGTGACCACTTTTCTTCCATGTCATTCTAGATCTTTATAAAGACAATTTATCAAAAATATTTGGTGTGTGCATGTAATATAGCTTGCATTTTTTCATTTATCAGTATATCCTAATATAAACCAAAATTATTTTTAGACTGTAATAAAGAACTGAAAACATTTATTTGAACAAAAGGAACTGCAGTTCTGGAGATGGTTTCAGGTGGCTAAATTGTGTGCACAGAGACAAAGGGGATGTTAGAAATGCGAGAGAAATAGAGATGAAAGGAACCAGATGATCTGATCAAGTGCCTTTATTTGATGCTGTGCTTATAGGCAGGCTGAGTCTGGACTGACTGCAGCCCCAGTGGGGAGGCAGGAATGGGGTTTTTAAAAGAAAATACATGGGACTTGTGGGAGGATAGATAGGGAAGGGCTTCTTGTTCTTCTGGGCAGGTGCCTCAGGGTTTCAAGATGTGAGCTTGGACAATGGGTTAATTAAAGGGCCGGGCTGTTCCCAGGTACGGGAGGGTCAGCCTGACTGTCAGCCATTATGGCTGGCGCCAGATGTCTATTGTGTGTGGTGGAAGAGAGTTTTGATTAAGCTGTGGGCTACCAAGTGAGTTGGGATAACTGAGTCATGGGCAGGCCAGCAGGTTTGGAAAACTGGCCTGACCCTTTCAGGAGAGGCCACCTCTTATAGCAAATGTTCTCACCCAAGTTCTCAGTTAGGTCTGTTTTATATAAATGAGATATCCAAGTTGTGCCATTCTGATTAGATGGGACAGTTCTCAGTCACTTGGTAGAAATATGAAACCAGGGTTTCCGTGCAGTGTTTGACCAGCTTGCATAAACAGTTGGGACAGAGTGCAGGAAGCCATGAGTTCAGTCTGAGGTTCTTCCCAATATAAAAAGTATGTGAGGAGCCCCTGTCAACAAATGTCAGCTAGGCTTTTATTATTTATAAAGCTTGGGCCCTGAGTTGGGCATGGGGATTCCATCTCAGCAGATAAATTCCTTCTTGGAGCTCATATTAAATGAATCTTTCTACTTAAGGTCCACATAATAATCATTATGCTATTAAATGTATGTTGCTATAAGTTTTTAATATTCCATAGCATTTCTTCGTGTTGTGATGCCAAATTTAATTTTACCAGGTTCTCAGATTTGGGAATTTAACATTGTTTTCACTTCTTTTTTACTTACCACCATATATTGCATGACATATATCCCTGTATATACCTTTATACACTTGCTTAACTATTTTGTGAGTTTAAACACCACTAGTGAAGCCACTGCGTCAGAAGATGTGAATGTTTTTAAGTTCTTGATCCATGTTGCCCAGTTGCCGGCTGCACAGTTGGACCAATGTCTGTCCTCCAACACTGTTGAGGATGCTGCTGTCCCTAATACTTCCCAACACTGCATTAAATTTTCCCCCATTGTTTTAGGTGAAAAATGATTGTTATTTTAATATGCAAGAAAAGTAGATTTTTAAAGCCCTTTTTTTTAAATTAGTGGGATTGCTTGAGAGTTAGCTTAAATACTAAAAAATGTGATACATTTGAGTGATTCCAGAGGTCACAGAATGATCAAATGCCAGGTGAAAATTAAGTGGCTGATGTGAGGTAAAAGTAAGAACTTCTTTCTCTGGTGTAGTCAGGTTATGTCAATGGCCAGACTCCTTAGGGCATAGAGGCAGTTAAATAACAGGGGCTGTTGAAGCTTGCATCTGGGAAAATTGAGATCTAGACTGTAGTTGTGGAAATTATAAAAGGAAACTATTTTGCAGTAGAGAGGTGATAAAGCATGCAAGTGCAGAGTCACAGGAGGAGAGGATGAAGTAGAAAGATCAGCCCTTGAGCTCTTGGGCCCCTTTTCAAATATGGCTAAACTCATCAGGTGTTTGATGACAGGGAGTGAGACCTAGTGTCAAATCCTTTTCTCCTTTTGTTTTTGTTTGTTGTTTTAAGTGAAATTAAGAATAATGTAAAAAGGGGCCATGAAGTGAATTTTGTTTATAAAACTATGAGGTGGCTTTTAAAAGCCCATTTAGGAAGAGAGAAAAGGGAATACAGTTGGGAGAATTTAGTTCCTCTTCATGTTCTGGTCAGTGTCTTCCCATGTCCTGAATGAGACACATGAAACCTGAAATTAGAGATTAGAGGGCCCTTGGGAAAGTGATGTGACTTAACCAAGCCCCCTCACACATTCAGTGCTGGGGCTGGGCCTGACCCTTAGGGTTTGTCTTCCTTATTTCCCAACTGCCTTTGACTGAGTGGTTTAAAACCAACACTTGCCCTTCCTGGTAGCTGGAGCAGTTGTTTCCAATCTCTCTAGGCCCACAGGATCTGTTTAGAAGGATTCTCCCATTAGGTTTTTTAACAAGTAATTATAAATGCAAATACATTAGCATTTTGATTAATGTAAGTCACACATAGTCAAGCAATCTGTAAAAAGTAGTACTGCATTTGCAGTTGAGCTTTTAGGAAAATTATAGAGTTCAAAAACACCTTTCTTCCCCCAGACCCCAGCCTTGCCTTTGGGCATCATGGGATTGGGCAGAGGCTTGACAGATCACAACTGTCCTTTAGGAGGCTTGTGCCGGTGGCCACTTGTTGATGCTGGACCTGGAATGCCCTTTCACCCTGGGATGGCTGGGTAGACCCAGCTCAGGAATCTCCTTGGCTGGGAACCTTTGCTAGCCAACATCCCTCTCCCCACACTAAAAGAAACATACACTCACCCTTTCCGACTGGACTTGTGTACCTGCTCTTTATTCTACCATTATACCGCTGACCACTTGTTGCCTAGTCAGCTGTTTTCCTCTCTGCCCCTGGTCTGTAAGGGGATGCCTCCATGAATCTAGATAGTCTAGTACTTAGGAGGCAGTGTGTGTACACAAATGTGTGCCTGTCCCTCTTCCCCAGCTGCTCACCATCTGCATTAGGTAGGAAGTTAACACTGGAAAAGAGGAGAGAAGCTGACAACGCTCCTCAAGAAGTATGCAGTTATTTTTTTTAAATATATTTATTGATTATGCTATTACAGTTGTCCCATTCCGCCCCCACTCCACTCCATCCTGCCCACTCCCTCCCTCCCACATTCCCCCCCCTATAGTTCATGTCCATGGGTCATACTTATAAGTTCTTTGGCTCCTACATTTCCTACAGTATTCTTACCCTCCCCCTGTCTATTTTCCACCTATCATCTATGCTACTTATTCTCTGTACCTTTCCCCCCCTCTCCCCTCCCAATCCCCTGTTGACAACCCTCCATGTGATCTCCATCTCTATGGTTCTGTTCCTGTTCTAGTTGTTTGCCTAGTTTGCTCTTGTTTTTGTTTTAGGTGTGGTTGTTAATAACTGTGAGTTTGCTGTCACCTTTACTGTTCCTATTTTTGATCTTCTTTTTCTTAGGTAACTCCCTTTAACATTTCATATAATAAGGGCTTGGTGATGATGAACTTCTTTAACTTGACCTTATCTGAGAAGCACTTTATCTGCCCTTCCATTCTAAATGATAGCTTTGCTGGATACAGTAATCTTGGATGTAGGTCCTTGCCTTTCATGACTTGGAATACTTCTTGCCAGCCCCTTCTTCCCTGTAAGGTCTCTTTTGAGAAATCAGCTGACAGTCTTATGGGAAGACCTTTGTAGGTAACTGTCTGCTTTTCTCTTGCTACTTCTAAGATTCTCTCCTTCTGTTTCATCTTAGGTAATGTAATTATGATGTGCCTTGGTGTGTTCCTCCTTGGGTTCAGCTTCTTTGGGATTCTCTGAGCTTCCTGGACTTGCTGGAAGTCTATTTCCTTTGCCAGACTGGGGAAGTTCTCCTTCATTATTTGTTCAAATAAGTTTTCATCTTCTTGCTCTTCCTCTTCTCCTTCCAGTACCCCTATAATTCGGATGTTGGAACGTTTAAAGATGTCCTGGAGGTTCCTAAAGCCTCTCCTCATTTTTTTGAATTCTTGTTTCTTCATTCTTTTCTGGTTGGGTGTTTCTTTCTTCCTTCTGGTCCACACTGTTGATTTGAGTCCCAGTTTCCTTCGCATCACTATTGGTTCCCTGTACATTTTCCTTTGTTTCTCTTAGCATAGGCTTCATTTTTTCATCTGGTGTTTGAACAGAGTCAACCAATTCTGTGAGCATCTTGATAACCAGTGTTTTGAACTGTGCATCCAATAGGTTGTCTATCTCTTCCTCACTTAGTTGTATTTTTTCTGGAGCTTTGAAGTGTTCTGTCATTTGGGCCATTTTTTTTTTCTTGGTGCATCTGTTACTTAAAGGGGCAGAGCCTTAGGCATTACCCCGGGGTTGGGGTAATGCTGGTCGCTGTGCAGTGATGCTGATTTGTGACGCTGTATTTGGGGCAGGGGCTGAGAGGGAGTAATGGCACCAGCTTCACTCTCCTCGGGATTTCAATCTTTCACTCCGATACCCAGAATCAAACTGGGCCCCTCTGGTGCTGGTTCCCGAGTGGGTGGGTGGGTGGGCCTGTGCACACCCTAGGCCCCTGTGGGTCTCTCCAACGACCTCTCCTGTGAGGCTGGGAGTCTCTCCTGCTGCTGCCCCAACCCCCACGGGTGTTTTCAATCAGAGGTTTGAGGCTTTATTTCCCTGAGCTGGAGCCCTGGGTTGTGCGGTCTGCTTCACTCCCCGCCGTTCGCCCGGTTTATCTGTGCATGAACGTGGGGCCGCAGGGTGCTACCCACTGCTCTGCCTGCCCCGTTCTCCGCCACTCTGAGTCCAGCCCTCTCAGCTTATCTGTGCACGAATGTGGGGCCGCAGGGTCTGCTAGTGCTCGGACTGCCTGCGCCGTTTGTCCCACACTCCGCCAGTCTCAGTCCCGCCACAGCCAGGGGAGTCCTCTTCACCCCGGTGCCCGTCTCTGCCCCTCCTACCGGTCTGGATGAATGTTTATTTTTTATTTCCTTGGTGTCGGACCCCCTTACCGTTGGATTCTCTGTCAGTTCTGGTTGTGCGAGGAGGCGCAGTGTGTCTACCTACGCCACCATCTTGGTTCCTCAGTGTGCAGTTATTGTAGGAATTCAGTGGAGGAGAAGCATGTTATGTCAGTGGAGAGAGCATGGGTCTGTGTGTCAGACAAGATGCTTGCTGTGTGATCTTGGGAGAATCCTCTCTCCAGTCTGAACCTCAGGTTCTTTATCTGTAAAATGAGGATCCTGATACTGAAGCATTGCTTGGAAAGTCTAAATAGCTTGCAGCACGTACCCAATGAATTTTAGTGACTAAGAAAAATGGTCTGTTCTTTTGGAATGAGGTTGTCCAATTACTTTTTGAGGGGGTGACTCCAAGGATGTTTATGAGAGCCATAACAAGGATGGAGTGACCTTGTTTTGAAGTGTTGGGAGTATGCTCTCTCTCTGCTCAGTGGGGTTTGGCAGGATGACTAACTTGGCCCATATGCCCAAGAGACTTGTCTCTTTTTTTCAAACTTGCTGGTACTGCTGTGGTTGTCACCTCTGGTCCTCCAGGGTCCTTAGGCTTTTCTGAGCACAATGTGGGTAAGCAGGACTCTGAAGGAATAGAATCCACAGTGAGCCTCCTGTGCTTTCTCTGCAGGTGGCCATGGACATCCTCAACAGTGGGCGATTCAGCATGGGCAGTTCGGTGGCCGGGATGCTCAAGAAATTGATCGGTAGGTAAGTCAGGTACAGGAACCCTTTGCAGCACAGCCTTGTCCCTGCTGCCTCTACTCCAGCCTCAAGGCTTTTCCATGTCCTCAGGGCAAGTTGGTGCTGAGCCAGGCCACCTGGAAAAATGGTCCTACTCAAGTTTAGGACCTGGGTTTTTGTTTAGACCAGAGAATATACTTGGTCTGTCCCCAAAGGGTGTTCATGTTTCAATATTCCTCTGTTTTACCTAAGTGGGGAGGAGGAGTGGACGTTCTGTTAGAGATGGAGAGAGGTTGCTGCTCTGACCACTAAAAGCAGAGCCACTTAGTGCACATCCTAGTGTGAGCCAGACACTCATAAACATTAGCACTGATTTTCACAAGATCCCCATTTGTAGGTGACTTTTCACAGTGGGTGAGGAATGGTAGCAGGTTTGGAACTCAGATCTCTTAGCCTCTTAATTTTCCCTTTGTTTTTTTCTGTTAGGATATTTGAAATGTGGATTTTCCTTTGACAGTGAACTTAAAGCCACTCTATAGGGTGTGTTGGGCATAGAACATCATTGCTACGCTAACTTTGTGGAAGTGACTGAGGGATATGCAGGGGACCCTAGGGGTTACTGGGAGTACTTATGAAGTTCAGGGCAAGATGAGGACAAGGCTTTGTTTTGGGTTCTTACCTCCATTTTATAGATGAAGAGACTGATGCTCAGAGAGGGTAAGTTTTGCCTGAGGCCATGTACCTGGCTCTCAAAGCTGACCTTGTCATTCTCCAAACTCAGGGCTACTCTCACTCTGCCAAGCTGCTCCCAAGGCCCCGAAGCCCTCTGGACTTCTTCCCCATCTGAAAATTCCTCAGTACAAGAGCTTTGCAGGGACATTTATGGTCAGCCTCTCCCCAAAGGATGTAGAGCCTCTGATGAGATCCTCAGTCCCAGGAATGTGTGAATGTGAGTGCCTGTTTACCTTACAGGCCCACCATGCGGAGCAGTTTGTGATTGGATCATACCTAGGAAAGTGTTTGGGAAAAAAAAAAAAAAAGAAAGTGTTTGGAGAACACTTGAGTGTAGGGAGCAGGGTGTTGCTGACTGGGTAAGATACTGCTGTATTCAGTTAGGTGACTTCCAAGCTGGGCTGATGACTCAGTAAATGTTTACAACTATATACTTTGAAGCCATAGGCTCAAGTTTTCAAAAGACCACCTTGCTTTGGTGATGAACAGCTGTGACAGGTGTGAACCAGACGCTTCTTCTGTCTAGGGTGTTTCTGGGGGCCCAACTTCACTGTAGGTGCCTTCTATCTGAATCTCATGTAATCTTCAAAACAACTCTGTGAGGTTGGTGGTATTGTTCAGGGAAGTAAAGTTGTTTGGCCTGGGTGACCAACTGGTAAGGAAAAAGTGCCAGATTCAAACCTGTGTCTGACTTCAAGCACTGCTTGCACATCTGTCCACTGCTGTAGACACCACTAGGAGGGGATAGTCCCTCCTCCAACCTGGATTCACTAGGAAGCAGGGGCTCTACCTTTGAAGGTACTTGGTCTCAGCAGACCTGTTTCACATAGTTCCTGCATGAGTGTTTGAAAGGTAATGGTGATAGCCTTAGGAAATCATCTTAGGAAAACCAGAAAATTATTCTTTTTAGAAACTCTGTTCTTTTTCAGAAATGACTGCTGAATATGTCTGCACAAGGAAACAATTCAACAGGAACCTCAGTGAATTTGGATTAATTCAGGTAGTGACGGTTGTACATTACTACATCTGTTGGATTTCACTGTATAAGCATTATATGTGTGCTTTGGGTTTCTGTACTGATGATTCCTGTGCAGTTCCTGGGGAAGAAGAAAAGGCTTTATTTATTTGTTTGTTTGTTTGTTTATGTAAATTTGTTTTTTATTGTTGACTTATAGTTGTCCCGGCTTTCCCCATTGCTCACCCCCACCATCCCCACTCCACAGTCAATACCCCGACATTCCATGTCCATGAGTCCTCTATTCTTATTCCTTTGTTTGCCGCCCCCCTTCTGGTCAGTGGCCATTTGTTCTTCATTTCTAATTCTCTGGTTCTATTTGGCTTGCTTGTTTGTTTTATTGATTAGGTTCCACTGATCGGTAAGATCATAAGGTATTTCTCTTTCACTGCCTGGCTTATTTCACTTAGCATAATGCTCTCCAGTTCCATCCATACTGTCGCAAAGGGTAGGAGCTCCTTCTTTCTTTCTACTGTGTAGTATTCCATTGTGTAAATGTACCACAGTTTTTTGATGCACTCATTTACTGATGGGCACTTAGGCTGTTTCCAACGCTTGGCTATTGTAAATTGTGTTGCTATGAACATTGGGGTGCCTAGATTCTTTTGAATTGGTGACTCAGGATTCTTAGGGTATAGTCTCAGGAGTGGGATTGGTGGATCAAAAGGCAGATCCATCTTTAGTTTTCTGAGGAAATTGCATACTGTTTTCCACAGTGGCTGTATCAGTCTCCATTCCCACCAGCAGTATACTAGCATTCCCTTTTCTCCATAACCTTGCCAGCATTTTGTTGATTTATTAATGATGGCCATTCCTACCAGTATGAGGTAGTATCTCACTGTGGTTTTAATTTGTATCTCTCTGGTGGCTGGTGATGCTGAGCATGTTTTCATGTGTGTCTGGGACCTCTGTATGTCCTCCTTGGAGAAGTGTCCGTTCAGGTCCTTTGCCCATTTTTTAATTGGATTGCTTGTCTTCCTGGTGTGGAGTCATATGAGTTCTTTATATATTTCAGAGATCAAACCCTTGTCCAAGGGATCATTGGCAAATACATTTTCCCATACGGTTGGTTCTCTTTATGTTTTGTTGATGTTTTCTTTAGCTGTGCAAAAGCGTTTTATTTTGATGAGATCTGATTTATTTAGTCTTTCCTTTATGTCCCTTGCTCTAGGGAATGTATCAGTGAAAATATTGCTGCGTGGGATCTCTGAAATTTTCATGCCTATGTTTTCCTCCAGCACTTTTATGCTGTCTTGATTTATATTTAAGTCTTTTATCCATCTTGAGTTTATTTTTGTGAATGGTGTAAGTTGGTGATCTAGTTTCATTTTTTTGCATGTACTTGTCCATATGTCCCAACACCATTTGTTGAAGAGGCTATTTTTACTCCATTTATGTTCCTGCCTCCTTTGTCAAATATTAACTGACCATGTTGGCATAGATTTATTTCTAGATCTCTATTCTGTTCCATTGGTCTATGTATCTGTTCTTATGCCAGTACCAGGTTGTTTTGATTACAATGGCCTTGTGATATAGTTTGATACCAGGTGTTGTGATCCCTCCTACTTTATTCTTCTTCAGAATTGCTGCAGCTATTCAGGGTCTTTTATGGTTCCATATTAATTTTTGAAATATTTGTTGTATATCTGTGAAATATGTTATTGGTATTTTGATAGGGATTGTGTAGAATCTATTGATTGCTTTGGGTAGTATGGGCATTTTTATGATGTTAATTCTTCCAATCCATGAGCATGTTATATGCTTCTTTGTGTCTTCCTTAATTTCTTTCTGCGGTGTTGTGGTTTTCTGAGTACAGGCCTTTGACTTCCTTGGTTAAGTTTATTGCAAAGTATTATATTTTTCTTGTGACTATAGTAAATGTGATTTTTTCCTCCTAATTTCTGTTTCTGATATTTCATTGTTGGTATGCAAAAATGCCTTTGATTTCTGAATATTAACTTTGAATTTGGCTGTTTTGCCAAATTCACTTATTAGGTTGAGTAGTTTTTTGGTGGAGTCTATAGGGTTTTTGATGTACACTATCATGTCATCTGGAAACAATGACAGCTTTACTTCCTCCTTTCCAATTTGGATTTAACAAGGCTTTATTTATTTACTTATTATTTATTTATTTAAAATAGTATTCTTTTGATTTTTTAAAAAGATTTTATTTATATATTTTTAGACATAGGGGATGGAGTTAGGGAGGGAGAAAGAGAGGGATCGAAACATGAAGGCATGGTTGCCTTTCACACGCCCCCTACTGAGGACCTGGCCCACAACCCAGGCATGTGCCCTGACTGGGAATTGATCCAGTAACCCTTTGGTTCGCAGGCCAGCGCTCAGTCCACTGAGCCACACCAGCCAGGGCAACAAGGCTTTATTTAATGTGATAGCTTTTTGTGAATACTAGGGCTTGGTTTTCTTGTGCAGTGTGAGGCTTTGGACTTAATTATCTTTTCTGTTTGTTGGCAAATTTGGGTCTTAGCACATTTAAAATATTTCTTGGTTGTGTTTTTTTCTGACTACTGCAGGAGAAGTTTGCCTTGATGGCTCAGAAGACTTATGTAATGGAAAGTATGGCCTACCTCACTGCGGGGATGCTGGATCAACCAGGGTTTCCTGACTGCTCCATTGAGACTGCCATGGTAAAGGTAATTCCAGCACATCAGAGGGAAGTTGAGCAAAACTCCTTAGCTACAGCTGGTCATTGTCATCAAGGAAGGAAAAGGACTTGCCTGAGGTTACCCAGTGAGACCAAGACAATCAGGGCTCCTGCTTGGCTCGATCTCATCACAAAGCCCAGTTTTCCTTTGAGCCTACCACTTCATCGCCCGCCATTCTGCCCTTGTTCTGAGGTCCTCCTTTTGGAAGGGAGTCAGCACGACCTTGTGCTGACCCTTGCTCCCTGGTTCATGGCAGGTGTTCAGCTCAGAGGGTGCCTGGCAGTGCGTGAGTGAAGCCCTGCAGATCCTTGGAGACTCAGGCTACATGAGGGACTACCCCTATGAGCGCATGCTGCGTGACACCCGCATCCTGCTCATCTTTGAGGTGGGTTCCGTTCTGCCAGCTCCATCTTGCTCCACCATGGACCCCTGAGCCTCCTGGTTCTGGCTCTGCACTGGCTTGTGCATTCTCTCATTTAACCTTCCTTACAACACAGCCTAGACTCTGTTCTGCAGATGATAAGGAGGCTGAGACTGAGAGGCCAAGCAGCTCACCAAGGGTCCCACTCCCAAGGGCCCTTTCTGCTGAGCCTACCACCTCCTGGCAACCCACCAGAGGTCTTTGCCAAGTTGCTTCTGCCGGCTGTGGTGGGACAAGCAGAGATCTTCTCATAAGAGGCCTGTGATTGACCTTGAGTGCTCTCTCTGGGCCTGGGTATATTGAAGGTACTTAAGAGGATAATCTCTGAGGGCTTTCCTAGCCCAGCACTTCTCACACTTTAATTGCTTTTTGCTGTGAGTTCACAAGCCTAAACATGCTGAGAGGGACCTGGGCAGGGAATAAAGAGAGGGTGGGGCCAGAGACACCTCAGATACCATTCTACCTTTGGGATGCTAGTTGTCTTGATTGTGTGGACTGAACGAGCCAGGAGGAAACCAGAATACTAGGGAGTAAGGGACAGAGGTGTACCTCTCCTGAGGGACTGAGGTCTCATGAAACAAGTGCACTTGGCCCTTTAGGGACTTTGACCAGGCCTGGGGAGGGCTGTATGGGCCAAGGACAGGGAAATAGAACATGCTAGGAGGCCCAAACAGGACCTTACCTGCCAGCTATAGGTGAATGGAGAGAGAGTAAGCAAGTCTTATTGGAGAAGTAGCCAGTCCTGCTTGGTGGAACTAGGGCAGGTGATGGAGTAGGTGAGGAGAGGATGTAAGGGGAGACAAGTAGCCCCATTGTAGAGGACCTTGGATCTTACTTCGAGGACGGGACATTATGAAAAGTCATGGCTCTGCTTTCAATAGCTTCCGTAGTACAGGTGAGTGGACAATGGCGTGGTCTACCTAGTCACACATGCATGCATTGGGGCTAAGTCACACATGCAGTACACCAGGGCTAACTTCATGGGGCAGCTTTGACATCTCCACTGTTGACCACAGGGAACCAATGAGATTCTCCGGATGTACATTGCCCTGACAGGCCTGCAGCATGCTGGCCGCATCCTGACTGCAAGGATCAAGTAGGTGCCATCTCCACTCTCTTCTCCTCAGGTCCCACCTGGCAGAGCTGAAATCATTTACTGGCTGGCTGGAGAGAGGGAAAGGTGGGCAGGAGCCTTGGCCAGTGAGTGTTCGGCCTTGAAAGCCAGGCTCCAGAGCTTAGCCTTTACCTGAAGGTGATAGGAGGGGCCCACTGCTTAGAGAAGCTCTCAGTGCCCTGTCCTTACAGTCACTCCCCTGACAGTTCTTGTTTCCCATGCTGCAGGGAGCTGTGTTTTCAGAATCTGGGAATGAGAGGTGCCCCTTAAACAGATGCCAGGCTTCAAGGCCAATGCAGACCAATTTATTTTTCTCCCTCCCTTCTTCTCTGTCTCTTGCTCTCCTCAATCCCTATCCTGGGGCTAGGACAATTAGAAACCACTGCTGGAACCCATGAACAGGTTACTCAGAGCATTTTGCAGAGTACTTACAGCAAGAGAATGACCTGAAAGCTGGCTGTGACTTAGTTTTCTGTGGAGGAAGCACAAGTGTGGCTCTACCTCAGAGGAGACTGGCTGGTCTGTCTCATCCTGCAGCCAGGCATCCAGCAAGGCTGGGGGAAGGTCATATAGGGCCTGAATTAGCCTTTTATGGCTTTGCATAGTCAGGGAGAAGGAACGGGTGCCCTAGAGCTCCGGGATACCTATTGGTGGGGGTTTGTGTTGCTGGACAGTGGGAGGAACAGCAGGGCCTCAGGTCATGGGGCCATGGGCTTTCTGCAGTGAACTTAAACGGGGCAATGTGACCACTGTCTTGGATACTGTTGGCCGGCGGCTTCGGGACTCCTTGGGTCGAACCGTGGACTTGGGGCTGACAGGGAATCTTGGAGCTGTACACCCCAGTGTTGCGGTGAGTGAGCCCAGAGGGTATAGCCTGTTGTATATCTCCTCCCCAAGAGGTAAGTGACCAGGGGCGTTGGGATAGATCAGCTAGTCTGTGGGACAGCTGAAACCCCATCTCCACACTGTCATGATGGAGAACAGCCTGCTTGTTAGCCCTGGATCCCCTGCCATGCTCTGTGGCAGTGGGACAGGATGGGCACCATGGGGAAGAGGACTGCACTGAATCTTTTCCTCTGACCTACCAGGACAGTGCCAGAAAGCTCGAGGAGAACGTGTATTACTTTGGGCGTACTGTGGAGACGTTGCTGCTCCGCTTTGGCAAGGTATCGGTCCCCTGCCAGACCTGGGGTGGCAGGCTCTCCAACTTCGGGGTCAAGGAGATGGAGCCCGCATCTGTGAAATGTTTTACAAGTACCCACCTTTAGAACTAGGCCCAGGAAGAAATTCTGCTCACTTGGAGAAGGTGGGGTGGGGAGGTAGGGCTGTCTGTGGCTTGCCTGTCCCATGGACCACTCAGCTAGCTGGGAGAGCACCCTCTAGGTGAAGAG